>NC_134355.1:408972064-409284159 GCF_048569485.1 Anomaloglossus baeobatrachus
GCAGACGTGAGGACATCGCGAAGCTGCACGTAAGTGGCCGGTGAGTATACCGTACTTATTCACTGCCCCCCCGCGCTGATGATGATGCACAGGGGGCATAGAATACAGCCGCACATGATCACTCCAGGCTGTAGTTGCAAGGGGTGATCACGGCCGGCTGTTAATTATGCGCACACCCCCCGCCCATCATTCCGCCCACCTGTCAGTGCCGGCTTCTGTGCTGAGAGATGATGGGCGGGAGGATGGGCGTGCATATGTAATGAGTGGGCCCACGTGGACACGGCAGGCGCTGCCACAGCCTGCTCGTGCCGCCGATGACCCGCTCCACCGCAGTACCCTCATTCCCGGCCGCAGCCCTATAGTCAGACCATAAGACGCACCCCCCACTTTCCCCCAACATTTGGGGAAAAAAAGCGCCTCTTACGGTATATGACAAAACGTGTAATTGCAATAATTTTCTGGGAGAAATATTTTATTTTCTGGAACAATTTCAGGAGTGCCAACACTTTTGGGCCATAATTGTATAACTAAACAAAATAAACATGGAATAAATATAATATTGGAAGCCTATGGCTCTTAAGCCACTCATTCTATGTATAATAAAGCCAATATGAATACAATGAGAGCCCGCTGTTCTAATACCACATATTTCCAGATTCCATGCTTGTTGCTTGTCATAGCTTTGATACTGCGGCTGATCCAAGACTAAGTCTTAATGCATTACATTTTACATTTAAAATAGATAAAAAAATGTATATAAAATGGTTTTGCATGTGGTTAGTTCACATGTATCGAAGCTGCCACCTTACCATCGTGCCGGAACTGCTGCTCGACCAACACCCCACCTACTGTCTCCTCCCCAATATCCTATAGAATGTAAGCCCGCATGGGCAGGGTCCTCTTCCCTCTGTACCAGTCTGTCTATTGTAATTTGTATATGTATTCTGTAACTTACCCCTTCTCATGTACAGCACCATGGAATCAATGGTGCTCAATAAATAAATAATAATAATTATATATATATATAGTACACATGTATATGTAATATACACAAATCTCCATATTATATTCCATGTGGGTGCTGCATGGGCAATGTATCAAACGCTATTGTGTGATGCGATCTATTGAGTTAGAGCATGTAAGGGCTACGTTCATATTAAGTTTTAGCCACACGTCTGTGATTCCGTCGAGGACTCCACCTGAATCCCTGGAAAATGGGAGTCAAACATGCCTCCAAAAGGCGTTATGAATTTAATCAATCAAACTGAGATAAAAACATGTAACTGGGTGACTTTTTTCAGCCTTGAGTGTATTTCATGTCTTTGTGAGCCTGATGTTGCAGGTTTCATACTGTGCTGTTGTACTCGTGTCTAATCTCATGATCATTTATACTGGGATGATGAGCTGGTGTGTCTAAATTTACCATCTGAGGCTGCACATGTGTATCTAATCCCATGACAATTCACATAGTGCCATTTATTTTTATAAATAATAGCATTTTTTAAAATCCATTAGTGAGTAGGTGTATCTAAGGCAAAAATATGGAAAACCTTAATCCTTTTCACCCCTGATCTAGCTTTCACATTCATGACCAGTGTCAATTTAGGATGTAATAAATTTTAAATGCTTCAACATATCCTAGTGATTCTGAGACATATTGTACTTCCTGATAGTGGTAAATATAGGACGATATTTTTTGCATTTATTTGTGAAAATATCAGAAATTTGGTAAAATTGTAGCAATTTTCAAATTTAAATTTTTATGCCCTCAAACCATATGTCACTAAAAATAGTTAATAAATAACATTTCCCACATGTCTACTTTACATAGCACAACATTTTGAAACTTTTTTTGTTTAGAAGCTGGAAGGGTTAAAAGTTTAGCAACAGCAATGTTTCAAAAAAAAATAAATTACAAAACCATTCTTTTAGGGACCACATCACATTTGAACTGACTTTGCAAGGCCTAGGTGACAGAATATACCCAAAAGTCATAACTAGAGTTGAGCGCGGTTCGTGGTTCGTGGTTCTCCAGTTCGCGGCTCGAGTGATTTTGGGGCATGTTCTAGATCGAACTAGAACTCGAGCTTTTTGCAAAAGCTCGGTAGTTCTAGAAACGTTCGAGAACGGTTCTAGCAGCCAAAAAACAGCTAAATCATAGCTTGGTTTCTGCTGTAATAGTGTAAGTCACTCTGTGAATCAAACTATTATCACATTTCAGTGTATAGTGTGCGTGAACAGCGCCTTCAGATCACTGCTGTTTCTATAATGGCGATCGCCATTTTTTTTTTTTTTTTTTCTTGTCTTCCTTCCCTAAGTGCGCGCGTCTTGTGGGGCGGGCCAGCATGTCAGCCAATCCCAGACACACACACAGCTAAGTGGACTTTGAGCCAGAGAAGCAACGGCATGTGTGATAGGATCTGCATGTCACATGTCCCTGCATTATAAAACCGGACATTTTCTTCACGGACGCCATTATCTGCCTTCTGCGTCTTTGGTGTCAGACATCACTGTCGCAGCTCCGTCTTCCTGAGTCCTATAGCCGATACAGCTGTATGCGCTGCATACACAGCGTTAGACAGCTTAGGGAGAGCACTTTATAGCAGTCCTTTTAAGGGCTCCAACCGGCAGGGTCAGAGAGCCATAGGTGACAGGTCCTGCAAACAGCAACAGCGTCTGTGTAGCCCAGGTCAGGGATTTCCTACCTGCATTTCACCATTAGGAGGGAATAGAAAGGCAGGCTTCCATTCCTCTACCCAGAGCACCACAATCCTGCCACTGTACCCTCTTGTCCTCTGCACACTCCAACTGATAACTAAGCCATTATACTAGCAAACACTCAGTGTACCTAGTGGCATCCTATACGTGGCTATTGGACTTTGCTATAGTCCCACTAGTGCAAAGACATTTGCAGAGCGCGTCTGCCTGCATTGCACACTACAACTCATTCTAACCAAGCCATTATACTAGCAAACACTCAGTGTACCTAGTGGCATCCTATACGTGGCTATTGGACTTTGCTATAGTCCCACTAGTGCAAAGACATTTGCAGAGCGCGTCTGCCTGCATTGCACACTACAACTCATTCTAACCAAGCCATTATACTAGCAAACACTCAGTGTACCTAGTGGCATCCTATACGTGGCTATTGGACTTTGCTATAGTCCCACTAGTGCAAAGACATTTGCAGAGCGCGTCTGCCTGCATTGCACACTCCAACTCATTAAAACCAAGCCATTATACTAGCAAACACTCAGTGTACCTAGTGGCATCCTATACGTGGCTATTGGACTTTGCTATAGTCCCACTAGTGCAAAGACATTTGCATAGCGCGTCTGCCGGCATTGCACACTCAAACTCATTTTAACTAAGCCATTATACTAGCAAACACTCAGTGTACCTAGTGGCATCCTATACGTGGCTATTGGACTTTGCTATAGTCCCACTAGTGCAAAGACATTAGCAGAGCACATCTGCCTGCATTGCACACTACAACTCATTCTAACCAAGCCATTATACTAGCAAACACTCAGTGTACCTAGTGGCATCCTATACGTGGCTATTGGACTTTGCTATAGTCCCACTAGTGCAAAGACATTTGCATAGCGCGTCTGCCTGCATTGCACACTCAAACTCATTTTAACTAAGCCATTATACTAGCAAACACTCAGTGTACCTAGTGGCATCCTATACGTGGCTATTGGACTTTGCTATAGTCCCACTAGTGCAAAGACATTAGCAGAGCACATCTGCCTGCATTGCACACTACAACTCATTCTAACCAAGCCATTATACTAGCAAACACTCAGTGTACCTAGTGGCATCCTATACGTGGCTATTGGACTTTGCTATAGTCCCACTAGTGCAAAGACATTTGCAGAGCGCGTCTGCCTGCATTGCACACTCCAACTCATTAAAACCAAGCCATTATACTAGCAAACACTCAGTGTACCTAGTGGCATCCTATACGTGGCTATTGGACTTTGCTATAGTCCCACTAGTGCAAAGACATTTGCATAGCGCGTCTGCCTGCATTGCACACTCAAACTCATTTTAACTAAGCCATTATACTAGCAAACACTCAGTGTACCTAGTGGCATCCTATACGTGGCTATTGGACTTTGCTATAGTCCCACTAGTGCAAAGATATTAGCAGAGCACATCTGCCTGCATTGCACACTCCAACTTTTTTAAACTAAGCAATTTTACTAGCAAACACTCAGTGTACCTAGTGGCATCCTAAACGTGGCTATTGGACTTTGCTATAGTCCCACTAGTGCAAAGACATTTGCAGAGCACGTCTGCCTGCATTGCACACTACAACTCATTGTTACTAAGCCATTATACTAGCAAACACTCAGTGTACCTAGTTGTATCCTAAACGTGGCTATTGTACTTTTGTCTATTCACAGTATTGGAACGATATTTGCAGCACGTCTGCCTGCATTGCACACTCTAACTTTTTTAAACTCAGCCATTTATAGTAGCAAACACTCAGTGTACCTAGTTGTATCCTAAACGTGGCTATTGTACTTTTGTCAATTCACAGTATTGGAACGTTATTTGCAGCACGTCTGCCTGCATTGCACACTCAAACTTTTTTAAACTCAGCCATTATACTAGCAAACACTCACTGTACCTAGTTGTATCCTAAACGTGGCTATTGTACTTTTGTCAATTCACAGTATTGGAACGTTATTTGCAGCACGTCTGCCTGCATTGCACACTCAAACTTTTTTAAACTCAGCCATTTATAGTAGCAAACACTCAGTGTACCTAGTTGTATCCTAAACGTGGCTATTGTACTTTTGTCTATTCACAGTATTGGAACGTTATTTGCAGCACGTCTGCCTGCATTGCACACTCTAACTTTTTTAAACTCAGCCATTATACTAGCAAACACTCAGTGTACCTAGTTGTATCCTAAACGTGGCTATTTTACTTTTGTCTATTCACAGTATTGGAACGATATTTGCAGCACGTCTGCCTGCATTGCACACTCTAACTTTTTTAAACTCAGCCATTATACTAGCAAACACTCACTGTACCTAGTTGTATCCTAAACGTGGCTATTGTACTTTTGTCAATTCACAGTATTGGAACGTTATTTGCAGCACGTCTGCCTGCATTGCACACTCAAACTTTTTTAAACTCAGCCATTATACTAGCAAACACTCACTGTACCTAGTTGTATCCTAAACGTGGCTATTGTACTTTTGTCAATTCACAGTATTGGAACGTTATTTGCAGCACGTCTGCCTGCATTGCACACTCAAACTTTTTTAAACTCAGCCATTATACTAGCAAACACTCACTGTACCTAGTTGTATCCTAAACGTGGCTATTGTACTTTTGTCAATTCACAGTATTGGAACGTTATTTGCAGCACGTCTGCCTGCATTGCACACTCAAACTTTTTTAAACTCAGCCATTTATAGTAGCAAACACTCAGTGTACCTAGTTGTATCCTAAACGTGGCTATTGTACTTTTGTCTATTCACAGTATTGGAACGATATTTGCAGCACGTCTGCCTGCATTGCACACTCTAACTTTTTTAAACTCAGCCATTATACTAGCAAACACTCACTGTACCTAGTTGTATCCTAAACGTGGCTATTGTACTTTTGTCTATTCACAGTATTGGAACGTTATTTGCAGCACGTCTGCCTGCATTGCACACTCTAACTTTTTTAAACTCAGCCATTATACTAGCAAACACTCAGTGTACCTAGTTGTATCCTAAACGTGGCTATTTTACTTTTGTCTATTCACAGTATTGGAACGATATTTGCAGCACGTCTGCCTGCATTGCACACTCTAACTTTTTTAAACTCAGCCATTATACTAGCAAACACTCACTGTACCTAGTTGTATCCTAAACGTGGCTATTGTACTTTTGTCAATTCACAGTATTGGAACGTTATTTGCAGCACGTCTGCCTGCATTGCACACTCAAACTTTTTTAAACTCAGCCATTATACTAGCAAACACTCACTGTACCTAGTTGTATCCTAAACGTGGCTATTGTACTTTTGTCAATTCACAGTATTGGAACGTTATTTGCAGCACGTCTGCCTGCATTGCACACTCAAACTTTTTTAAACTCAGCCATTATACTAGCAAACACTCACTGTACCTAGTTGTATCCTAAACGTGGCTATTGTACTTTTGTCAATTCACAGTATTGGAACGTTATTTGCAGCACGTCTGCCTGCATTGCACACTCTAACTTTTTTAAACTCAGCCATTATACTAGCAAACACTCAGTGTACCTAGTTGTATCCTAAACGTGGCTATTTTACTTTTGTCTATTCACAGTATTGGAACGATATTTGCAGCACGTCTGCCTGCATTGCACACTCTAACTTTTTTAAACTCAGCCATTATACTAGCAAACACTCACTGTACCTAGTTGTATCCTAAACGTGGCTATTGTACTTTTGTCAATTCACAGTATTGGAACGTTATTTGCAGCACGTCTGCCTGCATTGCACACTCAAACTTTTTTAAACTCAGCCATTATACTAGCAAACACTCACTGTACCTAGTTGTATCCTAAACGTGGCTATTGTACTTTTGTCAATTCACAGTATTGGAACGTTATTTGCAGCACGTCTGCCTGCATTGCACACTCAAACTTTTTTAAACTCAGCCATTATACTAGCAAACACTCACTGTACCTAGTTGTATCCTAAACGTGGCTATTGTACTTTTGTCAATTCACAGTATTGGAACGTTATTTGCAGCACGTCTGCCTGCATTGCACACTCAAACTTTTTTAAACTCAGCCATTTATAGTAGCAAACACTCAGTGTACCTAGTTGTATCCTAAACGTGGCTATTGTACTTTTGTCTATTCACAGTATTGGAACGTTATTTGCAGCACGTCTGCCTGCATTGCACACTCTAACTTTTTTAAACTCAGCCATTATACTAGCAAACACTCAGTGTACCTAGTTGTATCCTAAACGTGGCTATTTTACTTTTGTCTATTCACAGTATTGGAACGATATTTGCAGCACGTCTGCCTGCATTGCACACTCTAACTTTTTTAAACTCAGCCATTATACTAGCAAACACTCACTGTACCTAGTTGTATCCTAAACGTGGCTATTGTACTTTTGTCAATTCACAGTATTGGAACGTTATTTGCAGCACGTCTGCCTGCATTGCACACTCAAACTTTTTTAAACTCAGCCATTTATAGTAGCAAACACTCAGTGTACCTAGTTGTATCCTAAACGTGGCTATTGTACTTTTGTCAATTCACAGTATTGGAACGTTATTTGCAGCACGTCTGCCTGCATTGCACACTCAAACTTTTTTAAACTCAGCCATTTATAGTAGCAAACACTCAGTGTACCTAGTTGTATCCTAAACGTGGCTATTGTACTTTTGTCTATTCACACTACTGCAAATCTATGTGCAGCACCTCTGCATGACAACCTCGTGCTCTGTTTTTAATAAGCTATAATGATAGCACAAAATACTGCCATTTTGTGGCATCATAGAACTGGCTGTTGTATTCCATTAGTGCCCCACTGGTGACAAGCTATTTCTAGCACCTCTACATCACACCCTCATGCACATTTAGCTACGCTAATGTTATAGCAAACTCATGGAATTCATTGCTGCATTTCATAATTCGGAGGGATAGAAAGTCAGGCTTCCTTTAGCTTTTCCTTCTGTTCATAGACAGCATCTCCAAGACAAATTTCCCCTCCACGTCTAAGTGTGGAGAGGCAGCTAGTGCGCATGCGTGTGCCGATGTACCCCAGCTGCAGCATAATTACAGTGTTTCGCCTAGTGAGTATGCTCAGCCTGACTGTGCCATTCCTGACGCTAAGTCTTCATTTCGGGATACAGCGCATGCTCCCACACTAAGTGTGAAAAGCCTCTTTGCACAGGTGCTTGCATTCTGTGCCGGGTCTAAGTCCTGTTTTGTGCCTAGACACCATGCTAAAGCTGATAGTCTTTTTTCAGAGACTGTATTTCATGCTACTGAGCATGCTCAGGCACTTCCTGCATCAGAGACTAGGTCCGGTAATGAACTCTTTGGCCCTGGCCCTGATGTGGGGGTCCCATATAGACCACAGGGCATCAGGTGTCCTCCCAAATGGCTTGCAGAGGCCCACACCTATGACTTGTCACCGCATTATTGATGGTCAGACGATGACTGGTGAGGTGTTTGGGTCATGGCAGCCATGAGGTCATCATTGAAGTTGCGTTTCCAAATAGGACGCTAGTTATGCCACTCATGACGTGTCACTCTGCTTTTGTCTCCAGGAGGTGCATTGTGGTTCACCCTGGTTTGGGGCGGACCCAGGTTATAAAAGGGGCTGGAGCCAACAAGGAGGTGCGCAGTCTTCTATTATGCTCCGAAAGAGCACACCTCCATGTGTTGAACCCATTGCGGCTTTAGGCCAGAGGTAGGCAGGGATAGGGTGGTGGATGCAGGCCACCACCACAGTTGGTAACGCAGAACGGTTAAGACCAGCTCCTGTCCTAACAGTCCTGCTTGTGCAGCCCAGTGGCATTAACAGGCCTGCTGCTGCTGATGCGCCTGCTGTCCACAGGTGTGGCCCCTACGCACACGGTCAGCGTACTCAATGGCCCCTGTGTTGTTAACAGGGAGTTCCTGGGCTGGGTGGGCATGTGGACCCTGTGACGCTAACAGGGCTCACAGTCTCCAGATCCGAATGGCGTCTAACTCGGTTCAGGCTACTATTAGTTTCATAGCCACACAGCTCTGTATCCTCCACCAAACCTTCAAGTTGCCAACCTCTCCTTTTCCAACTGGGAGCACGGTGGACACTGACTGCTGAAGGTGATATATACCTTTCTCTTTCTTTTCTTATTAATTTTTGTTATATAGCGGTCACAGATTATATACCACTTTATCCAAATCTGCCAGTCCCACTGTAACAGATGTTGTTTCTTCAGCAAATGTTACAGTTGTTTAACCACCAAATCCACGGACCAAAATTTTTTTCCCCTTTCCAACACACCTGTTCCCCTTTCCAACAGCATCTGTCCTTTTTCAACTCATTTTGGGATATGACCAAAAGTGCAACTGTGCAGGGACACCGTACTCAACGCCATCTCAGCACAGCAGCCATCCCTCGGTCCCTCCGATGTGGACAAGTAAAAGACCATTTCCTCCTATCCATGACAAAGTGTTGAGATTCACTCTGTGCAGCACTGGTGTTTAGTGGAAAAGTAGATCTAAGATTGCGTACCACATTCTGCAGATACTCCTGTATACGTGCGTCTATTTCTATGGCAGGAATTAGTTCGCCAAATTTTGTCTTGTACCGGGGATCTAACAGTGTGGCAACCCAGTATTCAGGATTACTTCAAATTCATACAATCCGAGGGTCATGTAGGTAGTGCAGCAAGAAGGCGCTCATGTGTCTTGTGCATCCAGGAGGACCAAGTCCTTGGTGTGTTGGTGGCAGAGAGGTGAGAATCGTGCATCCTTCCTCTGCCCTCTACCCACAACCTCGCACAACCGAAATGTGAGCAAGCTCTCACTCATCTGCTGAGTCTTCCATGCCCATCGCCAGTTCGTCCTCCATTTCTTCATGGGCTCCTGCACTTTCATCAACACTTTTTGCTGATACTATGCGCCCTTGTTAATCCCTCTCCCTCACCATGACTGCCGCATAGGTGCCGCTGACCATCTGGACCTCGTAGATCTTGTTATCCCTTCCGCATATGACTCCTCCTGTACTTCCTCCCCTTCCTCTTGTCCCAACACCTGACTCCGAATAATAATTACAGTGTGCTCCATCATGTAGATGACCAGAATTGTCACGCTGAGAATGACATTGCCAGTGCTAAACATCTTCGTCGACATTTCAAAACTGTGTAGCAGGGTGCATAGGTCCTTGATCTGACACCACTCCAGCAGCGTGATCTGCACCACCTCTGGATCAACTTATCCCAGGCTATATGTCTTACCGTATTTCAGCAGGGCTCTGCGGTGCTGCCACACACGCTGCAACATGTGCAGATTCCAATTCCTGCGTGTCGGAACATCGCATTTCCGGCGTTTAACTGCCAGACCCTAAGACTTCCGGAGTGATGAAAGTTGTTGAGCTGCTGTGTGCGCACGATGGAAGTGAGCACATAGCGAGCGTGCCCGCTGCACAAGGCCATGTAGGCCGTGATGGTGTTTTAAAAATTGATGGAGAATTCGGATCAACACGTGAGCCATAAAAGGCACGTGTGTCACATTGCCCTGAGGATGGCCCGCAGCCAGGTTTGCATCATTGCCGCACACGGCTGTTAAGTCACCAACGGAGTCCGCTCCGTCAATTTGTACTCCGGTCGCCAGGTGACAACGTGTTCCTTTCATGAATAGTGCTGATGATGGGAGAGTAGTCGATGCCAGCGGCGCAGGTGGACGCAGGTTATGCTCACCCACTGGGCTGCATTACCTTGACAGATGCAGAATCTCTGGCTGAATGTAGCTGGTGGGTATCTCACAGATGAAATACCATCATTCAGCTACAACCAATGGGAAGACACCACACCCTTTTTTATGCCCATCCTGTCTGCAGACCACTGCCAGACATAGCTATGAACCTCTGGTTAATTTTACCCCCAGTTCAGTTTTATGATTTTGTGTGCTTGTTACCTGACTACTTTTCCTGCTTGCTGTTTATGTACCTTGTTGGCCGATACGCATTTCACCTCTGCTTGTTTTCTGATTAAGTCCTGGCCGTCCCATTCTGTTCCTGTTCCTCAATTAATGTTTTGACCCTGCCTGACTACTATTCTCTGTAATAGCGGTGTGACTCACATTTCCCATACATTTCAAAGTAAAACTTTGACCGCCTGATGGCATTGAGCTCTGCTGCCAGCATAGTAAGGAGGTGTGTGGTAGTCCTTGTGCGCAGTTGCAAGGAAGGGTGGCCTGACCACACAGGGTTTGCGCAAAGGTAGAGGACCCACACGAGGTTGAAGAGGCAGAAGCAGTGTATTAACTTCTACATACAGAACAAGGATTGAAACAACTCGTGGGGACGGCAAGACTTGTACAGCAGACCCTTCTCCATCTCTCACCATAGTTTGCCAGTGCCCAGTCAGTGACATGTAATGACCCTGTCTATGCTTACTGGTCCAAGTATCTGTGTTGAAATGCACCCTGTCGCACACAGATTTTCTCAAGGAAGTGGTGATGTTGTGTGCGACATGCCGGTGTAGCGCGGGCATGCTTTTCTTGGAGAAGCAGTGGTGATTGGGCATCTGGTACTGGGGCACAGCGACAGACATAAGGTCTGTAAAATCCTGTGTGTCCACTACGCGTAAAGGCAGCATTTCGGTAGCCAACAGCTTACAGAGGGATAGAGTCAACCACTTAGCTTTGTCATGGGTCGCAGTAAGTGGCCTTTTATTTGACCACATCTGAGGGACAGAGATCTGGCTGCTGTCTGTAGACGGTGTTGAGTAGGGTGTCCCTGGAAAAATGCAGGTTTGTGAGAAAAGTGCAGGCGGAGACATGATGTTGGCTTCATCTTGCCTTCAGATCTGTTCATCTTGTATCATTTTTAAAAAACACAGCAAGCAAGGGTTACTCCAAGCGGAGTCTCCCTTTTTTTCCAAAAATTGGGCCCCACACAGACACCTTATCAGTGGCAGCACTTGTGCCCTAGTTGCAAACAGGATGTTTTGATTTGCATCAAGCACATTCCAAATCCACAAGCATTTACTCTCCCCAGGATGACACAGGGGTAGTAAATTCCTTCTGGATCCATGACTTGTTCATTTTGATGAACGTCAGTCTGTCCACATTGTCACTGGACAGACGCGTGCGCTTATCTGTCAGCACACACCCAGCAGCACTGAAGACACGTTCAGAGACAACGCTGGCAGCTGGACACGACAAAATCTTCGAGGCGTAACTGGAGAGCTCTTGACATTTTTCTAGATTTGAAGCACAAAAGGAGCAAGGCTCCATTTGCAAAGTCATTGCATCGATGTTCATTTGGAGATACTCCTGTATCATCCTCTCCATCCGTTGACTATGTGTCAGACTTGTTGTCTCTGGTGGCCTTGCAAAGGAGGGTCTAAAAAAATTATGAAAAGATTCCATAAAATTGCTGTTACCAGCACCAGATACGGTCCTACTGGTACGGGTAGACTGTTGAAGATGACGAGGCCGTCCCATGTTTGTCAAGTTACAACTGGGAGAATCACTCCCTTCACCTGCACGGTTGTTTGGTGGAAAAGCCGAGCTAAGATCGAGTAACAGCTTCTGCTGATACTCCTGCATACGTGCGTCCCTTTCTATGGGTGGAATTATGTCACAAAATTTGGACTTGTCCCGGGGATCTAATAGTGTGGCAAGCCAGTAGTCATCATCACTTCTAATTTTGACAATACGAGGGTCATGTTGGAGGTAGTGCAACAAGAAGGCACTCATGTGTCTTGCGCAGCCATGCGCACCAAGTCCACGCTGTGTTTGTGGCATAGAGGTGCTAACCGTTCTTTCTTCCTCTGTCATCTCCCCCCAACCTCTTTCAACTGAAATTTGACCAAGGTCCCCCTCATCTGCTGAGTCTTCCATGTCCATGGACAGTTCGTCCTCCATATCTTCATGTCCTCCTGCACCTTCCTCAACATCTCACCTGCTACCATGCGCCCTTGTTGATCCCTGTCCCCCATGGTCCCATGCCTGCCGCGTTGGTGATGATGAACGTCTGGACCTTGGTGATGTTGTTGTGTCTTGCGCATATGAATCCTCCTGTAGTTCCTCCCCTTCCTGTTGTCCCACCCCCTGACTACGAATAGTGTTTAGCGTGTGCTCCAGCATGTAAATGACTGTAATCGTCATGCTGATAATGGCATTGTCAGCGCTAAACATATTCGTCGCCATGTCGAAACTGTGCAGAAGGGTGCATAGGTCCTTGATCTGAGATCACTCCATCAGGGTGATCTGCCCCACTTCTGCATCTCGTTGGCCCAGGCTATACATCATGACGTATTGCACCAGGGCTCGCCGGTGCTGCCACAGTCGCTGTAACATGTGGAGAGTTGAATTCCAGCGTGTCGCCACATCGCATTTCAGGCGATGAACCGGCAGGCCGAAAGACTTCTGGAGCGATGCAAGTCGCTCAGGTGCGGCGGTTGAACGGCGGAAGTGAGCACTGCAGACAGTTTCCGTGCCCTGGTCAGAAGGCCATCTAGGCCGGGATAGTGTGTTAAAAATTGCTGGACAACAAGGTTAAACACGTGAGCCATACAAGGCACGTGTGTCACCTTGCCCAGGCGAAGGGCCGCACCCAGGTTTGCAGCATTGTCGCACACGGCCTTACCAGGCTGCAGGTTGAGTGGAGACAACCATTTATCAAAATCAGTCTCCAGAGCTGCCCACAACTCAGTCGCTGTGTGACTCCTATTTCAAAGACATGTCAAGCTAAAGACCGCCTGATGCCGTTGCGCTCTGCTACCAGCATAGTAATGAGGGGTGCGTGATTCCTTCTGCGCAGTGAGAACGCTGGTGGCCTGACCAGGCAGGCTTGGGGCGGAGGTGGAGGACCCAGATGAGGTGGAGGATGCAGAAGCAGTGGCGGAACTTGGACAGACAGAGGATTGACACACAAGTCGTGGGGACGGCAAGACTTGTGCAGCAGACCCTTCACCATCTATCACCATAGTTACCCAGTGGCCAGTCAGCGACATGTAACGTCCCTGTCCATGCTTACTGGTCCAAGTATCGGTGGTGAAATGCACCCGTTCACACACAGAGTTTCTCAAGGAAGCGGTGATGTTGTGTGCGACATGCTGGTGTAGCGCGGGCACACCTTTCTTAGAGAAGTAGTGGCGACTAGGCATCTGGTACTGGGGCACAGCGACAGACATAAGGTCTCTAAAATCCTGTGTGTCCACTAGGCGGAAAGGCAGCATTTCTGTAGTCAACAGCTTACAGAGGGATAGAGTCAACCTCTTCGCTTTGTCATGGGTCGCAGGAAGTGGCCTTTTATTTGACCACATCTGAGGGACAGAGATCTGGCTGCTGTGTGTAGACGGTGTTGAGTCGGGTGTCCCTGGAAAAATGAAGCTTTGTGAGGAAAGTGCAGGCGGAGACATGATGTTGCCTTCATCCAAAGTTGGTGCTATCGATGTCTGAGAGAGCTGTACACACTCACTTGTTTCCCCTTCCAAACCAACTGACGACCTACCAAGCAAACTGCCTGTTGCGGTTACAGTGGTGGAAGTTGTGGGTGGAAAAACAGGTGTGACAGCTGTCCCCACAGTCCTAGAAGATGACGAGCGCGCGGATGCACTGGAAGGGGCAGGCGGTGGATGGTTCGCTCCGCTAGGCCGCATTGCAGCACGGTGAGCTTCCCATCGGGCCATATGATATTTATTCATGTGACGATTCATGGAAGAAGTTGTCAAACTGCTGAGGTTTTGACCTCTACTAAGAGAACCATGACAAATTTTACAGATCACATAATTTGGGCGATCTTTTTCTATGTCAAAAAAGGACCTGGCTAGGCAAGGCTTAGAGGCCATGCGACCTGTTGATCCACCCCGAATAATGCTCAGAGGCAGAGTGGTGGCTGAGGATGCAGTTGTAGACGTGCTACCAGTGCTCCGACTGTGTCCAGGAAGGCGCCAGGTTACTTCGACGTCGGTTGCATCCTCCTCCACCGCCTCTGTTGACCTCCTCGAGTGTCTGACTGTGGGTTGACAGTAGGTGTGATCTAGAACTTAATCATCAATTGTTGTGTTTGCACTCCCCTACCCCTCAGACCGAGTTTCTTCTTGCCCTGACCGAATATTTAAGTTGTCATCCCAATCGGGTATCTGCGTCTCATCTTCATCAGTATGTTCCTCATTGCCTATAACCACAGTTGTTGGAAAGGCAGCATTTTGGTAGCCAACAGTTTGCATATGATGAAAGTCAACCTCCAAGCCATTTCATGCCCTTCTAAAAGCATGTAAAACACAGCGAGGGGACTCCAACCACAGTCTCCCTCGTTGCCACTAACTGGGCCACACACACCCCACTTGACTGGCATCGGTTGAGCCCCCTTTTGAAAAAGAAAAAGATGCTTTGCATGAAGCACTCTCAAAAATACGCGTGCCTTTCCCGTCCCCTGGCTGACCCAGGGGAAGAAAAGTCCTCTGAGAGCCATGACTTGTTCATCTTGGTTCTTTTAGAGACACAGCGAGGGGACTCCAACCACAGTCTCCCTCGTTGCCACTAACTGGGCCACACACACCCCACTTGACTGGCATCGGTTGAGCACCCTTTTGAAAAAGAAAAAGATGCTTTGCATGAAGCACTCTCAAAAATACGCGTGCCTTTCCCGTCCCCTGGCTGACCCAGGGGAAGAAAAGTCCTCTGAGAGCCATGACTTGTTCATCTTGGTTCTTTTAGAGACACAGCGAGGGGACTCCAACCACAGTCTCCCTCGTTGCCACTAACTGGGCCACACACACCCCACTTGACTGGCATCGGTTGAGCCCCCTTTTGAAAAAGAAAAAGATGCTTTGCATGAAGCACTCTCAAAAATACGCGTGCCTT
The DNA here is from genome assembly GCF_048569485.1 of Anomaloglossus baeobatrachus. Classification (NCBI taxonomy): domain Eukaryota; kingdom Metazoa; phylum Chordata; class Amphibia; order Anura; family Aromobatidae; genus Anomaloglossus; species Anomaloglossus baeobatrachus. Next base: position 408,987,610 of record NC_134355.1, read on the forward strand.
TCCCGTCCCCTGGCTGACCCAGGGGAAGAAAAGTCCTCTGAGAGCCATGACTTGTTCATCTTGGTTCTTTTAGAGACACAGCGAGGGGACTCCAACCACAGTCTCCCTCGTTGCCACTAACTGGGCCACACACACCCCACTTGACTGGCATCGGTTGAGCACCCTTTTGAAAAAGAAAAAGATGCTTTGCATGAAGCACTCTCAAAAATACGCGTGCCTTTCCCGTCCCCTGGCTGACCCAGGGGAAGAAAAGTCCTCTGAGAGCCATGACTTGTTCATCTTGGTTCTTTTAGAGACACAGCGAGGGGACTCCAACCACAGTCTCCCTCGTTGCCACTAACTGGGCCACACACACCCCACTTGACTGGCATCGGTTGACCCCCCCTTTTGACAAAGAAAAAGATGCTTTGCATGAAGCACTCTCAAAAATACGCGTGCCTTTCCCGTCCCCTGGCTGACCCAGGGGAAGAAAAGTCCTCTGAGAGCCATGACTTGTTCATCTTGGTTCTTTTAGAGACACAGCGAGGGGACTCCAACCACAGTCTCCCTCGTTGCCACTAACTGGGCCACACACACCCCACTTGACTGGCATCGGTTGAGCCCCCTTTTGAAAAAGAAAAAGATGCTTTGCATGAAGCACTCTCAAAAATACGCGTGCCTTTCCCGTCCCCTGGCTGACCCAGGGGAAGAAAAGTCCTCTGAGAGCCAGGTCCACATTGTCAGTGGACAGACACGTGTGCTTATCTGCCAGCAGACCCCCAGCAGCACTGAAGACAGGTTCCGAGAGAACGCTGGCTGCAGGACACGACAAGATCCTCAAGGCGTACGTGGCGAGCTCAGGCAATTTATCCAGATTGGAAGCCTAAAATGAGCAGGGCTCAAGTTGCACAATAATGGAATCGATGTTTCTTTGCATATACTCATATATCTGTGTGTCTCCCTCTTTTTCCTTGTCCAGCTGTTTTGTTTTCACATGAGTATATGTCCTTGTCACTTTCCCATGTGTTTGTGTTATGTTGTGAGTTGTTTGTCACCTTTTGGACACCTTTCAGGGTGTTTTCTAGGTGTTTTACTGTGTTTGTGATTGCCTGCCATTGTTTCCTATGGGCTCGAGTTCGGTTCGTCGAACGTTCGACGAGCCGAACTCGAGCCAGACCCCCCGTTCGGCGAACCGCCTCGAGCCGAACCGGGACCGGTTCGCTCATCTCTAGTCATAACATCCTAAAAACTGCACCCTTCATACTGCTCAAAACCACATCAAAGAAGTTTATTAATCCTTTATGTGCTTCACATGACCTAAAGCAATGTGCAAGGAAAAAAGGCATTAATGAGACCCTCCATTACTAATCTGTAAGTGAAAAGAAATAAACACAAACACAGCAAAAATCTTAATGAAATAAAATGAAAATAAAAAAACCCTCTTTCTCCAGTTTATTAGGCCCCAAAACACCCAGTTCCAATGTAATCCCCTCATGGTCCCACAATGATTCCAGCTCTGCTATATACTGAAGTGACAGCACTGGCACAGAACATGTCCGCACACTGTGGGCTTTAGGCAGAGACTGACTTCGCCGCAGCGATGAGAGGTGAAATGACTCCCAGCTTTGACCATAGGTAAACTGATTTCAGGTGACCTCATTAAGCTCAGTGACCTCGTCTCAGGTGAAGTCACTGAATTCACAGACGTGCATCTCCTGGCTGAAAACTGTGGGGGGTTTTTTGAGATGAAGATTTGGTGATGAAATTTATACTCCATATTCCTGCACCTAGCAAATGGAGAAAACAAGAGCAAGATTCAGTGGACAAATGTACCACGAAAAAGGCAAAGTGTAGCACCGAAACGCATAGTCTCCTTGCAATTATACCCCAGGACATCTGCCTAATATGTGGTGTAGCATTTTTTAAACTTTTGGGTCATACAGATTTTTTCCCTTTTTCTTTTTTTTTTTTTAACTGGAAAGGAATTCTTATACTTCTTACTACATGTGCCACCTGGATCTCGCTCTCTTTTTCTACATTTGCTTTGTGCGGCTGGGTGCCACCTTCCTCCATGCAGACTTCTCTTTAACAAGCTTCAATCCATAAAGAACTACAACACTGGTAAGCTGGCTATTTTCTTTATATTCCTACAATCAATCTGCATCTTCTGGCAAAAATGCATCAAAACTGCATGCATTATAATGTGGTTTTGATGCATTTTTTTGCCAGGAGATGCAGATTTGGTGGAGGAAAATGGTGTATATATTTCAGCATCAAATCTTCATCTCTTGGTAAAAAAAAAAAAAAAAAAAAGCTTTTTTTCTGTCAGGAGATGCAGGTCTGTGAACTCAGTGACCTCCCATGAGGTGAGGTCACTGAGTTTAATGAGGTCACCTTAGGTCAGGTTACTTGTGGTCACAGGTGGGGTACTATGGGACCCTCCAGCTGTGACTGTAAAAGTGAGTGGCGTCACTGCTCATCGCTGCGGCTGCGGTCATGTTCTGTGCCCATGGGCTGTGCTTTCAGTATCTATGTAACAGAGACAGAATCATCATGAGCTTTCTTGTGGATTACATCAGATCTGGGTGTTTGCAGTTAATAAAGGGTTGAATGAGGGTGCTACTTTGGTATTTTATTTAAAATAAGGGATTTTTCTGTGTTTTATTTCTTTTGAGTTACAGATTAGTAATGGGGGATCTCATAGATGCCTCCCATTACTAATCTAGGGCTTAGTGGCAGCTGAGAGCTTTCAGTAATCTCTTATTACCCCAATTGGGGTGTGCTGCATAAAGTTTCGGGATTATCGCAGCTAATGGATGCGACAATCCTGGGTGGCTGCATGCTGCTATTTTTAGGCTGGGGGGCCCAATAAACATGGGTATCCCCAGCCTGAGAATACCATCCTTCAGGTGTCGGCTTTATCATGGCTGGGTGTGAAAATTAGTAGGAACGCATGCTGTTTTTTTAAAAATATTTATTTAATTAAAAAAGCCACATGGGGTCCCTTTTATTTTGATACACAGCAAAGATAAACACATGGTTGGGGGCTGCAGCCTTTAGCCAATGCTTCATCTGTGCTGGGTATCATAATATGGGGGGGGCCCTAAGCCAATTTTATTTATTTTTACACCAATATACATACACAGTGTGCGCGATTGCAAGCAGTTAGACATGCTGTCACACAGGGTGGGGACGAGTTTGACTGCAAGCAGACATGCCAGGACTGCCGGTGGGTGTGGCAAGCAGTGCATATGTATGAAAGATAATGATCGGCATCAGAAGTAGTGTTACAGCCACGCTGGAGACTCGGTAAGTATAACGTGCCTGGTTTTTCCCATTTGTTTATTTTTTTTCCCTTTTTTCTTTAATTACCCACGTTGCCAGATCCAGACAGGTGCCTGGAATTCCCTGTGAACCCGCGCAGATCAGACTTGTACAGTCCGGGTCCACCCATCACTACTCAGTACATAGTAGTGCCCATACTATGTATCCAGCTCAATCTACTGAGATACACACCCCATAAATTAAGCAGACTCTCCTCACAACTACATTGCATATGGACATTGATTGTGGTTTAGGCACATTGTGGGGCTCAGAAGAGAGGGGGGGGAATTTGGATTTGTGAGTGCAGATTTTGCTGGTTTCCATTTTGGGGTACAGCTATAGCACTTTTCCTGAGCCTTTGTGTTACCAGTAACAAGGAAGCCCCCTATATTTCCGTTAACAGATTACGAACCTGAGTGGATATTTGTGTTGAGTTGGTGGCAATTTGGGGGTGAAGAACATTTATTTTATCAGTTTATTCTGTACTCTTTGCTGAGCACTTAAATCGGAAATTCCATCTACATCTCCGAAATACGTGATTCAGGTGATACACCCTACAGATACATTTACTATAATGAGGCAGCAGAGTTAAGGCCGCCTTACACGCAGCGACATCACTAACGTAATTTCGTTGTGGTCACGGAATTCATGACGCACATCCGGCCTCGTTAGCGACGTCGTTGCGTGTGACACGTACAAGCGACCGCTAACGAGCAAAAATACTCACCTTATCGGTGCTCGTTGACACAGTGCTCTACTCCCGATTATCGTTGCTGTTGCAGGACGCAGGTTGTTCGTCATTCCTGCGGTAGCACACATCGCTATGTGTGACACCGCAGGAACGAGGAACCTCACCTTACCTGTGGCTGCCCGCAATGAGGAAGGAAGGAAGGAGGTGGGCGGGATGCCACTCCGCTTCTATTGGGTGGCCGTTTAGTGACGTCGCTGTGACGCCGAACGAACCGCCCCCTTAGAAAAGAGGCGGTTTGCCGGTCACAGCGATGTCGCTAGGCAGGTAAGTAGTGTGATGGGTCCGAGCGATGTTGTGCGCCACGAGCAGCGATTTGCCCGTGACGCACAACCGACGGGTTCGGGTACGCTCGCTAGCAAGATAGCAACGTGTAAATCAGCCTTTACTCCGGACTCCATTTGGCCTCTGTTCAGCTGTTTGGTTTTTTATATATGACTTTTTGATTATGTTTTAATTACACTTTATTGTCAGCTGTATGATGAAAATAGAGCTTTTGCTAAGTTATTTTTTTATTTTCTGAATTTTTAAAAAAAAAAAAAAAAATAATATATATATTTTTACAGCTTTGTTTTGTATTTTACTTTTTTTTTCTTTTTGCTTAGTCTCTACATGGAACATTTCCTTTTATGGCCCTGATCACAGCGATAATGTATTGCAATGAACTAGCATTGCAATACATTATAGCAGTGCTGGCAGAGGTGTCTGGGATCATGTTTCTGGCATGAGCCCAGAGATTTTCCGTATCTTGGTCAGGATGACCTTGAGTCACCATGGCAATGATCGGGCCCTCACGATCACTTTGTGCCGGTGTTCGCAATGGGCACAGCTCCTGTGCCCGCACAATTGCCAGGACATACCCTGTACAATGTTGGGAAAGGGTTAATTCACTGCTTCAGAGACAGCATATCTAGAGGTACCGTCACACATAATGAGATCGCTAGCGAGATCGCAGCTGAGTCACGGTTTCCGTGACGCAGTAGCGATCCCGTTAGTGGTTTTTGTTGTGTGTGACACCTACCAGCGATCAGACCCCTGCTGTGAGATCTCTAGTCGTTGCAGAATGGTCCAGGCCATTTTCTTCAAAGACGATGTCCTGCTGGGCAGGACACATCGCTGTGTTTGACACTGTGTGACAGGGTCACAGTGACTGCTGAGATCGTTATACAGATCGCTACTGCGACCTGTATTGTTCCTGCATCGCTGGTAAGATCTGACTGTGTGACATCTCACCTGCGACCTCCCAGCGATTTATCTGCGATCCCTATCAGCTCGCATCGTTTTCGGGATCGCTGGTAAGTCGTTGTGTGTGACTGGACCTTAAGTCTGTAATTTGTAAACATGCCATCAGAATTTAGATTGTGCTAATTATCCACTGAGCTCTTGTATCTAATTTTATTGTATATGGTAGTTGGCTTCTTAATCAATGTATCAAAGTCTATTGTGCCGTGATGCTACTTATCACATATATAACCTTGTTTGATGCATTGATGAGCCATTATCTCTAAACCCAATTAGTGATGGACAAACCCAAACTGTAAAGTTCGGGTTTCCACACCGGAAACCTAGTTCACAGAGTACACCTGAGGTGAGCTCACAGAGCTCATTGACTTCACTTGAGGTCACAGCTGGGGTTCCTTGGGAAAAGTTTGCTGGACCTCAGGTGAACTCACTGATGTTACTGCAAACAGCTGTGGCTCAGTCATTGTGTCAGTGACGCAGCAGTGCTCAGTCACATTTTTTAATGTGATCCTGCACTGCGACCTCAGATGTAGCAGAGCCAGGATTATTATGGGACAGCGTGCCTGTGGACTACGTTGAACCTGCAAGAATGTTTTGTGGCTAAGTAAATTGGAGAAAGCGGATGGGTTTTTTAAATAAAGGATTTTTATTTGTTTTGTGTTTATTTTTACTTACACTATCAGTAATGACGGGGGTCTCAGACCCCTTTCCCATTACTAACCTCGAGCTTGATGACACGTCATTTTTTGACAAATCACAGCTGTCATTAACCCCTTATATTACCCTGATTGGCAAGGTTCCATGGCAATCGGGATGAGCTGGGTAAAGTGGTAGGATTGGCACATTTAATGGATGTACCAATTCTGGGACAGCCGAGGGCTGCTATTTTTAAGCAGGGGAGTGCCCAATAACCCCAGGGGAGGGCCCAACATGAAAATACCAGCCCCCAGCTGTCTGCGTTATCATGGCTGGTCTCAAAATTATTTTGAAATAGTTAAAAAACGCCACATGGGCTCCCTCGTATTTTTATACAGAGTGAAGATAATGCACACAGCTTGGGGCTGCAGCCTCTAGATATCTGCTTTATCTGAGGAGAGTATCAAAACATGGGGGGCCCTGCGCCATTTTTTCCACTTATTAATTTTTACACTCCATTCAGGGACCCAGACAGCTACTGTGAGGGAAACCAATCAAAGATGCTGGCAATCTGACTGCAACCAATCACAGATGCTGTCACAGAAGAGGAAGGGAGGGGGAAAAAGATAATATGCATGAGATTTAATGAGCGGACTTGGGCGGGCTTTGCACGTTGCGACACCGCAAGCCGATGCTGCGATGTCGCACGCGATAGTCCCCGCCCCCGTCGCAGGTACGATATCTTGTGATAGCTGGCGTAGCGAAAACTATCGCTACGCCAGCTTCACCTGCACTCACCTGCCCTGCGACCGTCGCTCTGGCCGGCGACCCGCCTCCTTCCTAAGGGGGCGGGTCGTGTGGCATCATAGCGACGTCACACGGCAGGCGGCCAATAGCGGCAGAGGGGCGGAGATGAGCAGGATGTAAACATCCCGCCCACCTCCTTCCTTCCGTAGAGCCGCCAGCGGCAGGTGAAGTTCCTCGCTCCTGCGGCATAACACACAGCGATGAGTGCTGCCGCAGGAACGAGGAACAGCATCGTACCTGTCACGGCAGCATAATTATGGAAAAGTCGGAGCCTGCAGCGATTATACGATAACGACGCTTTTGCTCTCGTTCATCGTATCATCTAGAATTTACACACAACGATGTCAAAAGTGACGCCGGATGCGCGTCACTTTCGATTTGACCCCACCGACATCGCACGTGCGATGTTGCAACGTGCAAAGCCGCCCTTGGAAGCAGTGTGACAGGAGTGCAAAAACTCGGTAAGTGCAACTGTCCTGCTTTAATCCCCATTTTGCTTCCTTTTGCATCCCCCTAGCCCTGACTACCACTATTTTAGAGCATACAAGTTCAGGGTCCCCATAGACTTGTATCGGATTCTGGGTCTAGGCTCAAGTTCGGGTTCAAAGTTTGTTTGTCTTTTTTTTTTTTTGTTTAAGTCCGGCTGGACCAGCCAAACCCGTACATCTGTGAGTTCGCCCATTCTTACCCATAATATATACAGTATTATTTCTCCAATGTATCTATGTATCTATAGTGGCATGTGTTCTACTGTATGATGAGCAGGTGTAACAAAACCTATTTTATGCGACTGCTGTATAATAAGTGTACTAAAATATAGTTTAATGCTGAGCTATTGAACAGGTATATAAATTTAACACCAACTTGCAAAAAACTAAGCTAAAGAGACAGGCTATCTGAACCAAAAGACCCTAAATTATGGATTTCTATTAATATACAAGCTCTAATGTGGAGACAATGTAGATGCAGTGTACACATTACCCTGGAGGTAACAATATTAGGAAAACTAAACAAAAATTACAAAAGAGGATGAATCTACACAGCCACACTACTGTATATGGAATGAGCTGGACGCCTCTGTGGGAAAACATTTCTTTGGACTGGGACACAGAATGATAGATTTAAAAGTCTTAATACTTAAAAATTATTTAAAGGAAGAAAGAGAAAAATATGGGAGTTCAAGCTGTTAAGAATAATACAGGCTGATAAGTGCTACATACTGTAAACTTCCAGATTCTTTTCTTAATACCAGTCATAGCTTTGATACTGTTGCTGATCCAAGACTTAGCGATGTGACACGCCAGACCGCAGATGCGATCTGCCGAGATCACACATGTGACCGGCGCGATAAAAACCGACCTATGTGCGATCTCGCAGCATGTAAAGCACCCATAAGATTAATCTTAATCTAAGTCTTAATGATCACATTTTACATTTAAAACAAAATAAAACATTTATACAAAATGATTTTGCATGTGGTTAGTGTACATGTCTATATACAGTAGACATGTATATTTATTAGTGATGAGGGAATATATTCGGCACTATTCGTTACTTGCAAGAACATTAAAGTATTCGGGATATCCATTACTTGTCGAGTGTTCAGGTATTTGCCTCATGAGTTTCAAATCCCTTCCCCACGTGTGTTTGTCAACTGATTTTCAGCACCTAAACATGCAGAGATTTCCTGCCAATCAGAGTAATGCTTCAGCCATCTTTGCTGCTGGCATTACTGTAATTGGCAGGAGCAGTTAAAAAAAAAAAAAAAAAAAAAAAAAGAGCGGTCCAACGCCTATTTGTAATAACCAACACAGTTAAAAGTAGACAGCTCCAGCTCTGTATTTTATCATGGCTGGCTATCAAAAACAGAGGCTCCACGATGTTTTATTTTTTTTTAATTATTCAAATAAAAAGAGAAAACAACTTGGGCTCAGAGCTGATAAAGCAGACAGCTGGGGACTAGTATTCTCAGGCTGGGAAGGTCCATGTTTAATGAGTCCTTTCCAGCCTAAAAATAGCAGCACACAACCCCCTCAAAATTGGTGTATCCATTAGATGCGCCAATTGTGATGCTTTACCTGGCTCATCCCGATTGGCCTGGTGCATTGGTAATTGGAGTAATATATGGGGTTGATGTCAGCTGTGATTTGTCAAAAATTACAGCTGCCATCAAGCCTTGGGTTGGTATTGGAAAGGTGACAATGAGACCCCCACCCATTACTTAACCTGTAAGTGAAAACAAAAAAAAAACTAACAAAAATCCTTTCTTTAAAAAAAAAAAAAATCCCCAAAACACACCCTCTTTCACCAATGTATTAATCCCAAAACAGCCCGCAAGTCTCAAGTAATCCACACGACGTCCCAGGACGATCCTGGTTCTGCTAAATCTGGAGGCCACGGTAAGTGGTATCATTAGAACACGTGATCACAGCAGTTTTCCTGGCACACAAAGCAATGTGGGAGCCGCCAGAAGTGACCTCAGGTGAACTCAGTGCCAGACTGACTGCGTGTCACAGCAACAGTGCAGTCTGACAGTTTGGCACTGAGTTTCCCTGAGGTCACTTCTGGTGGTTCTGACAGTAGCCTCTCTGTGAGCCGCCAGCTTTGATCTCAGGTGAACTCAGTGCTGGATTGTCTAACTGTGTGACATGGCAGCTTCACAGTCTGACAGACTGTTAGTTGTGAGGCCTGGAAACCTTAAAAGAGTTTTTATGAGATCTTTTAAGGTTCCTGGCATTCCCAGCTGCTGGGATAACTGGAAGCTGTGAACTCTTAACTGAATTCACAGCCTCCAGGTATCCAAAAAGCTGGGAAATCCAGGAACCTTAAAGGCTCCCTTAAAGTTATCAGGTTGAAAGCTGCCATGTGACTCGGTGGCTGGGAACTCTAGTAACCTAAAGGTTACCAGAGTTCCCAGTCACTGATTTCCCGACAGGTGTTCGGCCCGGAAACCTTAAAGGAGCTTTTAAGATTCCTGGAGTTTTCAGTTGTTGGGACACCTAGGGGCTGTGAACTCTTGTAAGAGTTCACAGCTTTCAGAGATCCCAGAAGCTGGGAACTCGAGTAACTTTAAAGTTTCCCTTAAAGCCTTTAAGGATTGTGGAGTTCCCAGCTGCTAAGACATCTGAAGGCTGTGAACTCTGGTAAGGTATCGTAACTTCCAGGTATCTAAGCAGCAGGGAACTCCGGGAAACCAAAAGGCTCTCTTAAAGGAGCCCTTAAAGTTCATGTACAGTGCCTTACTATAGTATTCAGCCCCCATGAATTTTTCAACCTTTTCCCACATTTCAGGCTTCAAATATAAAGATAAACATTTTAATGGTATGGTGAAGAATCAACAACAAGTGGGACACAATTGTGAAGTTGAACGAAATTTATTGCTTTTTTTAAACTTTTTTAAAATATAATAAACTGAAAATTGGGGCGTGCAATATTTTTCGGCCCCTTTACTTTCAGTGCAGCAAACTCACTCCAGAAGTTCATTGAGGATCTCTGAATGATGCAATGTTGTCCTAAATGACTGATGATGATAAATATAATCCACCTGTGTGTAATGAAGTCTCCATATAAATGCACCTGCTCTGTGATAGTCTCAGTGTTCTGTTTAAAGCACAGAAAGCATTATGAAGACCAAGGAACACAATAGGCAGGTCCGTGATACTGTTGTGAAGAAGTTTAAGATTTCCACAAACTTAAAACATCCCAAGAAGCACTGTGCAAGCGATCATATTGAAATGGAAGGAGTATCATACCACTGCAAATCTACCAAGACCTGGCCGTCCATCCAAACTTTCATCTCAAACAAGGAGAAGACTGATCAGAGATCCAGCCAAGAGGCCCATGATCACTCCGGATGAACTGCAGAGATCTACAGCGGAGGTGGGAGAGTCTGTCCATAGGACAAAAATCAATTGCACACTACACAAATCTAGCCTTTATGGAAGAGTGGCAAGAAGAAAGCCATTTTTCAAAGATATCCATAAAAAGTGTCATTTAAATTTTGCCACAAGCCACTTGGGAGACACACCAAAGATGTGGAAGAAGGTGCTCTGGTTAGATGAAACAAAAATTGTACTTTTTGGGCACAATGCCAAATGATTTGTTTGGCGTAAAAGCAACACAGCTGAACCCTGAACACACCATCCCCACTGTCAAACATGGTGGCAGCATCATGGTTTGGGCCTGCTTTTCTTCAGCAGGGACAGGGAAGATGGATGGAGCCAAATACAGGACCATTCTTGAAGAAAACCTGTTGGAGTCTGCAAAACACCTGAGACTGGGACAGAGATTTGTCTTTCAACAAGACAATGATCCAAAACATAGAAGCAAAATCTACATGGAATGGTTCACAAATAAACGTATCCAGGTGTTAGAATGGTCAAGTCAAAGTCCAGACCTGAATCCAATCGAGAATCTGTGGAAAGAGTTGAAAATGCTGTTCACAAACGCTCTCCATCCAACCTCACTGAGCTTGAGCTGTTTGCAAAGGAAGAATGGGCAAGAATTTCAGTCTCTCAATGTGCAAAACTGAAGGAGACATACCCCAAACGACTTGCAGCTGTAATCGCAGCAAAAGATGGCGCTACAAATTATTAACTTAAAGGGGCCGAATAATATTGCACGCCCCAATTTTCAGCTTATTTTTTTAAAAAGTTCAAAATAAGCAATAAATTTTGTTCAACTTCACAATTGTGTCCCACTTTTTGATTAGTCAGCATAAAATTTAAATTTTTATCTTTAAGTTTGAAGCCTGAAATGTGGGAAAAGGTTGAAAAATTCAAGAGGCCAAATACTTTTGCAAGGCACTGTAAATCCCAGCTGTTAGGAAATCTGTAGGCTGTGAACGCTGGTAAAAGTTCATAGCCTCCAGATGTCCCAGCAATTGTGAATTCCAGGAACCTTCAAGGCTCTTTTAAGGTTTCTGGGCCTTACAGCTATAAGTTACCAGAGCTCTCAGCCACCAGGTCTCACGGCAGCTGTCAACCTAGTAACTTTAAGGGAGCTTTCAAGGCAGCTTTTAAGATTCCTGGAGTTCCCAGCTGTTGGGATACCTGTAGGTTGTGAAATCTTGTAAGAGTTGATAGCCTCCAGATGTTCCAACAGCTGAGAATTCCAGGAACCTTAAAGACTCTTTTAAAGTTATTGGGTTAACCGCTGATGAGAGATCCGGTGGCTGGGAACTACAGCAACCTTAAAGGCTAAGGTTTTCAGGTGTCACAGGTACCGGACTATCAGTCTATGCTGCCGCTGTGACATGCAGTCTGACAGACCGACACTGAATTCACCTGAGGTCACTTCTGGCAGCTCCCACATTGCTCTGTGTCTTCTGGGGGCCACGGTGAGAGGTCATGTGTTCTAATGTCACCGCTCACCCTGTGGCCTCTGGTTGCAGCAGAGCCAGGATCGTTTTGGGACATCATATGGATTACATCGGACCTGCGAGGTTGTTTTTGAGATTAATAAATTGGTGAAAGAGGGTGTGTGTGTGTTTTTTTTTCAATATAAAGGATTTTTGTGTTTTTTTTCTTTTTACTTACAGAGTTGGTAATGAGGGGGAGGTTTCATAGACACCCGTCCATTACCAACCCAGTGCTTGACGACAGCTATGATTTTGACAAATAACAGCTGACATCAACTTCATATATTACCCAGATTACCACCGCACCAGGGCAATCGGATGAGCAGAGTAAATTGCCATAATTGGCACATCTATTGGATGCATCAAATGTGTGGTGGCTGCGTGCTGTTATTTTTAGGCTAGGGAGGGCTCAATAAAAATCAACCTTCCCAGCCTGTGTATACTAGTCCCCAGCTGTCTGCGTTATCTGCTCTGGTTATTGAAAATGGGCAAGAGCCCACATTGTTTTTTTTTTTATTATTTATTTAAGAATGGGAGCATCTATTTTTGATAAACAGCCCAAGATATAGCACACAGCTGGGGGTGACCGCCCGCAGAAGTCTGCCCTACCTGTGCTGGTTATTACACATAGGCAGGGAACTGCATGTCAAAGTAGCGTAATACTCTGACAACATTCTTCCCAGAAGGACCTGTGTTTCAGAGATGCATCCAAGCATCTATTCAATGCTGTTCCCATTCAATTTCAGCCCTTTTCCATCCATTTCAGCATTTGTACAGCCCTGCCAGACATCCTGGGAGGTTACACCAGAAAATTACTTCCCATTGACTTTCTTTAGATTTAGACATTTAATATGCACACATCGCCATATTAAAGTCCATACATGTGCTGCATAGGCCTATTATGTGTGTTACAACATATTTAGTTGGAGTATGTAAGGCTATGTTCACATTGAGTTTTATCCACAAGTCCGTGACATCTGTAATGCTTGTGTTCATTACATTCTACCATATGTAAAAATATACCAAGACTATTCAATTTAATTGCTATATTAAAAATATATATACGGGCGTAACAACTAACTGGGCCCATGGAGTGAGGGGGCCCGAGGGTACACATTCAACTGAAATGTATAGTGGCGCAGAAATTCGCTGCACACTGCACCACTATAGTTATAGAGGCAGTCAATCTGAGCCTAGCAGCTGACATTTGCAATTAAGCAGGGACAGAAAAATTGTTTATTTACGGAAAAAGAGTGCGAAAATGGAGGAAATTATTACAGGATGGGGAGATTATTACAGGATGGGGGAGATTATTATATGCACTAAACAGATGTTGCCTAAAGCTAATCTAAGCACAGCTCCTAAACAAAACATTAAAAAACCTCAAAAATATCTTGAAGGGGTAATCCGAAAATGAAACCTTATCTAATCCTAAATGTTTATCTATTTAATAAAATAATCTAAATCCCTTTTCTAACACACTTTAAACATTACCTACTATTTCCTCTCTAACTACTTTATTTTATTACTACATTCTCTTAGGGCTCATTCAGACACAGTTCCATTTGTCCTGGTCAGTTCCTGTTTTTTTGCTGACCTACTGACAAGACCATCTTCTCAATGTCTTTTGTGTAGGATCGGATGGCACACGGAAGCACTTTCATGTGTCATCAGCTCCTATAAAAACACATTGGATGCCATATGTCCGTTCCATTATTATGGAACATGTCCTATTCTATTCCGTAATTGCGGACCGTGACACAATACAAGTCAATGAGTCCGCAAAATTTCCAGAAGCCACACGGGAGTACTTCCGTGTGACTTCCATCGGGTACCCCTGCAGTCTGTGTCCCGCTTCTGCTCCGGCCCTGTGGCTGCTTGCACTGCGGGGTGTGTCAGAATCTGCCCGTACAGCAGTGGGGATGACAAGCGCCGACATCAGGTTAGATCAGATCATTACCTGCTGTGACGATCTCCGCTGCACTCCTGATGTCAGTGCTCGTCACTGACTTCCATGCCTGCCGCGTTCTCACATCAAGTCTCGCGGGCGGCCCAAGACTGTAACTAGTGGTGATGTCACGTACAGCTCACGATACTTCGCTGTGAACACGGTGGACAATGGAAGTCAGTGGCGATGTGACTTCATCACCGCAGGTAATGTACCTAGCTAACCTCTTGCTGGCAGCACTCGTCATCACCTGCGGTGACCTGGGCTGACCTATTGATGTTAGCTTAGGTCACTGCACTGCTCTCCCAGTCAATGGGGAACATTCTGTTCTTCATTGACTGGGACAGTGAGTATGGTATGGATCGTCATGAGACCCCCTTATTGGATTATGCCAGACCCGGATTTGTTTTTACTTTTCAATAAATTGGTGAAAGTGGGAATGTGTTGGGGAGGGTTTTTTTAAAATAAAAATGTGTATTTTTTTTTTTATTACTGACTGGGTTATTGATGTCGGGTATCTGATAGATGCCGTGACATCATAACCCCAGGGCTTGATGCCAGGTGACATTACACAGCTGTTATCAACCCTATATATTACCCAGTTTGCCACCGCACCAGGGCAATGGAATGAGCTAGTGCGAAGCACCAGGATTGGCACATCTAATGGTGTGCCACTTCTGGGGCGGCTGCAGCCTGCTATTTTTAGACTGGGGAGAGTCCAATAACTGCGGACCTCCCTAGTCTGAGAATACAAGGCCACAGCTGTCCGCTTTACCTTGGCTGGTGATCCAATTTGGGAGGACTCCACGATTTTTGTTTTTAATTACTTATTTATATTAAAATAACAGCTTGGGGTGCCCTCTGTTTTGGAATACCAGCCAAGGTGGAGCTGCCAGCTGCGGTCTGCAGCCGTCTACTTTACCCTAGCTGCTAACTGGCTACAAAAAAAAAATAGAGGGGACCCGATGTCATTTTTGTTTTTTTAATTATTTATTTTTTGGCTAAATACAAGGCTAAACACCCTTTAGTGCCACATGAAAGGCACTAAAGGGTGCAAAATTACAAAATGCAGGGGAGTGGGAAATTATATATGTTTTTCTCTTGTATCTAACTATGATGAGCGTCGAGGTTACCTAAGTTCATTACCTGCGGTGATGAACTCCGCTGAACTCGTGACATCAGCACTCGTCACGGAGTTCCATGGTCTGCCGTATCACAATAAAGTATCACAGGCTGTGACTAGTGGTGATATCGCTCAAGTGATGTGCGGTCACAGCAGGAGTCCTCCACCAGTGACCGGAAATCACCTGAGTGATGTCTCAGCTGACCGTGTGGCTCACTTCACTTGCAGCCTGAATCTCACAGCAGGCAATCATGTTCTATGGCTCTCGATGTGAGATTCAGATGTAGCAGTATTGGAAGCATCGTGGGACCTCATGTGGATTAACTCGGACCTGAAGGGGTGTTTGGGGTATAAATAAAGTGGCGAAAGAGGGTGCTTTTTTATTTCAAATAAAGTATTTTTTTAGGTGTTTGTGTTTATTTACTCTCACTTACAGATTAGTGATGAAGGGGTGTCAGAAGTCTGCCATCATAATCTAGGACTTCGTGGCAGCTATAGGCTGCTATTACCTTCTTATTACCCCAATGCCAACACACCAGGACAGTCAGGAAGAGCCGGGTAAAATCCCGGGACTGTCGCATCTAATGGATGCGGCAATTCCAGTCGACTGCTGGCTGATATTTTTATCCTGGGGGGCTCCCAATAATGTGGGTCTCCCCAGCCTGAGAATACCAGCCCCCAGCTGTGGGGCTTTATCTTAGCTGGGTATCAAAATTGGGGGGACCGCATGCCATTTTTTTTATGTATTTATTTTACTCTACGATGTAGACCCGCCCACCGGTGGCTGTGATTTGTTGTAGTCAGACAGCTATCACTCAACATTGGGCGCATCTGACTGCAACCAATCACAGACGCCAGTGGGCGAGGGAAGCAGTGAATATGTATGAGCCTTATGAGCGTCCGTCTCAGGAAGAAAGAGCTGTCACGGGAACAGTGTGAGCCGCCCCGGTGATCGGTGAGTATGTAGCACTTACTCCTACTCTTTGCGTCGGATTCTGTTTCCCATAGACTTTATATGGGGACAAGCATCTGGCCAGATACCGTGGGCTGTATGTAACGCTCCTTCACTTTTTTTTTGTGGTCCACACTGATAGCACACAGACCATATACGGAACGGAACGGATGCGGTTGTCACACGGATGTCACATAAATGCATCAGTGGAAAAATAGGACCACTTTTTGCGGACCGCAAAAACAAAACGGTTGTGTGAATGTAGCCTTACTGATGATGCATTATTTGACTATCCCAGCATGCAATGAAATTTTCAATCAAATTGTCATCACGGAGCAGAGGCTGTGGCAGTGAGGCTTGAACCGAAGCATCACCAGCGACATGTATTTCAAGGGCTGGCCTAGTCCTCATTCTATTGAGCATGCGTTGGTTGTCATTTCCAAAGGATGGTCAGTAAATTCTTGTCACTGCAATATGCACAGTGACAGTGCACTGTTGCCAGCTCTAAGCCAAAGTAATGAGGCAAGAGAGTGCACTGTCAGGGTGTGTTAAAAGACTACCATAAGTTGTTCAGGAAAAGCAGAGACCAGACATATGGATGGAATGTAAAAGTAGAAAGATTTTGTTCCCCAGTATCTTTTAATGCTGCGCAACCAAATTGATGTCTCATCACCCCTCTCCTCTATTTCTGCACCGTTTACACAAGGCTCTGCTATTTAACACATGGGTTGCCTGTCAGTCTTTCTACTTCATATGTGCGTCACATTTATTTTTGCTTCTCATTTTAGTATATTCTTCCTTTCTACTTTTTAAATATTAAGCATTATTATGCAGACCAGATTTTTTTTTTTCATTTCTCATGTTTTATTAGAGGGGCTCTGTCTTTAGAATTGTTTTTGGCACCAGCTCTTTGTTGTATAGAGTGGTGTGAAAAAGTGTTTTCCATTTCCTGATTTCTTATTCTTTTGCATGTTTGTCATGTTTTAGATGACCAAACGAATTTAAATATTAGACATAGATAACACAAGTAAACACAAAATGCAGTTTAGAAATGAAGGTCTTGATTTTTAAAGGAAAAAGAAATCCAAACCTACAGGGCTGTGTGTGAAAAAGGGATTGCCCCCTAAACCTAATAACTGCTTGGGCCACCCTTAGCATAAACAACTACAATCAAGCATTTGCAATAACTGGCAGTGAGTCTTTTACAACGCTCTTCAAAAATTTTGGCCCACTCATCTTTGCAGTTTTGTTGTAATTCAGCCACATTGGAGGGTTTCTGAGCATGAACCGCCTTTTTAGGGTCATGCCATAGCATCTCAATCAGATTAAGGTCAGGACTTTGACTAGGCCAATCCAAAGTCTTAATTTTATTTTTCTTAAATAATTTAAAAAGGTAGACATACTGGTATGTATTCAAACATTGTCCTGCTGGATAAACAAAGTGGGCTTCAGCTTGAGGTTGCCAATATTCTCCATGATTTTTTGGCAGACAGGAGAATTCATGGTTCCATTTACCACAGCAAGTCTTCCAGGTCATGAGGCAGCAAAACAGCCCCAGACTATCACACTACCACCATAGTTTATTATTGGTATCATGTTCCTTTTCTGAAATGCAGTGTTACTTCTAAGCCAGATGTAATGGGACATACACCTTCCAAAAAGTTCAACTTTTGTCTCTTCAGTCCACAGAGTTTTCTCCCAAAAGTAGAGGATCATGAAGATGTTTTCTAGCAAAACTACTGAGATGAGACTTTATATTATTTTTGCTCCGCCGTGATTTTCATCTTGGAACTCTGCCATGCAGGCCATTTTTGCCCAGTCTCTTTCTAATGGTGGAGTAGAAATCATGAAGCAGGCGGCTCAGGATGAGCTGCGTCCGCTAGCCGTCCTCCTCTGCTGAGCTGCAGCAGCCTGCTTCATGAGTTGGCCACAATGTGTCCTCCTCTGCTCAGCCTGAGCGGCCTGCTTCATGATTCAGACAGTGCCTATGATTAGTTGCAGGCAGATGCTGTCACACAGGCTGGAGGCGCGCCTGACTGCAACCAATCACAGAGGCCAGGCAGGCCGGTGGGCAGAGAAACCAGGGCATATGTATGAGCAATGATGAGCGGAGGCCGTGGGAGCAGTGTATAGCTTTGACGGAGCCTAGGTAAGTATGAAGCACTCGCTTCATTCTTATTTTCTTTATTTTTCTTTTTTAATTTCTTGAGTGTCGGATCTGGATCAAACACCCGGAATCCTGGGCCAAGCACCCGTGCAACTTTGAAACCATGTGCATTCGGACTTTTACAGTCTGGGTCTGCCCATCACTAGTAATGGGTACAAATGGAACCCACAATATATTATACAATTTTCCCTGTGCTGTGATACCACATATATGGAATCTACTCTTATGGCACACAGCAGAACGGAAGGCACGCTGACTTTTCGATCGCAAAAGTTGCTTGAATAGATTTGCAGACGTCATCGGCAGAGCCATACTTTTGACCGGTGCAAAAGTATGGGCACCTCAACATAAGTGACATTAATATTTTGTAGATCCTCCTTTTGCAAAAATAACAGCCTCTAGTCACTTCCTGTAGTTTTTAATGAGTTCCTGGATGAAGGTACAAAACAATTCCAGTTCAGTTAAGTTTGATGGTCGCAGAGCATGGACAGCACGCTACAAATCATCCCACAGATTTTCAATGATATTCAGGTCTGGGGACTGGGATGGCCATTCCAGAACATTGTAATTGTTCCTCTGCATGAATGCCTGAGTAGATTTGGAGCGGTGTTTTGGATCATTGTCTTGCTGAAATATCCATCCCCTGCGTAACTTCAACTTCGTCACTGATTCTTGCACATTATTGTCAAGAATCTGCTGATACTGAGTTGAATCCATGCGACACTCAACTTTAACAAGATTCCCAGTGCCGGCATTGGCCACACAGCCCCAAAGCATGATGGAACCTCCACCAAATTTTACTGTGGGTAGCAAGTGCTTTTCTTGGAATGCCGTGTTTTTTTGCCTCCATGCATAACGCCTTTTTGTATGACCAAACAACTCAATCTTTGTTTCATCAGTCCACAGGACCTTCTTCCAAAATGTAACTGGCTTGTCCAAATGTGCTTTTGCATACCTCAGGCGACTGTTTGTGGCGTGCTTGCAGAAACGGCTTCTTTTGCATCACTCTCCCATACAACTTCTCCTTCTGCAACGTGCGCTGTATTGTTGACCGATGCACATTGACACTATCTGCAGCAAGATGAATCTGCAGGTCTTTGGAGGTGGTCTGTGGATTGTCCTTGACTGTTCTCACCATTCTTCTTCTCTGCCTTTCTGATATTTTTCTTGGCCTGCCACTTCTGGGCTTAACAAGAACTGTACCTGTGTTCTTCCATTTCCTTACTACAGTCATGGCCAAAAGTTTTGAGAATGACACCAAAATTATATTTTCACATGATCTGTTGCCCTCTGGTTTTTAATTGTGTTTGTCTGATGTTTACATCACATACAGAAATATAATTGCAATCATATTATGAGTACCAAAAGGTTATATTGACAGTTAGAATGAGTTAATGCAGCAAGTCAATATTTGCAGTGTTGACCCTTCTTCTTCAGGACCTCTGCAATTCTCCCTGGCATGCTCTCAATCAACTTCTGGACCAAATCCTGACTGATAGCTGTCCATTCTTGCATACGCAATGTTTGCATTTTGCCAGAATTTGTTGGTTTTTGTTTGTCCACCCGTCTCTTGATGATTGCCCACAAGTTCTCAATGGGATTAAGATCTGGGGAGTTTCCAGGCCATGGACCCAAAATCTCTATGTTTTGTTCCATGAGCCATTTAGTGATCACCTTTGCTTTATGGCAAGGTGCTCCATCATGCTGGAAAAGGCATTGTTGGGCGCCAAACTGCTCTTGGACAGTTGGGAGAAGTTGCTCTTGGAGGACATTCTGGTACCATTCTTTATTCATGGCTGTGTTTTTAGGCAAGACTGTGAGTGAGCCGATTCCCTTGGCTGAGAAGCAACCCCACACATGAATCGTTTCAGGATGCTTAACAGTTGGCATGAGACAAGACTGGTGGTATTATATTTTTATTATATTTTTTTTTTTAGGTTTTTTTTATATAGTTTCACAATTTTAATTTGTTTACTTTTTTACATAGTCCCTCTTTGGGACATTAACTTTTATTATACTCATTACTTGTAAAATGCATTGCAATGCACCAGCATTGCAATGGATTACACCTGTGAGTTTTATACTGACCGAAAACGCTGGCACCATGCTTTAGAGGATTGCCTTAGTTGGGTGACCTGTCACCCATGGCAACGATCGGGCCCCCGTGGTCATCGCAGGGGTCCCAATCGCTTGGAAGAGGGAGCTGCGATCGCTACTGATTGCAGCATTTAGGGGGTTAAACAGCCAAGAGGAGCGCAGGGACTGCTACTGGGTGAGAGAGCCTGGGCTCGGCTGTCAGTTCAGCCAAAGTCCCGGTAGCAATTGCACGGGGACAGCTCTTGTGCGTGCGCGATCTCCATGATATACCCCATACATTCTGGGTACTTCATATGTCGAGAAGGGGTTAAATGAGGGCATAAGAATTGGTCATTAGATTTTGAAAAAATCCATGAACCTAAATTTTGCATATCTGTGTTGATTACTTTATGTAATAAAATGTATACCAATTATCTCAACTCTCCAAAATAAAATTAAGTTACTGGCAAAATTGCACACAGAAAAAATAGTGTATACAGTATTATATGCTTGGTTATTGCCACCTAATGAAGATATATAGCTAAATGGAACCTTCAATTATTATTTATTCATATATTCATGTGCATAATTGAATCTCCATGCTTGTTGATTGAAAGTGTGAGTACTGGTTCTATGGAAAACACGCTTTCCTCACTTCCAGGGTTGTTTGAACTCTTTGAAAGCGGATTTAGATATTCACAGCAGTCACCTTAAATTTGCATTTAAACAACTTGCTCTGTAGGTCTGTATATAGTTTGCATGATTACATTTGTTGCATAGTTGGTGACTATTTTAGCTATTAGTGGCTCAAACACTAAAGTCGCCTATTTTGTAAATCTCTCTATGCAGCTAGATTACAACTTGAAAAACAAAAGAAAATTGGCCAATGACCAGGTAATATTTTTTTAAACTCAATTTATTATTATGCATATATTTTTTTTGTATGCACAATTCTTCCAGCACTGTATTTAATGTTTGGAGAGTTGAGGGGACTTTCTTGTATAACATTTATACAGACCACATATTCTTTTGAAATTTATTGGTGTGCTTACTAGTTCTGAATTGCTTGTGCTCTTTTCTTCTACTAATAAATCACCAAAAAATGTGATTCTGATGAAACTACTGATTATAATCAGATACACTTTGTGCTCCGTCTGGCCTCTGTTACTGTGGTATCCTATCTTTTTAGGAATGCACAAAAACATTGATCACACCTTGTGTGCTAAACAAAAGATGGAACGACATTGAAACAGAGTCCAAAGTGACAATCTGCCTTATTTTAGTGAATCGTATTTTTGGGTAAATTTGACACAAACTCTGATCTAAATGCCTAGTGGATAGCACAGGATAAGAGTGAATCGAGCCTTATTCGGATTTACAAAACCAGAAGTACAAGATTTAATTTATTTTTTTTACACTGTTCATTGTGCAGTGTAAGTAATCAGACATCTTTATTCTCCAATTTAGTTTGATTACAGTGATACGAGACAATTTTGTTACCTTTTCTTACTAAACAAATGTTTTGCCATATTCTAAGCCATAATTTTTTTTTTTGTTCTTCTACAATCAAAGCTGTCTGAGGACTTGTTTTTTGTGCTAAGATATGATCTTTTCAGCCATAACATTTTGGCAATCAAGTCTCCAGTGATAATGAGTAAGTTTTGTTTTGGTGTCTTGTCAATTTCTTCTTCAATTTGATCGTAGAATAGTTCAACGCTTTCCTCCTCTGGATCAGTTGTTGATGTGTATACTTGTATAACTGACATGGATTTGCGCTCCTTGAAGTCCCATCAAGATGACTATCACTACTGACTGCATTGTTCAACCATTGGCGCTTTCCCAGTAGCTTGATTGACTTTCGACCAAGGTGTGCATCTTCCACCACTCGAATTCCTTTAGTTGTACTTTCCATCACGTTTTCTTGGCATAATATGGAAGTAGATTGCAATGCCATTTTGCAACCTCCTGCTGCTAACAATACCACTGGGCTGTGTGCTTAGTTTCGTACCTCAGTTGAAACCTGTCCACCTGGGGTGTCCTTGATGACAAAGTACATTGCCAATGACATGGTTTTTAACATCACTGATCCACACAAATACACAATACGGACATAAAAAAACACAATAAAGACATCAAATACACACACACACACACACACAAGAATGTAAAATGTCTCAACTTGTCAAATGGCCTTGAGCATCAATTACAGCTTGATAATGATGTCTCATGCTGTTCACAATTCGAGTAGCCTGAAGAGCCTCCACTCTCCCTGAAGAATGGCCCTCAGATCATTGAGATTCTGGGGGTACAGAGTTATAAGCCTCTACACAGCGATGCAGTTGATGCCATAGGTTTTCGATGGGGATTCAGGTCTGGAGAAATTGTAGGCCATTCCATTTGAGGTACTTTACAGTCTCCAGCAGCTGTTTGCTAATGATGCAATCTCGATGAGCTGGAGCATTACCATACATGAAGTTGAAATTAAGCCTGTGTTGTTCATGCAAAGGCACAATGACTGTATTATTGAGATTATTCAAGTAGTAGGAGCTTTTCACTACCATTCACACAAAGCCTAGGAAAGTTCTGTATAGACACACCTGCCCACACTAACACCACTTCCAAAGCCATTTCTGGTTACATTGGCTGATACATCATTAGTCTCTGCTTGACATCTCCAACATCATTGGCAGCAATCATTTCTGCTCAGCAAGAAATTACGTTCAGTGACCCACAGGTCCCTCGTTGAGCAAGACGTGTGCCTGTGCCTGGTGTGGTCAGATACCCTTGCATGTCGACTAGCACATAGATCATGCTGATGTAAACGGTTTCAAATGGCCTGACATGACACTTTGGTACCTCCCTTAACTGTGCCTGGAGTTGTGTGGCATTCATCAGCTGGTTTGGAAGGCCATTGCTCACAATGAAGCGGTCATCAGTGTGGGAAGTGACCAAAGGACATCCACTTCTATGCCTTTCTGCGACTCTTACAGTCTCACTACCTCTGTTGCAACCTGCTGATGACAGTCTGACACTCTAAGTTGAGTGGCCCCGTCCGTCTAAGAACATTCTGCTTGATCGTTAGGTGTTGTCTTGGTCTCCTTATGACAAAATGTGAACAGCATGAAAGACCTGTTTAATTACCAATTCTAATTGAACCCCACCATTTATTGGGTAATTTGTGGATCAAACCCCCTGTTGTGAATTTTGCTATTAAGCTCCTTGATAGAGAAAAACAAGTTGTGCAAAAAGTACTGAAACATTGATCAGTTGGACATGTGTATTCAAAAGTTTAGAGACGGTCACATTAAGTTCACCTGAAAAGGTTAGAGTGCATTTTAGGATCATCCTGAAATTACAGCTGAAAGCCAAATACCCCTAACTTTTTGTGAGTAGTGTATAGATTATATATGTGTATACTGAAAAAAATATTAAAAAAAATGCAACACATTTGTTTTTGCTCTTGTTTTTCATGAGCTGAACTCAAAGATCAGACACTTTTTCTATGTACATAAAAGACCTCTCTCAAATATTGTTCACAAATTTGTCCGTTAGTGAGCACTTCTCCTTTGCATTTACCTCACAAGTGTAGCATATCAAGATGCTGATTAGACAGCATGATTATTGCACAGGTGTGCCTTTGGTTGGCCACAATAAAAGGCCACTCTAAAATGTGAAGTCTTATGTAGCATAATGCCAAATACGTCGCAAGTTTTGAGGAAGTGTGCAATTGACATGCTGATTGCAGGAATGTTCACCAGGGCTATTGCCTGTGAATTGAATGCTTATTTGTCTATCATAAGCTATCTCCAAAAGCGCTTGAGAATCTGGCAGTACATTCAACCAACCTCACAACCACAGACCACGTGTAACCACACCAGCCCAGTACCTCACATCCAGCATCTTCACCTTCAAGAAAATCTGAGACGAGCCACCCAGAAAGCTGCTGCAATGAGTTTCCTTAACCAAAGAATTTCTGCACAGAAATAGTCTTAGGGTATCACATCTGCATGCTCGTCATCCTCATTGGGGTCTCCACCTGACCGTAGTTAGTAGTCGTAACTGACTTGAGTGGGGCAAATGCTCATATTCAATAGTGTCTGGCACATTGGGGAAGCGTTCTCTTTACGGATGACTCCCAGGCTCCACTGTACAGGGCATATGGCAGAATGGCAAATAGTGGTCAAACCAAACTTTTTTGACCCACCCACCCCCTGGAAATGCCAATGTTGTAAAACTGTACATGTCAGAATGGCCTTTTACACTGTGTTCCAAATTATTATGCAAAAAATATTTTTTCATATTTTCCTAAATTAACTTTATGAATTGCAGTCATTGTTATTTTCCAGTCATCTACTATTCGAGTATAATTGAAATGTTTTTTTTATCAAACTGCCTATGAAAACAGTATATTTTTAAAAATAATAAACACTCAAAATGTATGTTCCAAATTATTATGCACAGCAGAGTTTTCAACATTTTTATTTTGAAAAACAAAATGGTCAATTGTGAAATTATAAGCATTATCAGCTTATGACAAAATGAAATCAAACAGTTTTCAAGTCAAAACTTAATTCTAGGTGATGATACATTTGCACATAGGACCCCTTGTTTGAAAGAAGCTTCTGAATTCTCTCGTTCATTGAATTTGTCAGTTTTTGAATGGTTTGTGCTTCAATTGTTTTGCATGTGGAAAGAATACCCTCCCAGAGCTGTTGCTTAGATGTGAACTGCCTCCCGCCATCATAGACACTCCTTTTGATGATGCACAAGAGGTTCTCAATGGGGTTGAGGTCAGGGGAACATGGTGGCCCCACTATAAGTTTGTCCTCTTTTATGCCCATAGCAGCCAGAGATGCAGATGTGTTATTTGCAACATAAGACGGTGCATTATCATGCATGAAAATGATCTGGCTGAGGAATGCACGGTTCTTCCTCCTAAACCATGGCAGAGAGTGCTGTTTTACAAACTCCACATAGATTATGGAGTTCATCTTTACCCCTTCTGGGATCCTAAAGGGGCCGACAATCTCTCTCCCCATGATTCCAGCCAAAAACAATACTCCACCTCCTGCTTGTTGGCGCCTTAGCCGTGTTTTCATGGGGTGTCCATCAACCAGCCATCCTCCACTCCATCCATCTGGACCATCGAGCGTTGCACGGCACTCATCCGTGAACAAAACAGTTTGGAAGTCAGTCTTCATGTATCGTTTGGCCCACTGGAGCCGTTTCTGCTTGTGTGCAGTGGATAGAGGTGGTCGACAGGATGGCTTACGCACTGCTGCAAACCTCTGAAGGACCCTGCATCTTGTTGTTTGGGAGACGTTGGAGGCAACAGCAGCTTCAAAAACTTGTCTGCTGCTATGACAAGGCATTTTCGCAGCTGCTCTTTTAACCTGACGCAATTACCTGTTGGAAAGAATCCTCAATTTTTCCTTACCAGCACGCACACGTGTGTGCTGTGAATCAGCTACATACTTCTTGATTGTGCGATGATCACGATGAAGTGTCTTGGCAATGATGATTGTAGTCATGCCTGGACCTAAATACGCCACTATTTGTTGCTTCTCAGCGGCCGACACATCCTTTTTCTTTCCCATTTTGGCAAAAAATGTAGGCTGCTTAATAATGTGGAACAGCCTTCTTAAGTAGTCTTGCCTTTATTTGGACACACCTTCCAAACTAATTTGCACAGGTATCTGCAATTGCTTTCAGAGATATAAAGAGCCCTGACACAAATCACCATCAATGAGTTTAAATGACAAACAAAAAATTTCTGACCTTATCACTCCTAAACTCTTTTTGCATAATAATTTGGAACAATATTCATGCTGTGTAATAAAAATAAAAAAGTCTTAGATCTTTAGTTCAGCTTATGAAAAAGGGTAACAAATTAGGGATGATGGATCATCCCAAATATTCGGCAAAATACGGCTTTGCGAATATCTGACGAATAGTTTGCCGCTATGCGAATATTCGATGCGCAATGTAAGTCTATGGGAAGCCCGAATAGTTGCTATTCGGCAACTATTCGGGTTTCCCATAGACTTACATATTCGGCGAATATGGGCGTTGCCAAATATGGGCGTTGCCGAATATGTGCGGTATTCGATCATGCTTAGTAACAATGTTTTGAACTTTTGACTTTCAGGCTCCATATGTGACCATCCAGTACAGCTTAGAGTGTGACACTACTTTCATTTTATAGGCAATCATCTTGGCTACCTCATACATAAATAGCTACTGCTTTGCACCTAGAAGAAAAAAAAAATATATATTTTGTTAGTATTTTGTAAATCACCTTTGGCTTTCAACAATCCCTGAATACTTCTGGGCATGCTCTCAATCAGATTGAAACAAGTTTCAACCAAAGCCTGAACCAGTGTCTCTTCTACACGCTCCCAACGTTGGTGCATCCTGTTTGCCTCCCTTAGGCATGTACAGTATGTGCGCAGGTTTTTCTTCAACTCAACCCTGAGGTCTGTGGGGGGCAAGCCAGTACCTCTACTTTATGGTCTTTGAACCTTATCTTCACCAGTCTCTATGTATCCTTTAGGTTGTTGTCCGGCTGGAACATTATGTCGTCTTTTTCATAATCATATTACTTGAGTGTACAAAGTAACATTGAAACCATTCATCCCGGTCAAGTATTCAACGCCTTTGGCTGTGAAACACTTCATGGATGCTGTTCTATTCAAAACAGTGATGTTTTGCTTGGGAATCAACATAGTAACACAGATATTTATGAAATATGAGAACAGGTTGAAATTTTTAGTGGATAGTAAGAAAATATTTTTTTTCGCCACAAGAAGCCAAACAGTAACAATGCACTGACAACAAAAATCTGCATACCTAATCATATGCTAAATATTTGCAAGTCAATTTATGTATCAGATAGCCAAGATATGGTCTACAACATGAAGGAAGTTCCACACTCAAAGATGTAGTGGATGGTGAGTTAGCCTGAAAGTCAAACATTTAAAATATATTAAAATACTGCCTTTTGCTTGTCACTGTATATATGGATATACAGTACTATATAACATTTACTCCCCACGTATAATAAAAAAACAAAGGTTATTTGACTATCCAAATGACAACTATCTTTGAATATGTATTTATCTAAATATTAGAACTAAGACTAGGTAAAAAAAAGTAACTGAAAAGTGTGTATGAGTTAACTACATAAGTCAGGGTACAAAGAAAAATTTGATTTGTCATGTATCATTAGAAACTGAACAATAATTAAAATCCAATTGTGTTCAAGGGAACCAATTACACAGGTGTACAAAAATGTTTTTTTTCAGGTGCCAAGGTTTTTTTTTTTCATGGATTTAGGGTATTTTGAGGGTGCTCAATTTAAAAATCCCATTATTTTTGCTAAATATGTTCAAGTTTTGATATAATAGACATCCATGAAAATAATGCATTCCCCCAATGTAACTTGTATGTGACAACAAATGCAATAGCTTTTGGTCTGTCTTTTGACAGTGTTTTAGGTAATGAAATATCCCATATAATTATTTTTCTATTTCAATTTGTAGGCATACAATGCTATAAAAGCAACTTTTTGAAGCCAGAATTCTACTGTGAATTTGCTGAGGAAAGAAGTGAGCTACATTAAACGTTTGTCAACCCAGTCTTGGTTTATACTCAAAATGTTCTGTCTTAAGCATATAAATACATGTAAAAACAATGCTTTCATCAAGAAGAGCCTTCATCAACAATCCTGACGTATTACGCTACATCTATGGAGAGTACAGGGTTGAAAGAAGAAATCTCACAGTCTTTACATTGAGTACCGTATTTTTCGCTTTATTAGACGCACCTGATTATAAGACGCACACCCAAATTTGGTGAAGGAAAAGTGTTTTTTTTTTTAATGTTAAATGGGGTCCATCTTATAATGCCAGTATCCCTCTAACAAATCATATAGGGTATATGTCCCTCAAAGCCCCCCATCTTAAAATTATCCCCCTTAATCTGGATATGGCCCCCTTATATTGAATATAACCCTCTTGTGATGGCACACGTTCCCCTGTGCTGCCTATGGATTGCATACATTCCCCTGTGCTGCCTATGGTCCCCTATGGATTGCACACGTTTCCCTGTGTTAGATAGCGCCCCCATGCTGCAGCCCGTGGCCCCTATAGATCGCACAAGTCCCCCTGTGTTAGATATCACCCCCATAGTGCTGCCCATAGCCCCTATAGATCGCACAAGTCCCCCTGTGTTAGATATCACCCCCCATAGTGCTGCCCATAGCCCCTATAGATCGCACAAGTACCCCTGTGTTAGATATCACCCCCCATAGTGCTGCCCATAGCCCCTATAGATCGCACAAGTCCCCCTGTGTTAGATATCACCCCCCATAGTGCTGCCTATAGCCCCTATAGATCGCACAAGTCCCCCTTTGTTAGATATCACCCCCCATAGTGCTGCCCATAGCCCCTATAGATTGCACAAGTCCCCCTGTGTTAGATATCACCCCCCATAGTGCTGCCCATAGCCCCTATAGATCGCACAAGTCCCCCTGTGTTAGATATCGCCCCCCTGCTGCTGCCCATAATAAAATAAAACCCTCTTTCCTTACCTCCTGCAGCGTTTATCTCCCTCCTGTCTCCCTCCGTGCTTCTCTTCCTTACTTCCTGGTTCTCAGTGCGGTCATGTGATCGGCAAAGCACACAGAGATCTCTGCCTGTCTGATCACAGTGGAAGCAGGGACACAGAGAAACGCTGCAGGGGGTAAGTAAAGCTTTTTTATTTTAGGATGAGCAGCAGCCTGGGGGCCAAATCTAACACAGGGGGGTGTGTGCAATCACAGGGAAGCGCAGAGACATATAATATACACTGCTGCCCCAGCCCCTCACTGCGGTGCGATTTCAGCACCATTGGAGATGGACAGCGGCTGTGCATATTATATGAGCGGGAGCAGGAGATCAACGCTCCCAGCACAGCGCCCCCACCTCCCCTGGACCTTGCAGTGTACATATATATATATATATATATATATATATATATATATATATATATATATATATATATATATGTCGCGGGCGGGGAGGAGGGTGTCAGCACACCGCGCTCACCCCTTCTGCTCGGGTCCGGCAGTTGCTCCTGGTGGCTCGAGCTGTGGGCCGGATCCCGGGGTGTCTCGAGCGACACTCCTCGCCCGTGAGTGAAAAGGGGGTGTTTGTTGGGGTTATAGTTCGTGACGCCACCCACGGTTGTGGTGATTGCACCACCGCTGCTTTGGATGGGGATCCCGGGGATGGTGATGGGAGCAGCCAGGTGTTGTGTTGCCCCTCCGTGGGTAGGGGTTGGTGATCCCGGGGCCCAGTGGGGTGCAGGGGCGCAGGGGCAGCGCTGTGCCTTGCGGCACTGAGGTACTCACTCAGCCAGTAAACACGACACAGTTCTCGGTAAACAAACGGCTGGTTGGACGGGTCCCTCGGACGGTTCACGATGCTGCGGTTCCCTGCAGTTAGCGGTGACGGTCTCTTCCCTGCACCTTTGAAATGTCTTGTGGTATCGGTGGATTCCCTCCGGTTACCCGCTCCCCGGCTGCAATCTGGGCCGGAGGAGCTCTACACTTTGCCCGCAGGCGCCGGCCCTGGGAAACTGGTGCCTTGGCGGTGGCGGTGTTTCCCCGTTGTGGTTGGACCTTTGCCGTCAATCAGGACTTGCTTGTTGGGAGATCTACGTCCCCTTCACTAACGGATTTAGCAATTTACAGCGACTCCAAGCCTTGCTGGGATCCGAAAGCCCCTGCTCTGGTACTGACTGCCCTTTGTATACTGCTCCAGGCCCTGGATACACTCAGCCTCCGCGGCCCTTCCAGCAACCTCCAGACAGTCCCACTGCAGATCTTCACCGCTGTCTGCTGATCTTGCTGTTCTGGCCCTACACAAAGCTGGGCTCTCAGGCTTTCTTTCCTTCTGTCACTTTACTGGCTTCTCTCCTTTACACTTCTCTACTTTCACCACTTTCACTTCTCTGTTTACTCTAGCCCTCAGCTAGACTTCACTCTGTCTCCACTCTTGCCCTCCCTGGGCTAATCTGCCTGGTTTACTTCCTGCCTCCAGAGTTGTGAGCTCCTAGGTGGGCGGAGCCAACCGCCTGGCCCACCCCCTGGTGTGCATCATCAACCTCTGGAGGAAGGCAACAAGGATTTATGGGTTAGCTGGTGTACCTGCAGGGAATGTGGGGTGCGTGTGTGTGTTATCTGTGTCCCCTGGCTTGCCCAGGGCGACACATTTATACACCCCCCCCCCGTATATTCGGCTTATAAGACGCACCCCCTACTTTCCCCCAAAATTTGGGGGAACAAAAGTGCGTCTTATAAAGCGAAAAATACGGTATTTCTGGATTATTTTGGAGTACAACTTTGAGACCAGGATAAGTTATGCGCTGCAGATATGGTTTGTAAAACGTGTGACGCTCCTATGATAGTGGACAAATGAAGAAAAAGTTTAAACTTTGGTGTCAATGGTATGGAAAGAACAAAAAAAAAAAAAGACTATTTTCATCTTTGTGTTGTAAATAAAGGCTAATGGCTTTAAATCGTTAAAAGAAAACTTGGATGGATTATCCAGATTTGGAATCAGCAAGACAACCTATTCCACATCGCAATGACGCTTCCATACCGGTGTTCACAGGGACTATCCATTGCCAGACTCTGAAGAGAGTAATGTATTGGAATGAATGGCAGGTAGTAGTAGTGGAAGTGAATTTGAGGGAAGCTTCCAAAAAACTCAATGACCTGATTCAAGACTTAAATCTGTCTAAGCAAGTATACGAACTTTTATCGAGAAGGAGAGGCTTCTCTTATATTTCAACCAAGAGGAAGAATTTGTATACTGCATTGATATCCCAGGAATTGTATTTCAAATGAGAACAACAGACTATCGACCAGAAGACTGGTGGCTTTTTATAAACAGATACATTCGAAGCTTGAAATGTGTTCTCTTGCACAATGGTAAAATTTATAGGTTTCTTTCCATTGTTCACTTAGCCAAAGAAGAATATGAAAATGTATTACAGAAAATCTGTCAATGTAAACACCAGTGGTTGATTTGTCTTGATCGGAAAATTGTGAACTGCTTGCTTGGACCGCAATCTACACAAAATACCCATGCTTCATGTGCCTTTGGAAAGCAAGATCATTGGGCAAAAGTGTGATGGCCTACAAGAAGAAATAATCATTGGCGCTGTAAATATCAATAAGCCGCTGGTGACAAGAACAAAATCATTCTCCCACTGCTTATTAAGCTAGGATTAATAAAGCAATTTGTTAGAGTTTTTGACAAATTGGGCAATTGCTTCAAGTGCAATTGAAGATCATTCTCTGGATCTAGTATGAGAAAAACTAAAAGCTGGAATCGTTGATAGTCTTCATACTCGTAAACTGATGAACGATTCCAATTTTACCATATACATGAATGACACTGAGGCTTTGGCCTGGAAGAGTTTTGTCTCTGTTTTGAAAAACTACTTGGGGAATCACAGAGCAGACAATTATGAAGTGGTGCAAGATGATATAATAATAATTATTATATGCTCTCTAACTTCAGAAATCTGGGAGTTAATATGAGCATAAAGATGCACTATCTCCATAGCCATTTAAATGGATTTCCAGAAAAACCTTGGAGACTTGAGTGAGGAAGAAGGCAGGTTTCACCAGGATATGAATGTGATGGAGGAGAGATATCAAGGCAAATGGTGGCACATGGTGGCACACTACTGTTTGAGTCTCCAATGTGATTGTCCTGATGACACACATAAAAAGGAAATCAACCATTTTTGAAGCACTGACATTAATATTGTATCAAATCATGCATAACTTTTCCTGTCACTGTTAGAAAAAAAAATTAAAAATATCTAAGAGGTACTTTTTATGTACTATTTTTAACAAAAATAATATTCTCGCAATTCGGAATGCTTTTAACAGTGTTCTATTAATTAACTAATATCTCAGAAACTAGAGCCAATCTGGCAAAACCAAAGTCAGCACCAAAAACTTAATATAAAGCCATTCATTCAGACATCGTTGCCACTAAAATCACTGTATACCAGCGTTATCAAAAGAAAACTATTTCATTGAGATTTTCTGAACACAGGATCACAGTTCACCCTGCTGAAGCCCATTTTTTACAAATGGATGTAAAGACTCTGAATTTAATACAAAACATCTGCACCCAAATTTTATACTTTACATAAATAAATAATTTAATTACAATTTAGCACCATTTCCACCTGCATAGCGCTTGTGTAGGTCCTGCTTATTGAACGATAACATTTTTAACAAAGGAAATACAATTGTCAAGTCTCAGCTCACCGACAATTTATTTTATTGTTTTATTTATGGCACAAGCTCATCTGATTACTTTCTGATGGAACCTCAGATGTACCAAATGATTCCAAAAGCTCCATTTACACATAGATTCACATTCAAATCACAATTTACAGTTAATACATTATTGCAGATACTCATTTCACACTGGCGACTTAAATGGGATTTGTCTGTGTGCCATAATGAAATGTTCCCTCTCGGTTAGATGCAAGGCTTACACCTACAAGCCGTATCACTCAGTCGTTAAAGCTGGTTGTCAGACAGTATACAAGGCATCACAAAGGCTGATTCTTAAGGCTGTAGTGGAAACAGATTATCACTTTACAGACATATACAATATCAGAGTTTAAATTACGATTTCGCACTTCTGATGATGTCAGTGTTATGCTGCCGCTAGTTGACCTACTATATAGAAATCCTGGCACAGTGGTGGCACGATATGCCTTTATATGACACTAATTTAACATTACATTACCACATATGCCAGCAAGACTTTTAGTGTTAATAGATGCAATGTTCGGTTATTTACTGGCACTATAAGGCTAAACTTAACTGTTATACTGCTGAGGTAGAGCGTAACTTACAAATAACCAAAAACTGATTAAGTGGACTAAGGACCCTCTTACAATCCAAACCACAGTTGGTGCAGTCACCAAGACGTCTTATTTATAGCTCTGCAGTGAAGCAAATGGAACTTTTCAGTAATTTTATGTACATTACAACAATGTGTGAAAAAAAATCTAACAAAATGATTAGAAAGAACCTCCATGTTTAAAAAGGACAAGCTTAAAATAATTTCCAATAGAAAAGAATGTCAACCATGACCACAGTATAAAATGAATGTATATATTTCCACAGTATAAGCTCTCAAAGAATATAAAATATCCAACTCAGTGCAAAAAACCCCTAAGATAGTGACGGCCAACATGTTTGATAGAAGACTTTAAACTCTGGTCCGCAAGGATGATAAATGATTCTATTGCTTAGGTGCAGGAAGCTCTAAGTGATACTGTGATGTAGCCCACACTGTCGGAAAATGAAACAAACCTTCTTCCTATATTGTTACATCAGTGTCAAAAAGTTAAATGTCTTAAGGAAGGTTTCGCTTCTATAATACAGAGCTCCATATAAAAGACTGATGCTAACTACTCTTAAGTTAGTCGCATCAGACGGAAAATGCAAAGCATCTGTACTTCTAAATGTAGAAAAAGAATAATTGCACTCCCTATGTGGCTGCTTTAGATCACTGCATAACTTGTTCACTCAATGAAGTGAATAAAAAGGGCACATAATGACTTCAGTCTCAAGAGTCCAAATCACTCTCTGCCCACCACTCCTGTAAGGCACATCTTAGTGGCATACATGCTTAAAGTACTTCTAAAAACCCAGGCTTCCCACATCCTTAAAACAAAATCGTATATGTACCGTATTTAAAATTATGTTAATGAAAATTTTTGCAACTTACTGCCCAATGTTTTGTTTCAAATATACACTAGTAAAGCTGCCAAAACATAAAAAAGTACAATTTTTACATAAAACTGTCATTTATCCCTAAAAAGGTCCACAAAAAGTGATAAAATATACTCCAAAAGTTAAAAAATAAAAATATTTCCAAATGTAAAATGAAAAATTACAACTGAACAGTAGTGAAGTACTATGTCTTAAAAACAAGATTGGTAAAATATAAAATTACAGCATTAAGTTAGAGGGTCACAGACGCAAATATCTGGCCGATATAAGGCACTTCCTGTCCAGATTTGCAGCATCTCAACAAAAGT
Source organism: Anomaloglossus baeobatrachus (assembly GCF_048569485.1). Lineage (NCBI taxonomy): Eukaryota > Metazoa > Chordata > Amphibia > Anura > Aromobatidae > Anomaloglossus > Anomaloglossus baeobatrachus. The sequence continues at coordinate 409,022,098 of NC_134355.1, forward strand.
AGTAACAGGAGGGATGATGGATTATGTTCTGGTAAAAACAAGAGGCTGGATGTGGTCCCGGGAGACATTGCAACAGTAGAGGGAAGACACAGGAGGTAAGATGGAGGTGGCGCTCTATACAGACGTGGTCAATCTGTCAATGGAGTTATTGACCTCATTTTTGTTAGAGTCCAGGCCTTTAGCAGCATTCATAGTTGTACGAAGGTTCTCCACAGTCTTTTTCATAGTCTTCAGCTCACCTGGGTGCGGAGTAGCTCGTCTCAGAAGAGTTGCCTTAAAGAGAGGATACAGATTTAATGGTATCAGTGTAATCCGGGAAGGGAGAGAGATTTGTGCAGCTTGTGCAGTTTAGCTATAATGGATTGCCTACTTAAGCAGCAAACTGTGAATACACCAAAAGCTATGAAAGAGACAGTTATGGACAGGAAGAGAGGTCAGATTATGGACATTTCTGGTAATTTGATGAGAAATATGTGTAGGGCAGGGGTCCCAAACTGTGGCTAGTGGGTCCATGATGTGTGTCTCGTTGCTGTCTTCCAACATGGTGCATAAGCACCAGGTATAGCCAACAGCTATGAAGAGGAGGTCGAAATTTGGTGACTTCTAAGAGTAGCCCCACATAAAAGAGCAGATCTGAATGGGGGGGGGTAAGATGGAACCCCTTGATCTTGGTACACTGCCTCAGTGTGATTTCTGTGGAAAAGCTTTTGCTGTTAATATATTGGAGCTCTGGTTGTCACTAGTATGAGGGTAAGGTAGCTATAAGTGGCTAGGGAACCTCTCAGAACTGAATGTGGCTCGCACACCACTTTCAGAGCTGAATATGGCTGATGGTCAGAAAGGTTGTGGACCTCTGGTGCAGTGGATTCCTTAAATCAACCAGATACAGCAATTGGAGCAATTCTTAGGAGGTATTTACTTCCAAGCTCCCAAATCCTACTAAAACCACTACAAATGCACAAGGTGAACAATGTTGGTGACATGTCTGGGGATTAAAGGAATAGAAAAGTGAAGCTACAGTAAGCATTCATACAATTAGTTGATCTCTATGCGGTAGACATTTATACATTAATGGTTCCAGAATCTGGAGGAAAAAAAAACCCATAAAACTGAAAAGGTACCGTTTCTTCCTCGTCATCTTCTTTCTCATCATCCAAGAATCGTATAGCACTTATTCTGTTCATTGCTCGCTCATTCCAGGTATCATCAGACATATCATTAACCAGACTCTCAAAGGCCCCACATCTTGGTAAATTGTCTACGGCTAAACACATTCAAGAGAAACGTAAAATTATTAAAGAACATACAAAGACGTGTTTTCTTGTAATCATATTACTAAATATATATATAGACATGTTAGATACAAGCTTAGGGAGACCATTCCAGTGTTTGTATTACCTTTCATTATAATTTATCTTTACCATAATTATCAAGTGATTTATATAAATACAAATAGAAACATGGGTAGTCACATGACTTTTGTAATATCCTGCCACATCTGCCCTTTGTAGTGTTTTAGATGTAAAATAAAAAAAATGCTGCTAGGTAACAATGCTTTGAAAAATAAAAATACTATACTGTTTGCACAATCATTAGGCAATTAATATTTTGATTATTATTATTGAACAACTACAATGCTGTCGGTCAATTCAAAAGATAAAGAGAATCTCAGCAGGTTTTTGCTACCTCATCTGAGAGCAACATGATGTAAGCAAAGAGACTCCGAATCAAACGATGTATCACTTAGATTACTGGCTGCAGCCATTCTGTCCCAATCAAAGCTTTTTGATTTAGTCATCTAACAGAGCTAAGAAAGTTGTCAGGCCCACACCAGGCTCTCAATAGAGGTTGTACATTGACAGTGAGGTATGAATCACTGGAGGGGGCATTCTGCGTGACATTGTGGTCCAGCAATGATAAGTAGGTGACAAAGCCTGTAGTGTAAATAAACAGCACACAGTCAGATGAGAGGCATAGTTGATTTTTGTTTTTAACCCCTACAGCATGCTGTCTTAAGATTACATAGAACAAACCTGACGACAGACTCCTTTTAATAAACCTGAATATTTAAGAAAGTGAAGCTTTGTCTCAGGCGATTATGGTTCCAGAATTATTATGCAACTAAATTAAAATTTTGCCATTTCAATTGTTTATTTTCATCTGCTAAAGTGACGAAAAAACATGACATCAAAAATGTCAGAAGTGTATCAGTGACTAATAGAGCCACCCTTTTCAATTACAGTCATAATCCTTCAATCTATGGAGTGTCAGTTTTTTAATCTATTGGCAATCAACCTTTCAACAGCACCAACCACAACCTCCCTGTTTAGAGGTATACGGTTTTCCTTCCCTGTAAATATGCAGTTTAAAGGGCCCACACAGTGCTCAATAAGGTTTAGGTCAGTCGAGTAAGGGGCCAGGTCATTATTCTCTCATCTTTAAGGCCTTTAACAACTAGCTAAGCAGTGCAGTACTTCAATGCATGCGATGAATAATTGTCAGTCAGAAAAATATTTCTTTTTTTTTGAAAGCTTTAGACTTTTCCCGTACCACTGCTTGAAGAAACTGTCTTCTAAAAACTGACCATAGGTCTGGGAGTTGATTTTGAGTCTATTTTCAACCCCAAAAAGATCAGCTTTTATACCACCCCACTACCCACTATCTTTGCGTCTGAGTGGAAGTAGAAAACTGTGCCCGTTACCGATTCAGCCAAGGGCCAATCCATCTGGTCTATCAAGAGTCAATATCATTTCATCAGTCCATAAAACCTTTAAAAAATGTATCAGATATTTCTTGGCTCAGTCTTGACATTACTACTTATGTGTCTTGTTCAGTGATGGTCGGTTTAAGTCTCCCTTATCTCGGCCATGTCTCACAGCACTGAACACCTTGTACTTCTGGACACTCCAGGGAAATGGCAGTTCTCTAAAATAACAGCCCTGGAGGATAATGGGTTAATGGTCCCTTCAGGTTTCTTTTTAAATCTTTGACAGGTAATGTGTGTTTATTTTGGTGATCTAGTCAAAATACTCACTTTTCTAATAACTGCATGCAGTGGGTAATTGTATTTTGTTAATTGATAAAAATAAAGTGAATAAACAAAGGAGGAATCCAAATCAATATTTGCCTTCAAAACAAGATGAATTCTTCTAGGTACACTGGCACAAAGGGATTTTGTAGAATTATAGTCAGCTGTAAGAGTAACCAATTATACCAAACAGATCATTATTTTTATATGAAGGTTGAAGAACTGTCGGGAAAAACAGCCGTTTAGGATGCTTTACACTGCGTGAGCAACAGCCAAACTTGGATACAAAGCTGAGGTTCATGTCACAGGTCATATACCATGGCGAGACTGAGCAAAGCGACAAGATAAAACTTCAAAGTAGACTGGGATTTCAAGATGTGCTGTTCAAGTCCTTTTCAAGAAGCAACAAGAATTCAGCAACATTCAAGACCAGAGGCGCCGCTGTCTTTCAAGGATACTTTGTTCAGCAGATTAAAGACACACGGTGCTTACATCCTGCGAAAAAATGTCCAGCAAAGCCATCAGCTCAGAATGGTCAACAACCAGTGGGACCCAGCTGCACTATCGTTCAAAGAAGTCTGGCCAGAAATTGACTTCATAGAAGAACAGCTTCCAAAAAAAAAAAAGAAATAAATAAATCTAAAAACAACTCAATTGTACACACACAAAAAGAAGTCAATAAGGTGCAGAAAAAATGGAAGCAGGTGCTCTGTACTTCGGGGTGAAAATCTGAAGTATCTGGGGGTAACAGAAGGCAGTTTGTTTATGGCAGGGCTGCAGAGAGGTTCAATAACAAGTATATGCAGAGAAGCATATGCAGAGGAGACTCGTTTAAAGCTAGTGGCAGCATTTCAGGAAAATCAAGTTGTGTAGTTGATCAGGAATAACGATGTCCACAATGTTAAGAAATGCAGGCAGATACTTCTCCAACATGCAATACTATTGAGGGAGGGATTGGCTCCAAATTTATTCTAAAATAGGTAAGTGACCCAAAAACATAGTGCATGTGCACTTTCTTTTTCTCAATTAACAAAATGCAACCAACACTTTTTTGCAAGAATTTTACTTTGAAGCCTTTTTTTCATACCTACGTAAAACATGCATTTTTATTACATTTCTGTTGAATAAATATGTATTGCCCCTCAAGCGCACACGTGCCCAAACACTTCATAAATTTGTAATCTATAGGTCCATTAATGACAGCCAAACGGCTACTTGTTTGCAGATTGGCGGTCGTTTAATGTTTACACAGGCAGACTGTGCTTCAGATGCACAGTGGACGATCTGTAATAAATAGGCTAGTGCACATAGGTTACCATTATTCTGCGATAGTTTACACAGGACTGTGTGCGGCCCAAAAAGATGATCTTTTGTGTAAATTAAGAGATCATTTCACTCAACAGAAGAATGTGTTGCTTGTTCACTGGATGACCAGCAGCCTGTTCTAGCTGCATGATTGTGATGAAACTTCCTAGGAATTATGTAGGGTGAATTCATTTTTAACCCCTTACTGCAAAATCACATACATGTACATGATTGAGGGGGTGACAGTGTTTGGAGGGAGTGCTGTAACTGAGTGCTTTCCAAATGCAAAACCCAAAGAAACATGGCTGAACTGCATTTTTGTGTTCCCCACAATTTCACCGATCTCGGATTCCCCGCCAACCCCCCTTTTTCCATTACATTGAATGGTGTAATTAAACCAAAACTCTTTCAGCTCTGTTTAGGCTATGTAAAAGTAAAAATAAAAAAATATGGTTCTTGGAGGACAGGGAGGAAAAACGAAGATACAAAAAAATAAGAAAAATAATAAATTGTCCGGTCTGTAAAGGGAATCGGTCAGCCGGGTTTTGCTATGTAATCTGATAGCAGCATAATGACATGGACACATTCCAGCGGTATATCTTTTAGTTTACTGGGTGCAGCAGTTGTGATAGAATTACAGTTTTCAGATCTAGCAGAGCTCAGCATGCTGAGCTATGTATAACCCCAGCCACACCCCTGAGTGGCAGATTTCTGTGTATACTGTATATTGACAGAAAGCTGCTAATTTGTGGTTAGGTTGTGGATGGACCAGGTGGAATGAGATGCCAGGTTCTGCAGTGATAACCCCCTGCTGATAAAACACTGATAACAGCAAACTACAGCCCACTAAAGGCCACATCTCACTAAGCGACATCGCTAGCGACATCGCTGCTGAGTCACAGTTTTTGTGACGCAACAACGATCTTGCTAGCGATGTCGCTGTGTGTGACATCCAGCAACGACCAGGCCCCTGCTGTGAGGTCGCTGGTCGTTGATGAATGTCCTGTACTATTTTCTTCAAAGGCGATGTCCTGCAGGGCAGGACGCATCGCTATGTTTGACACTGTGTGACAGGGTCCCAATGACAGCAGAGATTGTTATACAGGTCGCTACTGCAACCTGTATCGTTACCGAGTCATTGGTAAGGTCTGACTGTGTGACATCTCACCAGTGACCTCCCAGCGACTTACAAGCGATCTTTATCAGATCGCATCATTTTCGGGATCGCTGGTAAGTCGCTAAATGTGACGGGGGCTTAAGTCACAAATCACTGGAATTGGGGGCTCTGTACCTACAGGATGCTGCTCTCAGATTATATAGCAAAAACGCACTGATAGATTCTGTAAAAAGGTTAAACTGCACTGTTATTGGGAAGGCCATCTCACACTTTGCTTATATGCAAGTCTAGAGAATTTACACAATACTCTGGCACACTAGTGAGTGACAACCTTACTGTGCTCTATATGGAGTTGTTTTTGCAGTAATATCCTGGATATTGAGAGCAGCTTTAGCATTAACATGGTCTACTTTATTCCTGTGAAAATGAATGGCTACAAGTGATACATATCAAGTTTCATACCTTGGCCAGAAGAATCAGAAGGCATCTGTGGAAGCAACACACAAGTCAACACCTTTTCTCCGGTTTCAGGATCTTCATCTGTCTGAAACGTTAACAGAGGCTGGGACTGGTTATCTGATAACCATAAAGCCTTTAATTTCAGGGACGTCAATGATAAGGGTAAATATGATAACCTATAGGAAAGAAAACCAGAAATTCCAGAGAATCATGAACTATTCTTGCAGACTAACAATTACCTCCAGATTCCATCCATGGTCACCACATGCCAGTTGAATTCAAAGCGTTAAAGGGTTATTCCCATCTCCAAGACCTTATGTGTAGTAGGTGTAATAATAATAATAATAATAATAATAATAATAATAATAGCAAATGCCGCCAATTAGAAATGTAGTATAGTCCTCCTGAAAAGCTATGTCCCTTACCTTATGTGCAGGGCATTACAGTAGCCAGCAAGTATCCAAGGTTATGGTGACGCATATGGGGACAGTTTGTTGCTAGTGGTCGTAACCATTGATACCTGAGCTCCTGCCATGCCTGCACAAGAAGCAACATAGCTTATCAGGAGAACTATACTACATTTCTAATTGGAGGTATTTGCTAATATTATTCTTATTACACATACTCAATATTGGGCAGGATCTTGGACATGGGAATATCCCTTTAAGCAGTGGGAATTAGTATTTTAACTGGTCCCCACAGTTTCAGTAGGACCGCAGCTATGTGTATCAGTCATGCTCCTGCAGCTGATGACCGTGAGGCTATGTGCCCATGTAGCATATTTTCATGCAGTTACGCTGCGATCTGCACCGCAGGGTAACTGCATGCGTCCTGCGTCCCCAGCACAATCTATGAAGATTGTGCATAATCCATGCCCATGTGGCATATTAGAACGCAGCACTTAGGCTACTGCCGAAGTGCTGCGTTCTAAGAAGTGACATGCCACTTCTTTCGTGCGCTTTGCATGCAGCCCCCGCTCTGTCTATGGGAGGGGCTGCATCCAGAGCGCATGAATCTGCTTTTCAGTACGCAGTGTTTCTGCAGCGATTTGAAGCACATGTGTGCTGTTCAAATCGCTGCAGAAATTTCTGCAGGGACAGAACACAACGTGGGCACATAGCCTGAGAGTGTATAATGGTGGAGGAAAGTTAAACTTGATAGGCATAAGACTATTTTCAACCTATGTAGCCATGTACAGTATATGTGACCAGCATGACTCATTTATCCATCATGGAGCACTAATTGACAAATGCTCATGACTGATATACAGTATAAAGTAAAGTGTGAAGAGGGTTCTGTTATACGTGAAATAATATCTTTGAGTAATTACCTGAAAACTGATTTTAACACTGCAGGATCTAGATTGCTAAAAGTGAAGGGTTTGTCAGTATTTTTCTTATATTTTCAATATTGAAAACATTAAATATTGATCCCCAAAGTTAGATCACCAACTTTCCATTACGGAGATGGTAGTTGTGGTTTGGGGGTGGAGCTCTAATTATAGCTCCTCCTTCTGTCTCTAGCTCCTCCCTTTTTCAGTCATTATAGAATCTCATCAGTAACAGCCGCCATCTCCTACAGTGTTTCCCCGATAGTAAGACACCCCCGATAGTAAGACGTAGTGGGGGTTTTGGGGGGGGGTCGGCTAATGTAAGACGTACCCCGAAAGTAAGACATAGTAAACGGAAAGCGTTGTTTTTTTGTTTTTTTTTCTTCTTCTTTACAGTACTGGCCGAGCGCTCAGCTGAGCGCCCTGACACGCAGGCGGCCGAGCGCTCAGCTGAGCGCCCTGACACGCCGGCGGCCGAGCGCTCAGCTGAGCGCCCTGACACGCCGGCGGCCGAGCGCTCAGCTGAGCGCCCTGACACGCCGGCGGCCGAGCGCTCAGCTGAGCGCCCTGACATGCCGGCGGCCGAGCGCTCAGCTGAGCACTCGGCCGCCAGCGTGTCAGGGCGCTCGGCAGGGCGCCCGACCGCCAGCATGTGACGGCTCTCAGTTGGGCGCTCGGCCGCCGGCGTGTCAGGGCGCTCAGCTGAGCGCTCGGCCGCCGGCGTGTCAGGGCGCTCAGCTGAGCGCTCGGCCGCCGGCGTGTCAGGGCGCTCAGCTGAGCGCTCGGCCGCCGGCGTGTCAGGGCGCTCAGCTGAGCGCTCGGCCGCCGGCGTGTCAGGGCGCTCAGCTGAGCGCTCGGCCGCCGGCGTGTCAGGGCGCTCAGCTGAGCGCTCGGCCGCCGGCGTGTCAGGGCGCTCAGCTGAGCGCTCGGCCGCCTGCGTGTCAGGGCGCTCAGCTGAGCGCTCGGCCAGTACTGTAAAGAAGAAGAAAAAAAAACAAAAAAACAATGCTTTCCGTTTACTATGTCTTACTTTCGGGGTACGTCTTACATTAGCCGACCCCCCCCAAAACCCCCACTACGTCTTACTATCGGGGGTGTCTTACTATCGGGGAAACACTGTAGGAGATGGCGGCTGTTACTGATGAGATTCTATAATGACTGAAAAAGGGAGGAGCTAGAGACAGAAGGAGGAGCTATAATTAGAGCTCCACCCCCAAACCACAACTACCATCTCCGTAATGGAAAGTTGGTGATCTAACTTTGGGGATCAATATTTAATGTTTTCAATATTGAAAATATAAGAAAAATACTGACAAACCCTTCACTTTTAGCAATCTAGATCCTGCAGTGTTAAAATCAGTTTTCTTAAAATTAATTTAGCTTCCAAAATCTCCTGAAGTGTTGCAGTCATTGTACCAGCCACAGAGCCGCATAATACGCTGACACCTTGTGCTCAGTAACGGTCACTTTTCAGCAGCCATCTCATAACACCCATGTCAGAATTACACTTGATGGTAACCCCTCTGATATAAGTCTAGAGGCAAATGCTTTGTCATGGTATATAAAAAAAAAAAAAAAAAAAGTTTGGGGACCATTTTTGGAATGGTTTATAGCTCAAAGCAGCATAAAAAAAAAATATTGAATTAATAAGAATTTTGTTAAAAGAGGTCTCAGGCAATAATCTGACTACACCAAGTTGTTTACCTCTAGAATAGGGAAAAATAAGACTGTTGCGATTAGTTAACCCTTTTCTAATGTACAACATAATAGTACATCCTACTCTTCCTCATGTACCTGGGCCTCTGCCCCTACCATACCAGCAGATGCCAGCTGTGTTATGCAGACAGCATCTACATTTAATAACCATAACCGCAGGTAGAGCTGAGTAAACCTTAGGTCCACTTTTCGAACCAAACACCAATATCAATATTAATATCAAGGTTGGGGTTCGTGGATCGGGTGCTGTACGTGCAAACAAAACATTGTGCGGGCAACACTGCTCAGGTACGCTTGGTGCTCAGCCCAGTGCAGTGTTTGAAGGGCGCACACTGGGGGTAACAACAGCGTGCTCGGATGTAGTGTGCAACAAGAAAAAAAATTAAATGTTTTTTGAAAAAGTCCGCCCACTCTCCCCCGGAAGTGATCTGTTTATAGCTGGCTGTATGTTGGCAGAGACTCAACTTGCCAATCGGTGGCTGGATACGGAGTTCGGGTCAAGATCAAGCCTGTGGAGCTAGGCTCATTTGCTGCCGGTGAATCGAGCCTTGAAGGAACCACTCATCTCTAAATGCAGCTAGAGCTGGTCTCAGCTACATAAGCACTTAAATACCACCGTGGTTATGGGTTATCAAGGCATCTAGGGGACTAGTGAAGGTCCTATGGCTGCCATGTTAGTCATTATGTGAAGCTCAGGTTCATTTATTAACAAGAGGAAAAGAGGGAAAAAACCCCCAAAACTATATAATCTTTTTCCAAGAGTGCTACATGTATATTTTAATACTAATTTATTTTTAGCACATATTCTGCAATTATGTATTTATTATGACCAGATATTCAGCAGTGCTTTGCATTCATTATTGTTCTTGGTGGGATTTGATCTCGGTACCCCATGCTGCAAAGCAACAATGTTAACCACTGAGGCCCTATGCTTCCCACATCTGTGTATATAGTCCTAAACACGTTCACAAGTTGGTAAGATATAGTATTACCTGTTTCCTGCAACATCTAAGACATGGAGCTCAGTAGCTTGTGCAATTTCTGAAGGAATTCTAGTTAATCTATTTTCACGGACACAGAAGACATTAAGACTACAGCAACCGCCAATCTGGAAGAAGACATCAAAATGGCACAAATTATTGTTTTTCCATTATACATCATCAAGTAACACAATGTATAAAACATTTACAGCGATTGTATGCAGGTTTGAGACGTCTTACATGACTCGCTGGCAATAATCTGTGCTAGAAGGATGCTATTTGAAAAGGAATAGCTTAAATAATAGGAATGTCAAAAACGTATTACATGTCATTTATAATACAATCCGCTCAGACATGGAAATGATTTTGCAGCGATTCATGAGTATAAGCAACAGAGAAAAAAAAACTAAACTGTAGGTTATAAAAGCCATTTATATTTTATATTGCAGATGCACAACACTAGAATAATTACTCCGGATATCTGTACAGATGGTTTTAATATTTGTCATCCTAAAAAATTAAATAGCCAATTAAAAATCATGGTGACACCTAATCACTGCGGTTCTCTGCACAAAAACCTTTCCTTAAAGGGAACCAACCAGCAGTATTTTCCCATATAAAGTAAAAGCAGTGCCATACTGGGGCTAGAATGGTGAATCATACCTTCACTTTTCAGATTGGATCTTGGATTGCAAAAAAAAAAAAAAAGTTAAAAAGGTCCAGAAATAAGTGCATTCTGTGATTGAAGTCTGCAGCAAGGCGGGCCTTTGTAGGTCAGGCCCTCCTACGGCGTCCTCCTGGCTTGCCCCTTTTCTTTATTCAAATTTTAGACTGTACAACCATTTCCGCTGTTTGCAGCATGTGAGCATTGCTAGAGTAAAGTTGTCTGCATTAATATGGAGCCGAAGTCAGCCCATGCGTGTATCGCGATCTCTGGGCCATTTTATTGAAGACACCCTGGAGAAGACTATGAGCGGCATCGGCATATGCACAAATGAAAAAAAAAAAAATCTGCAATTGTACCGATGCTGCACATAGTCTTAAATAAAATGGCCTGGAGATCGTAGTACATGCATGCGCTGACTCCGGCTCCATTTTAATGAAGACATCATTACTCTAGCAATGTGCACATGCCACCAACTGCAGCAATGACAGCGCAACACAATATTTGAATAAAGAAAAGGGGCAAGCCAGGAGGACACCAGAGGAGGAATATACACCGAGCTCCCGACCCACAAAGGCCTGCCCCGATGCACATGCTAATCTCAGAATGCACACATTTGTGTACCTTTATCAACTTTTTTTCTGCAATCAAAGATCCAATGTGAAAAGTGAAGGCATGATATTATTCACCATGCTAGCGCCAGTATGGCACTGCTATTACTTTGTTTGGGAAAATCCTACTGGTTGGTTCCTTTTAAATCTCTACAGCAAAACTATTGGATCTGTGTCCAACGTCACAATCCTACAAACCTGTTTGCACACCGCAACTATCAGATTCTGCAGTAATGTACAGCAACTATTGTGGAAAATTTTGCCTCTAAACACATTTTCATACAATGAATCTCTATATACACACACACACAAGTCAAATAACAAAGGATTGTGCAGTATTCTGTACAGAGATTAATGCACATGGCACTTATGTTCTTTGTTTGTCCGTTGATTTGGAATTGCTTCGTTGTGTTTCCATATTTGTTAGATAGAAAAGTGCAGCATTGACAAAAATAAAAAGTGAGACCAGACAGAAAGCTGCTTCATTTTGCAGCTAGGAAGCAAATGAACAATGAAAATAAATGTGCACAGGTGTACATAGCCTTTATCTTTGTAATGTAGTGGACCAGCTGCATTCTACTCCAAGCTGAGCTCCAATAGTGCAGATGCTAATGCTGCGCACTCCTGAAAATTACTAGAAGGCTATTTTCATTTATTTACTACTGGACCTCACTCAAAATCCAACAATAAACTGCATTACCATGGTAGAAGTTATAGTTTTACTGTTGTGCAGACATACAGGAGAATTCAATGAGGCCGATCCATGTGTGGCCAACCTTGCAGCTTTTAAAGACGACCTTTTGCCAGTTTTAGCATGTTAATCTGCCCATATTATGGAATAGCGCTTGCAGAGATGGCTTGCAGAGATTAATAAAACATAGCTTTTGTTTTTTCTTTAATTTCTCCTTTCTATTTTGGAGACCTTCACTTGTAAAGTTCACATTATAATTTATTATAAACCCAATTGGGTGTTATCAGTGATTATTGTGTGGGGGCACGTACGTTGTCCTATCCATTGGTTGACCAATCAGAAGCTGGTAGCAACACGCAGGGGAAAAAAATAACACACCCCACAATAACTTAGAATAGGCTTTTCCCTGTGTGTGACTTGTAATGGTGACAGGCTGCTATCACTGCAAAACTGAGTGATTAGAAAGTGCTTGGAGTAGAGTAGAGCTAAATATAATAATTAACGCTACTTCAGTTTTAATCACACGGCAGTCAGTGTGGGGGGGGGATGAAAAATACGAGTGAGAGTTGTCTGGTTACTGTTCAACATGCAATAACTGGTGAAAAAGCTTTTCTAACCTCTTCACACAACATTCACCATACATGTACGGCGCAAAGCGTAAGCGGATGTATGAAGCAGGCTCACAGGGTGAGCTTGCCTGAAATTCAGCAGAAAATGGCTGTGTATTACAGCCAGGACCTGCCTCTAATAATCAAGAGTGGAGTTCCACCAGTGATGGTTAAGCTGTTCAATCCCACTGTCAAAGTGACAGCGGGATTTAACTTGTGCCGGCATGGGGGGGGGGGGATGAAGAGGCTGGCATTTTAAGTGCCCACCGGTGCGCCAGTGGCATAATCGTGGATCACTGATGGCTTGCTATGACAACAGGTGCAGCACTCCTTTGAAACTCTGCCTATGACCGGGCTTCAAAGGAGACTGATTTTCACTGTATTCAGTAATGCCATAGCATTAGTGTATATAGCACAAGATCAAGTCCCCAAGGGTACTATGACGAGTGAATAGTAAAAATATATATTTTTTTTTTTAACAAACAAGATTTTTTTTCCCAAACAAAAACGATCAAGCAAAGTCAGCCCCCTTTTGCCCCATTAAAATAAAATTAACATAATCGGTAAACACTTAAAAAAAAAAAATTAAAAAAAAATAAAAATGAATTCATGAACGCCGAAATAACTTTTTTTTTCCCACTGCAATACCACAAAAAATGCTGTAACAAGTGATCAAAACACGTTATCCATCCCAATAGGTTATTACGGTGGTTAAAACGCCTTGCCCCACAAAAAAAAAAAAAAATAAGCCATAGCACAGCTCCGGCAACCTAACAATGAAAACGTTACTGGTCTTTGCATGTGGCAACACGATCCCCCACCCCCCCTTTTTTTTGGGGGAGATGGGTGGGGGGGGGGATGGTGCAAATCTTTGCTTTTCTTTCCCCCCACTAAAATTATCATGAAAGAAAAATGGACATTATTGATGAGCTAGCACTAATTTGCTTGGATCTCGTAAAAAGCAGTTGGACGCTTGGATATGTGCGATTCGATTACCCAATTATAATGGACGTCAATAGGAAATGGGAGCTTTTTTAAGAAGATTTCACGGAAAGGTGCTTGAGTTCCCCACTGACTAACCATTATACGTGGGTACTTAAGTTGCACCCATTCGGGCATCCAAATGCTCATACTTTGTGCTCGCTCATCACCGCTCGGGATCAGAAGCCTCGCTCAAGATTTTGTAACGTTCGCGTTTGGGGTCGGAGATAAGGCGAACTTGTGTACAAACCACGAACTTAGACTTTACAGTTATGGGATGAGGCAGGGACTCGGGGAGGGCTGTAAAATAAAGAATATATTTAAAAATAAACATTGACATACACACAGGTTCCGCGATGCATCTTGCAGACTCTGTCTCCCGGCTGCTTTCCGATCCGATCATTGCTGTGCCCCCTGGTAACCACCACTCACGACAGAACCTTCCATGATGTAATAGCCATGTGACCAGTCTGGTGTGAACATTGTATTACCTCGTGGGTTACAGACTGGTCACATCAATGAAAAGGAGAAAAGGGTGGTGTTCTAATGAGGAGATCACCAAAACAATTATGGCAATAAATATTCAAAAGTTTATTGTAGGAAAAACACCAACATAGTTTAAAAACATCTAAAAACATGAAGTACAATAAACATCAGAGGTTTGCTATAATAAAGCATAAGCCTCTGAGAAGTGTCCACCTCAGAGATTTTAGACCATGTACTGCAATCAATAACACCAATGAAGCATAATCATACAGCATGCAAAAAAAAAAAAAAACACAGCAAAGATATAAGTGTCAGTCCTAAAGACAAATGGCTAATACATTAATATGTAAAAATCAATAAGCAAAACTGCCCAAATACATATATCACTCCAATCAACCATAGGCTAGGGCATGGAAAAGCTTGTAAGATGGAATAAAGCAGATTTACATATAAGTAAATATATACAACTCCATAATCTTTACCAGAATCATGATGGAAAAAGAGGCATGCAAAATAATTCCCATTAAGGCAAACAGAGCAATGGTGAAAAAGCAGTCATGGAGGAGGTGGAGACCTAAGGCAACCTCCCCCCCAACGCATATCGCCATTGTGTTAAGTGGAAAGAAAATTTACAACACATGTTTTGTCATAGAGAGGTGGTTTGGTAATGCTGATTACATGAGATGTGTGAGGATCACATGCAAGTTCCAGACTGGTCACATGGCTATGACGTCATGGAAGGTCCTGTAGTCAGTGGTGGTTACCCAGGCGCACAGCTGACCGGCCTCAGCTATGCACTCGGGTGAAGTCTGACAGCTCTCAGCTGAGTCTGTGTGAGCAGACCTGTGTGTCTTCTCGCACAGAGTAGCAGAGCTGAAGATGCTCGCCCGCCTTTGGACTACGTCGGAGGGTTGTTTTTTTTGGGTAATAAAGATGGAGTCCTAAATGTCTTCTGTTTTATTTCTAATAGAATATTTTTTTTCTGTGTTTTATTTTACAGTTAAAATAACAGACAATCACAGACGCTGTCACAGAGTGGGCGTCTATGATTGGATGCTGGAGCAACCTGAAACCAGCCCATACATTCTAGCATCTAGAATGTATGGGCAGATTCAAGGTTACTCCAACAGCCAATCACAGATGCCCATTCTGCTTGACAGCGTCTGTGAATGGCTGTTGGGTCTCACACATAGTAGTGTAAAAAAAAAAAAAAAAAAAAAATGACATAGCGCTCTGAAGCATTTTTGATTCTCAGCACAGATAAAGTTGACGGTTACGGGCTGCCATCCCCATCTGCCTGGCTTTACTTTTGCTGCCAATCAAAATACAGGAAATCCATGAATTTTTTTTAATTATTTCCAAAAATTAATGGAGAGAAAAAAGAAAAAAAAAGGGTTGGCTCCCACCATATTTTGATCGCCAGTCAGGTAAAAACAGGCAGCTGGGGGCTGGGATTATCAGCGTGTACCAGTTTACCAGCTTTTTATTTTCAGTTGGTCATTTGGTACTAAGCCCGAAATTCATGGTGTCATGCCAAATTAGACATGGCCACCATGAATTTTTAGTAAACCGTTAAAAAAAATCTTTTTTTTTTTTTTTTATTAGACATAAAACAAAAAGAAAATTTAGTCTCCATCTTTATTATAAAAAATTCTTAGCTCTGCTTCATCGCTCTGTACAGACAAGTGTCTCTACAGAGCAAAAAGCAGGCTGACACTGAGGGTATGATTCCACTTGCTTATGACTCCTGCGAGTCTAGCATTGCATCACCCCGCACGGTACACACTCTGACAGGAGCGCCTCAGCTGCATGGAAATACATGCAGCCGACTTGCTCCTATCAGGAGATTGTATCACCCGGTGTGATGCACACACACTGACATTCAAAAGTTCAATCGAGTCCAAGAGCCATGGACTCCGGTGAACCCTGACCTCACTGCGAACACGGCCGAAAACAGACAAAGCCTGCCGAGAGACAGCAGTGCAGTGAATACCCCCGGAAGTTAATGACTGACTTGGAAGCAGAAGCAGCAGGGAGACAGGAGTCTGCAGGACGCATCGTGGGACCTGTAAGTATAATCATAATTAATTTTTAATAATGTGCCTGTTTTTACAGCCCCTGGACCCGAACTGTAGCACGAACGTCCGAGGAAAGCTTGTGTTTGGGATCGTGTGCACGAACACTGTGTTCGGAACGGACCCCAAACCTTACAGTTCGCCCATCACTAATAATTTTTACCACAAAATGTACACCGGAAAAACAATTCCACAAAAAAAGTCAGAATTGTGTTTTATTCACAATTTCTCATTTGGAATTTTTTTTTCCTCATACATTACTGTTAAAATGAATGCTGTTATTCAAAAGAACAATTCATTCTGCAAAAAAATAAGCCCTCAATGGCTCTGGGAAGAAATGGAGGAAAAAACAAAACGCAAAAAAGAAAATTGTCATGAAGGCGTTAAAAGGATAATATGCCGTATTTATTTTCATGAATATGATTTTCCCTAACTGCAATCTAAAATAGATACAGAAAGTTTGCATTGTATGAACAAAAGGTGGTGGAAACTAAATTAACATACATGAGTTTGGAATCTTGCAGATATTTGGATTTTTGGTACAGAATCGACACTAGTGCACCCATTTAAGATTTTATGTGGATGTTAAAGTTCCAGCAGCTCCTACGGCATCTAGAACTACCAACGGGCCTTACTGTGCAGCTTCTGCTGCAATCAAATGGGACTTGTCACAGATATCTGATGCACAGCGGGATAGAAATAGACATGGATGAGAAATTGATTAAATATATTCTTCATGGTCAATGGAATGATGAGGTTCATACAACTGTAATATAGGAATAAATTAATGCTGACAAATAGGTAATTGATAGAAATGTACTACCGACACAATATTTCAACATAATACAGTGTGATACATAGCCTTGTCTTAAACAAATTATTCATTAGTTATAGAAGTTATTAGTAATTAGATATAGGAGGATGTCTTTTACTTTCACATCCAAAGCCCAATACAGAGTTGAACGGTTTTCTTGTGACCTGAGTGCTTTGTGGGAAGCAGGGCTCCTCAATTTCCCTTACTATGACTCAGACTCCCTCATGCATGGCTCCTGTTTTAGTGATAAATTCACTGTAGTAAAATGGTAACATCATTATGATGATGAAATAATCAAGCTGTTTAGACCGAACATAAATATCTTTTTTGGAATACAATTTAGAACACAAAAAACTTTAATAAAATTGTAAATGTGCAATACACTGTGCAGTAAGTAGGAAAAACACTTTTCAACAAAAACATACTGAATAACATTTGTGCAGTCTATAAATTTGTTCTAAGATATAGTATCGCCTCCATCAGATCCTTCTTCATAGATGACCTCAAGTCTGACCTAATTATCTTAAAGGGAACCTGTCACCACTTTTTTTTTGGCTATAAGTTGTGGCCACCACCACCGGGCTCTTATATACAGCATTCTAAAATGCTGTATATAAGAGCCCAGGCCGCTGTGACAACGTAAAAAACACTTTATAATACTTACCTAACGGTCGCGCTGCGGTGGAATTGGGTCACGGAGGAGTCTCCGTTGTCCGGTGCTGGAGCTGCCTCTTTCGGCCATCTTCGTCCTCCTTCTGAAGCCTGTGTGCATGATGCGTCTACGTCATACACACTCGCCGGTCCTGCGCAGGCGCACTACAATACTTTGATCTGCCCTGCTCAGGGCAGATCAAAGTGCGCCTGCTTAGGACCTGAATGCTGGAGAGTGTGGATGACGGACGCGTCATGCACCACGGCTTCAGAAGAAGGACGACGAAGATGGCCGAAAGAGGCGGCCCCGGCACCGGACAACGGAGACGCCTCCGTGACCCAATTCCACCGTAGCGCGACCGTTAGGTAAGTGTTATAAAGTGTTTTTTATGTTATACCCCCGGCCTGGGCTCTTATATACAGCATGTTAACAATGCCATCTGCAAGTAAACTTCCTCTTTGGGACAGGTAAAACAGCAAGTTCTTCTACTCTTATTAAATCCACAGCTTGTAATTTTTTAGTCACTTTAAATGGGTGATTAAGCAATTCCTTCAATTCAGCCACCTGTGTCCACTGACCTTAATCTAGCGTTACCTGAGGGTTGGCCATGTCTACAAGAAAGGGTTTTAGCTTAAGCAATCGTTCAATCATTAAATAAGTGCTACCCCACCAAGTGGCTTGATGGACAAATTACCCCTTTTCCACCAGCACATCTCTTTAAGATAAATTAAATTTTAGGGGTTCTGACAGTAATAACCAATTTCCTCACTTTGCCAATAAGAGTTCCAGCAGGTCCCTCTTGCCGGCTGCAGCGTGTGCACAACACAGCAGATGTGACAAAAAGTAGAGAGATTTGAAGAAGCTTCAACAAAATCATTAATTTATTTATTCACTTACATAGTGCTACTACTTCCACAGAGCTTTACAGATGTGATTATCACTGTATTGAGGCTTACAATCTAAATTCCCCATCAGTAAGTCTTTGGGAGTGCAGGAAGAAACCAGAGAACCTGGAGGAAACACACGTAAACACTGGGAGAATATCCAAACGCCTTGCAGATGTTGTCCGTGGTGGGATTTCAAGCCCCCAGCGCTGCAAAACTGCAGTGCTAACCATTGAATTCTAAATTATAATTTTGCTGTTCTTATGTAGTATTATCTGTTTGTTCCTCAGTCACATGAACAGGACTGTGGCTCCATCTCAATCACTATTCTCATTCATTGGTTTTATTGTACTTATGTTTGAAACATTGTCAGTTACAATAGCAAGAACCTGTTCTAGCAGATCTGAGATAAGTGCAGGCATTCCTTCCTTCCCAGTGTGTTTTTACCCTTATCTGTAGAGGAGGAGCTTTACTACTTACCGTATGTACATAAAGTGCAGCACAGATTCATCTCAACTAAAAACCTAGATCCTTAGATCAGACATTTATAGGACATTTCATAACTTTCCCAAATTATTTTGAAAAATATTCAGCACATACGGCACTGAACTACTGTGCCCAATTTATTATATATAATAGGAGTCTGAGTCTGTCTATTTTATACTGACTCCACAGTCCTGGTGGAAAGTCACTTAAGTAGCAGATAATTGCATATGTAATTAACATATTCTATAAATATGTAGTTATCATACATTTTCCTTAGACCAGGGGCCACCAAACTGTGGCACAATAGCCACATGTAGCTTCTGGGCCTATCATTTGCTGCTTGCGGCCGTCTGGCAACTTACTGCTTTACCACGAGGTCTAACAAACAAGTTATGAAGAGTGTGGTCTCCTGATGGGGACTTATGAGAGTAGCCTCACACAGAATAGCAGATCTCGATGTGCATATACTAGAGAGGGAATAAATATGGTAAGATGGAGATATTAGGATACTCTTAGAAAGGTTTGGGGGGTTTTGAAGCAAGATGTGATAGGAGCTGGTAGTGTTTCATGCAAAAATTACAAATGGGGGTAATGTGGGAAATCCTGTATGCAAGTATACTGCCTATAATGGGACGGAGTCACAAGGTGCTTTCTGTGGAGAAGCATTGGCTGTCAATATATCAATAATTGGGCGACACTACAGTGGGGGAGGGTTTGTGTGCTCAGCTGGCTGTGGATCGTGACCGTCTCTCACAATGTGTCTCTGAAGGTGAAAGATTGGGGACCACTGCCTTAGACCATCAGAAACTACACCGCATAAAAACCAGTTTTTACAGATAATTTTCAAGCAATTTCAAGTCCGGTGAAAGGTCAGTGCGTAGCCGTTGTCTAAAGTACAAAACTTATATTTTGGTACACTGGAAATGCCGCGCATGATAAGAGGAGACAGGACTGTCATATTTTGCTCATTTATAGTCTACGCCAGCAATAAGCAACAGGTGTGATATGGTTTTATGTCGGATTTCTAGAAGTGTAAAAAACAGATCACAGGATGTGAACCCAGCACAGAAAAGAACATTGAAGCATAACATGCTTCATGATGCCGGTCTTTATTTCACATCATCTCAGTGGATGCCTTGTGCTTAGCCAATTTATCACTGACGCATGCAACGCATTCACATATTCTCAACAGGGACAACCATCAGGTCAGTGATGTAAGGAGAGGTCACATCAAACTTCCCTGAAACATGGCTTCTAACTGTTTTAGATCAGACAATGCTACCTATAACACATTCATTGACCAGGTTTTGTTTGACTTTTTTGGAAATTTTCGACCTCTGAAAACCAGTATTATTTTTCAGATCTTTGAAATGTACAAATAAAACTTAGGTTACAAAATAAAAAAAAGGATATATTAAATCCCAATAGCTATATACAGTACCTTCTTAAAGTAGACACCTGGCACATTGACAATGTCACATAACACATCATACAAGCATGCTCCATCATGGAATTTTGACTCAGTGATTTTGTTTAGTTAAAAAAAAAAAAATGCATAAAAATGTATATTATTGGCTAAAATTGTGAGCCATTCAGAAAATCAGACCAGATACAAGAGAAAAGTCTACATTTTATATATATCTTTATAAATTCATCAGCATTGGAATGACCAATAGTTCGATTTTATGCTGGAAGATTTAAATCTGGCATATGCTACTTTAAAGGGAACCAGTCACGTCAGATAACGCCATTAACCTGCAGATATAAGCTTAAAGGGGTGATCCGACACCTAAATTGTATTTTCTATTTATCTTTACCCGCTAATCACTTTTGTAACTTTATTACACAATTCCCTATCTAATTTCTTAAGTGTTTTTTTTATTGCACTTCCTGTGATGATTTGTTTGAGAGAAATCACAGGAGGCTGGAGCTGCAGTCACTACCCACAGCGTCCATTGCCCCTCCTGGAACAGGACATCACCAGGGGTTAGCACTGCAGATACTTACTAGTTTCTTGCATCGCGGCCCCCCGAAGAAGTCCTGGATCCTGAATGATATGTGATGGACGCTGTGGCCGAGGGTTAGTGGAATCTCAGCATGTTACTCATCTCTCTTTGACCGCTTCTGTTGCTTATGTGAAAGGTGTGAGGAGGGAGTCGCGATAAATGCAATGTGTAAAGAGTGCTTTACACGCTGCGACATTGCTAGCAATAGCTGGCGACGTCGTGCGCGATAGCACCCGCCCCCCGTCGTTCGTGCGACATTTGGTGATCGCTGCCGTAGCAAACATTATCGCTACGGCAGCGTCACACGCACATACCTTTTCAGCGACATCGCTGTGACCGACGAACAATCCCTCCCCTTCAAGGGGGAGATGCGTTCGGCGTCATAGCGAGGTCACTGCTGTGTTACTAAGCGGCCGCCCAATAGCAGAGGAGGGGCGGAGATGAGCGGCCAGAACATGCCGCCAACCTCCTTCCTTCCTTATTGCTGGTGGACGCAGGTAAGGAGATGTTCGTTGTTCCTGCGGTGTCACACATAGCGTTGTGTGATGCCGCAGGAACGACGAACAACCAGCGGCATGCACCACCGATATTATGAAAAGGAGCGACGTGTCAACGATCAACGATTTTTGATGCTTTTGCGATCGTTGATCGTCGCTCCTTGGTGTCACACGCTGCGAGGTCGCCAACGATGCCGGATGCGCGTCACTAACGTGACCCCGACTAAATATCGTTAGCGATGTCGCAGCGTGTAAATCACCCTTAACACCAGTGCCGGTCAACAGCACCTAGCAATGCCCTCAAACAAAGCATCGTCAGTTGTGGTGTCACTTACTGCTTCTACCACCGCCCTCAAATGAAGAATCATATGGGTGAAGCACTAGAACTAGCGAGTGACACCAGTGAGTGACACCATGATGACTGTTTGAGGGCGGTGCTAGAGGCAGTAAGTTCTTGATGCTTTTATTGACAGAATTTTGGGATATATAGCATTTTGGATCACTTTTAAAGTGAACCTGTAATGTGGAAAAATGCTATTAACCTGCAGATATGGGGGTCATCTGCAGGTTAATCTAAACCTGCCCGGCGCCTTCACATTAAGCCCCGCTACTTGGAGGAAAAGAAGTTTAATCGTCCCGGCATCATTCCGTTCTCAGTCATCGAGGCGGCGCCAGTACTGACTGGTTCAATCACTGCTCTATGTATGGAGAGTGGTGGCTTTAACCGCACCCCCCCACTGACTGACAGCTGCTCTGCATTAGAACCAGCTGTCAGAGGGGGGCGGGGGTTGTGGTTACAGCAGCTGCTGTCCATACAATCAATCTGCAATCAATCGGTTCCTATAACCATCAACAAGCTTCTTACACCTCTCAACTGAGATTTTGGACTACTCTTCTTTTGCAAACTGCTCCCGGTGTCTTATATTTGAAGTGAGCCTTCTCCCAACAGTAATTTTAAGATCTCTCTACAGGTGTTCAATTGTATTTAGATCTGGACTCATTGTAGGCCACTTCAGAACACTCCAGAGCGTTTGGGGTCATAGTCCTGCTGGATGACTTAGTATGCAAACCCAGCTTTCTGACACTGAGAACTACATTGCGACACTAAATCCTTTGGTAATTTCAGATTTCATAATGCCCACCACACAAACAAGGCACCCAGTGCCAGAGGCAGTAAAATAACCCTAAAACATCTTTGAACCTCCACCATATTTGACTGTAGGTACTGTGTTCTTTTCTTTGCAGACCTTAATCCATTTTTGGTAAACCGTAGAATGAGGTGTTACCAAAAAGCTCTATATTGAGTGCATCTATTCACACAACACTTTCCTGGAAGGATTTTGACTTGCATACACTTTGGCAAACTGCATTCTACCTTTTCTATGTCTGTCAACATTGGGGTTCTGCTGGGTCTCCTGCCATAGCATTTCATTTAAATGTCCACGAATAGTTTGCATCGACACTAATGCAAAGTTTGAATTTCTTTGGAACAATTTTAGTTCCCAAGCCTTCAGTTTTCTTCTCTGGCCAATTTTTTGGGATTGTGTGTGAAATTATGTCCAATTTGCCCTTTTTTTGTATTGTTCCAATACTCACAAAGTTTAGATCTATGACATAGCATGTGTAATTGCAATAATTTTCAGGATGAAATACTTCATTTTCTGGACAAAATTTTATGGCTGCCAACACTTTCGGCCACTAGAGCTAGGAGAGAGCGGCAGTATGTGAGTATATTAATACATTCACACTACACTACAAAAAAAATATTAATGGGAGTGCAAGATAATTTAGCCAAGCTCTTCAATTTTGTTGGAAGCAGCAAACCTTTTAATGTTTACTAAACGTTTGTCTGATTCATGCAAATTCTAGAGAAATATTGGATTGGAAATTAAACATCCAGTGAGAAATGGGATTCTGAAGAATCATCTGTCACTATCTGCACAAAATTATGTTTGTTACTTGGCCATACCAAGGAAGTACAAGCGCTTGTGCTTAGTTTCAAACGCCACGTTAGACCTTTTCTTTCCATCTTTTCCTTTATCTTGGTCCTCAAAACCAAGGAAGAGGGATGCAGAGATAGATGCAACTAAAGTATAGTGGGGGAAAAAAATATTTGACGCACTGACGATTTTGCGAGTTTTCCCACCTACAGAGAATGAAGAGGTCTGTAATAGAGATAAGCTAACCTGTCAAGGTTCTGTTCATGTTTGACGACTTTCCCGGTGTTCGCCGAGCTGCTCGATGAACATATCTGATCACCATTGAATTCAATGGGAAATAAAACTTGTGTTAAAAAGGGCGAGGTGGGCTACAAAAGAAAGAAAATAGGTAATAAAGCAGGAGCTTTAAACTTACAGAATGTCCCGCGCGGCTGTCCCACTACTTCCGGGACCGATCATTATCCCTCATGCATATGCACTTCTTCCCCCACCCACAGTGTGTGATAGCGTTTGTGATTGGTGCAGTAAGACTGCTGGTGTCTCTGATTAGTTGCCTTCACAGTAGCTGTCTGTCTGCCAGAGTGAAGTGTAAAAAGTAAATTAAAAAATTGGCGTAGGGTCCCCTGTGTATTGATACCAGCACAGATAAAGCATAAGGCAACAGGCTTCAGACCGCAGCTGTGCACAATATCTTGGCTTTGTATAAAAATACGAGGGACCCCATGCGTCTTTTTTGTTAAATTAAAAGAACCAGCTTGCGATTCTTAATGACACTAATGCAGTACAGAGACAAATAATCATAGTCAATAACCAACATACTACGCAAAAGGGGGAATGTGTCAAATAATTGGTCCTGCCTGTTGACATTATATCGATCCCACAGGCAATCTCCAGGTCAGAGCAGATATACATAAAATAAATGAACTTAGGGATAAATGGTTACTAGAACACAACTCAAAAAAAAAAGACTCCTGGTGGGGGAAAAACATTCTCTTTTATGAATCCAGCCAACTGGTTTAAAGGGCCTAGCAGGTTTTGTTTCTGACATAGTCCAGACTTGCATGCAAATGTTATTATCTTGTTTATTGCTTTATATAGCTGTAAAAGAGCGGATATAAGTCTTACCCAAGCTAATGAATATTGTGTGTGTCAGTTCCGGTACTGAATCATCCATAGTGTATTATAAACCCCAGATAATCACTGCTGACAGGGAGTCTGTGTACAGACTGAGGGTGATGAGTGAAGCAAATAGTACGAGACCATGATACAGAAGCCCCCATGTGGATGTCAAATAACCCTGTGGTAAAGGTTATACCATTTACAAAAGGGAGAAATTAATATAGAAGGGGTAGTTTTTTTTATATTTTCTATATTCTATGTAGAATTTACCAGTTTAGTAGTCTCATATTATTTTTACTAATTTCTTAAAGGCAATCTGTCACCAGGTTTTTGCCCCCTAATCTGAGTGCAGCATAACGTAGGGGCAGAGATTCCAGCGGCGGTGTGTCACTTACTGGGCTGCTAAGGCTGCTTTCACACATCCGTTTTTTGCCGTGCGGCACAATACGACGCTCTGCAGAAAAAAATGCTACAGTTTTCTTTTGCCACCGGTTGCGTTTTATCCCGCATAGACTTGCATTAGCGCCGTATTGTGCCGCATGGCCTTGCGTTGCGTCCGTTTTTTGCCGGAAGCGGCATATTTAGCCCATGAGGCGGCCGGATGGAACGTTGCCTGGCACGTTTTTTTGTGCAGCGAAAAAACCGCATCGCGCCGAATCCGGCGCGATTCACAATGCAAGCCTATGGATGCCGGATGCGGCGTCCTGCAGCAAAAACCGCATCCGGCCGCCGGATGCGGTTTTTTTGCACTGTGCATGCTCAGTATCAAGCCGCATCCGTCAAAAAACGGACGGGCCGCATGGAAAAACTTATGCAACGGATCAGTTTTTTTCGCCGCATCCGTTGCATAGGTTTTTGAGCCGGATTGTGCCGCTCAGCACAAATCGGATGTGTGAAAGCAGCCTTAGTTTAGTTTTGATAAAATCACTGATTAATCAGCAGTAATCATTAGAGGACTACTTGGCTTGCTGTCAGGTAGTTCAGCATATTCATGAGCTCTGTATAACTGCTAGATCTACAGGAGAAAAACATTTATTTTATCAAAATGACAGCAAACAGTTCAGTAAGTGACATCGCTGGAATCAGGGTCTCTGCCTCTACATTATGCTGCTCTCAGATGGGGGAGCAAAATCTGGTGACAGGTTCCCTTTAAGGTCTCATATTTGATATATTTGCCTATATCATGTAAAATATTTTGAGACACTTATGGGTGTCTGACTATTCTGCCATGCGCACAGAAGTAATAGTTGGAGTAGGATGCTTTTTCAGTTCCTCATTCGTAATTCTAGTAAAAGTAAAAAGTGATTTTTATATACTTTCGATCCCTCAATTAAAAAAAATGCCATCATGTACAATATACAGTCTTTGCTTTCACAATCAATGACTCCATAGGCTTCCAAAAGAACAGAATTACATTGAGTACAATGTGAGCAAGTGGAGACTATTGATTCATCATCGCCCCCCCCCCCCCCCAAAATAATAATAAAAAAAATATGTCTGAAAGCTGTGCTATTACACAATGGCATGCATGCTTCAGTGCCTGTTGGGCATTCTGTGCACTTGAAGGAAAGTTATAAGAATTTAGACCTTATTCTCAAGAAACTTAACTACGAGGATCAAGTCTTGTCAATTTGTGGTGATCTGAAAGTTCACTCTTTGCTCCTTGGGCAGCAAGGAGGAAACAAATTACCAATGACAAGTGTGAATGGGACATCCCAGATAGGACTCATCATTGCCACCAAATGAGAACACTCTTGAAACCTGGACTTAAGAATATACCGTATTTTTCGTTTTATAAGGCGCACCGGATTATAAGACGCACCCCAAATTTAGAGCTAAAAAAAGGTTAAAAAAAAAAAAAAAACAACAAAAAAACGGGGTCCGTCTTATAATCCGATGTTGTCTTACCGGAGGGAGGCAGCAGTGGTGGTGAAGCGGGGTCACAGGAAGCAGAGGTTGTGCTGGCAGCCGCGATGGGTTAGTAGCATCAGCCGCAGCGGGTCCGTAGTGGCGGCAGGCGTGGCGTCCATGGTGGCAGCAGCGGTCAGTGGCGGCAGGAGCCTCAGCAGGTCCGTGGCGGGAGCTGCGGCGGGTCCGTGGCTGCGGGTGACAGGTGGAGCAGGCCGGTGAAGTAAGGGTCAGTGTGTCCGCGGTCCCGCTTCAAATGATGGCGCCTGGAGCGGCGCATGCGCAGATGGAGCGCTCATCCAA
This sequence comes from Anomaloglossus baeobatrachus, assembly GCF_048569485.1. NCBI lineage: Eukaryota > Metazoa > Chordata > Amphibia > Anura > Aromobatidae > Anomaloglossus > Anomaloglossus baeobatrachus. The sequence goes on from NC_134355.1 coordinate 409,048,758, forward strand.
GGGTTTCATTTGCGCACGCGCTGACTCCTGTCGCCATCATTTGAAATTGGGACCGCGGACACACTGGGACACCTGCCGCACAGCCGCCCGCCCGAAGCACACACGCACAGAGTGACAGCGAGCAGGCCGTCCGCCCACCTGCACGCACAGAGAGGCAGGCGGCACCGACAGGCACCCGGCTGCCCACCCGCCCGCACGTACAGAGAGGCAGCCGGTACCGACAGGCACCCGGCTGCCTGCACCGACAGGCACCCGGCTGCTTGCACGCCCGCCCGCCGAGAGAGGCAGCTGGCACCGATGGGCACCCGGCTGCCCGCATGTACAGAGAGGCAGCCGGTACCGACAGGCACCCGGCTGCCTGCACACAGCCACAGGCACCCGGCCGCCGCACAAACAGCACCCCGGTAAGCTGTATTCAGATTTTAAGACGCATCCCTCATTTTCCTCCCAAATTTTTATGAGGAAAAGTGCGTCTTATAATCCGAAAAATACGGTAGTTGTGGAAAGTTTAGTCGAGCCCACTAAAGTTCTCCTGTCAATACTCCACATTAGCCCAGGGCCACACGGGGACTAATGCTATGCTTGCATGATACTCGGCTCATGCTGGCAGCACAGCAGGAGCAGAGTGTCATGCGAGTGTCACTGCAACTGAGGTCCGATCATGAGAGCAGATCTCAGCTGCGGGGTCGGGCTGGCCCTGAGGAGGTGTACCGCGAATGCAGTTAGATCTTTCTCTCGCCCCATAAACTTGAATGGGTGCAAGAGAAAGTCTCGGATTATAATAGCAGCATGCTGCAACTGTTTTCTCGGTCCGATTGGGGCCGAGAAAATACATAGGCTGATATTGGTCCGAGTGGAATGCGACGTTTTATCGCATTCCACTCGGTCCGATTTTCATGCCGTGTGTCTTAGGCCTTAACCTTGGACTGACTAAGTAGTTTGTGAAAGCTCTACTGAAAGAAGAGCAGACTTAAGTACCAGTGTACTAAATTTCAGTGATTATCTGAAGCAGAACTGAAGGAAGGCATTTTTGTGGGTTCTGATATTCAGAAACTCATGTTCAAAATAAAATAGAAAGCTTTAGAGAAATGGGCTTGGGGTACTTTTAAAGAAGTTGTGAAGAAATTTCTAGGTAACAAAGATCCAAAATTTAAGTCCATCGTGGAGAACATGATAAAATCTTTCAAACCCTTGGGTTGTCTAATGAGTTTGAAGTTACATTTTTTACATTCCCAATTGGACTACTTTACTGAAAACCTTGGTGCTGATAGCGAAGAGCAAGGAGAAAACTTTCATCAGGATTTCAAGAATGAATGATGATACCAAGGAAGATGGAACGTGAACATGACGCACGACTGCTGGATGCTTCACAGAGAAGATCTGCAGGCTTTATATAAGAGAAAAGGTATCAGGAGACGCTTGGAAGAGAAAAAGCGCAAGAATTGGCAATAAAGTTGCACAATGAGTTCAAAAATTATATTTGTATATTATATATATATATTATATATATATATATATATATATTATATATATATATATATAGGCAAGTTTTGTACAAAATCCATACGGGATGGTTTAAAATAGAAGTGTTTTATTTTTTTCCTTTTTAAATCAGGGCATAAGAAAACACAAGAATCAGTCACTGGATTTGAAGCAATTTTCATAAAACCCAAATTTTGAATATCCGTGTATTTAGCAACATTAATCTTAGCTGTAAACCTCAAGAGATCTTTACAAGCAGTTAAGTAGAACTTGCCATAGTGACATCTATTTAGCAGAATTCATACATTTCATTCTCTCACCTCTTTTGGCAGGGACATTAATTTATTTCTATCAACGTTCAAGTTGTTCAGCTTCTTTAGTTTCCCAATGCTTCTTGGCAAAACCTGTGGATATAAACAAAATAGTCTGCATAAATCGATTTTTGGCCAGCAAAACTGCTGAACGGTTACAATGCTGGAAAACATAAGATATCAGATTAGGCTTCTAGCATGCTTCATTCTCTATCACAGCAGTGTAGAAAAAAAGTGTTACAGTCGTATTTGTGCTGAGGTTTGGGTTTTTTCCCCACTACATCTGATTATGCTGTTGTTACCCCCAATGTGAAGCCATTTAAACACTGGCTGAGCATCGAGTGTACACGAGCACCCAGATGCTTGCTCCGGTGGCCTGCACACATCATGCACACAATCTTTGAATTCGAGCACAGTTTTTTTTGCTTTTTTTTTTTTGAGGGGGAGAGGGTAGAGGGGGACGGGGGACGGGGGGAGTCTATGGTTGGTACGAACACAAACTTAAAATTCAGGTCCACTCATCTGTCCCTGATGACAATATTGGAGATGGTTATAACACGCTACTGACACCAGAGGTGGGTTTCCTCTATGCAGTCAATAGCAGTTCTTAACCACTACTGTAGTCCCCAAAAAAATGAACCAGAAAAAAAAAAAAAAAAAAAAAAAGGTACCTACCAAAACATTTCTAGAAAATATTGGCGTTTTCCATAGCTACATAAGAAATAAAAACAAAGACATCTACCAAACTCCCTGAAAATTATAAAAAAAAATCCAAAGGATTTCCAGAACAAACGGAGTTTAAACACTAAACAACAGACAAACCAAGCAATGAATTAAAAAAAAAAAAATTACCACCTATAAAGAGATCGGCAGCTTTTTGTACAAGATTTGAAAAACCCCTCAAAGTAGGGCCTTTTCTGGTAAAAGACCACAATGACAAATTGCACCACTCCAAAAGGACTGCCGTAAAAAGTATGGACACTTCCATCTGACACATATAGTATATGCCATGGATGTCTGATGAATGGGAGTCACAGACGGTGACGTGCCATCTCTTGAAATGCGGCGTGTCCGTTATTGGGCACACAAGGTAGGAGCACATGCACATTGTGACTACTTATGGTTTTCAGAGTTATGGAAACAGTTGAGAGTTTACAGCTCTCATATTATAAATTAAAAAAAAAAAAACGAACAAAAAAACCACCCAAAAACAAATGTATGGCCACAGCTTTACCATTGTATGTTGAGGATATCAGAGATATATGGCATCTCTTCGCTTTAAGGGCTCGATCACATGAGCATATACAATGGCTGAGTGCAATCTGATGTTTTACCGGATACCCCTTGGACTAATGCTACACTATGAGGCAGTTTAGATCTGAATTTTTTTTTTCCTATGTTGATTCAACATGAGAAAACAATTGCCTCATTCTGTGACTGGCAGCATGTCTCGAACAATGCGAACAAATTCACGTCAATGGGTGATTGCAAAACATCAGACTGTAAGATATCATCCGAATGAAGTCCAATATACGCAGAGACAGACAAGAAAGAAGATGGAGAAAATAAAGGGAATCTGTCACCAGGTGTTTGCTACCTCTTCTGAGAGCAGCATAATGTACGGGCAGAGACCCCGATTCCAGTGATGTGTCACTTAGGCTAGGTTCACATTTCTGTTGTTTTAAATCCGTCAGATCCGTCAGCAACGGATCAGTTGTTTTTTAGATGTCAACTGACGCAACGGATGTGTTTTTCACAGGATTCCTTTCACAGGAATCCTGTGAAAAAAACTGATCCGTCGCGTCCATTACATCCGTTGTGCGTCCGTTTTTTGACGGATCAGTCATGATCCGTTTGTGTTTGGGACAGTCCAGTGGGTGTGCCAAACATGCTGGGCATGCTCAGTAGAGCATGAAGGAATCCAGCACTGGATTCCGTCGTAAGACTGATTACAACGGAATCCAGCACCATAGACATACATTACAAGCTTGACGGATGGCGACGGATTCCTGAGCGGTGCGTCAATTTTGACGGCCAAAAAAACCGTTCCATTTTGCGTTGCTCCCGCCCGGCGGTCAGTCAAAAAAAATGACTGACCACAGCGCAGCGGATGCAACGCAGCGTCATCAGTCGCAATCCGCCACTAATACAAGTCTATGGGACGCAACGGAATCCGCTAAACGGATGCCGTTGTGTATCATAGCTTCGGATTGTGACTGATACAATTTAACGGAAATGTGAACTTAGCCTTACTGAACAGTTTGCAGTCATTTTGATTAACCCCTTCAGCCCCGGGGCACTTTCCGTTTTTGCGTTTTTGTTTTTTGCTCCCCTTCTTCCGAGAGCTGTAACTTTTTTATTTTTCCGTCAATCTTGCCATATGAGGGCTTGTTTTTTGCGGGACAAGTTGTACTTTTAAACGAAACCATAAGTTTTACCATATAGTGTACTGGAAAACAGCAAAAAAATTCCAAATGCGGAAAAATTGCAAAAAAAGTGTGATGACAATAGTTTTTGGGATGTTTTATTCACAGTGTTCACTATATGGTAAAACGGATGTGTGGGTATGATGCCTGAGGTCGGTGCGAGTTTGAAGACACCAAACATGTATAGGTTTACTTGTATCTAAGGGGTTAAAAAAAATTCACAAGTTTGTCCAATAAAAGTGGCGCACGTTTTGCGCCATTTTCCGAAACACGTAGCGTTCTTATTTTTTGGGATCTATGGCTCAGTGATGGCTTATTTTTTGCGTCTCGAGCTGACGTTTCTAAAATGGTACCATTTTTGCGCAGATGCTACGTTTCGATCGCCTGTTATTGCATTTTGCGTAAAACTTGCAGCGACCAAAAAACTTAATTTTGGCGTTTGGAATTTTTTTTAATTGATTTTAGATTTTGATAGATCGGGCATTTCTGAATGCAGCGATACCAAATATGTGTATATTTATTTATTTTTTAACCCTTTAATTTTCAATGGGGGACAAGGGGGGGTGATTTGAACTTAGGTTTTTTGTGTTTTTTTATTTTTTAAAACTTTTTTTTTATTTTACTAGTCCCCCTAGGGGGCTATAGCGATCAGCAATCCGATCGCTATTATCTATCTGCTGATCACAGCTATACAGCTGTAAACAGCAGATACAGTCACTTTCTTTTTCCCTCTGTTCCGTGCCGAGGGAAAATGAAAGTGAAACATCATAGCTGCAGGCGTCATCACATGACCCTGTGCTACGATGGCAACCACCGATAGTCACATGATCACGCACGTGACTTCCGGTGGGGGCGGCGGTAAGTAAGAAACATGGCCGCGCGCATTTAGATCTTGCTGCCAGACTTTGGCAGCAAGATTTAAGGGGTTAATGGCTGCGGGTGGAAGCGATTCCACCCGCAGCTAGCAGGCACACGTCAGCTGTTGAAAACATCTGATATGTGTGCCGACCGCCGCTGCCTGCCCGCGGCAGGGGGCTGGGCTTAACGGGACACGCTCCATGACGGATATATCCGTCCATGGTTATGAAGGGGTTAAATCAATGTTTTCTCTGTGCAGATCTAGCAGTTATACAGAGCTCATGGACATGCTGGACTACCAGGCAGTACGCCAAGTAGTCATCTAATGATAATCTATTGCTGACTAATCAGTGTTTTTATCAAAACTACACTATGCAGCCCCGTAAGTGACACACCGCTGGAATCAGGATCTCTGCCCCTACATTATGCTGTACTCAGATTAGGTGGCAAAAACCTGGCAACTGATTCCCTTTAAGTTCTCCATCTTCTCCACACCTCTGCTCTGATTCAGCCATGCGATTGAACCGGAGCACAGCAGATGATACTCGGTCACGCTCGTAGCGGAGTTTGAGCCCAGTGTCATTAACATATCACATCCGATGACAGAATCATCGGATGCTATACACCAGTGTGACCCCGACCTAAGGCTGCTTTCACACTACTTTTTTTTAACATGCGTCATGAACGTTTTTTTTGCTGTAAAAGCGGATCCTGCTTTTACAGCAAAAAAACGCATGCAAATGCATGTGTTATTTTGCAGGATCCTGCCACTTGAAGTTTATGGGCGGGCATTGGAGTCATGTGATCGGGAGTCAGTGGAACTGAACGTGATAGACTGGGAGCCGGCATCTGACAGCTGCGGAGGCTCGTAACCAAGGTAAACATCGGGTAACTTGCTTGGATATACGATACCCGGGCTGCCTGCTCCCTGCACACGTAACCAACATAAACATCGGGTAACTAAGAAGCGCTTTGCTTGGTTACCCGACATTTACCTTGGTTACGAGTGTCCGCAGCTCTCAGGCAGGGGAGAGAGAGGAGAGGGAGGGGGAGAGAGACTGAGAGGGAGGGGGAGAGAGACCGAGAGGGAGGGGGAGAGAGACCGAGAGGGAGGGGGAGAGAGACCGAGAGGGAGGTGGAGAGAGACCGAGAGGGAGGTGGAGAGAGACAGAGAGGGAGGGGGAGAGAGACAGAGAGGGAGGGGGAGACAGAGAGGGAGGGGGAGAGAGACAGAGAGGGAGGGGGAGAGAGACAGAGAGGGAGGGGGAGAGAGACAGAGAGGGAGGGGGAGAGAGACAGAGAGGGAGGGGGAGAGAGGGAGGCTGGTTTCTGTGCATGCTCAGTAGAGCAAGCAGGATCCGGTCTACCAGCATGCCAGCGTTCACATGTGTTTGCATGCAGTATAGTCAGGATCCAGCAATTTGCAGTATTTGGACGCAGCTCAAAAACGCTACAAGTAGCGTTTTTGAAAATGTTAAAAACCTGCAAGTCGCTGGATCCTCACTATAACGCATGCAAACGCATGTGAACGCATGTTGACGCGAGTACATTGCAAATGCATTGAAATAAAAATGCATTTGCACAGGATCTGTTTTTGCGTTAAAAACCGTTCATGACGCATGTTAAAAAAAAAACAAAAAAAAAACTTGTAGTGTGAAAGCCGCCTAAGGCTACTTTCACACATCAGTTTTTTGCAATCAGGCACAATCCGGTTTGTGCCTGATGCAACGGATCCGTGTCAGAGTGTGTAAAAACTGATGTGACGAATCCGGTAAAAAACTGATCCGTTTTTTTTTTTTAAAGCTGAGAGAGAGAGGGAGAGACCCCGTAATCCCCGCATACGCAGGCACTCCCGCACGCATCATCCCCGCACACACCCCGGCACTCCCGCACGCATCATCACCGCATACACCCCGGCACTCCCGCACGCATCATCATCACCGCACACCCCGACACTACCTCAGTGATGTCACCGCTGACAGCGTGACTCCCTCAGTTGCTGCGTGGAGCTGATAGAGAGCGGCGGTGTTCCATGGCCGCTCCTGTCAGCTTCATGTAGCAGAGCTGAAAGCGTCGTGGGACCTCTCTGGATTACGTCGGACCAGGAGGGGTATTTGGGGATTTTAATAAAATGGGCAAAGAGGGTGTTTTTTTGTACTTTATTCCAAATAAAGTATTTTTTTGGGTGTATGTGTTTATTTACTTCCACTTACAGGTTAATCATTGGGGGTGTCTTAGACGCCTTCCATGATTAACCCCTTATTACTCCGATTGCCACCGCACCAGGGCAATTCGGGATGAGCCGGGTAGAGTCCCGGGACTGTCGCATCTAATGTATGTGGCAATTCCGGGCGGCTGCTGGCTGATATTGTTAGGCTGGGGGGCTCCCCATAACGTGGAGCTCCCCATCCTGAGAATACCAGCCTTCAGCCGTGTGGCTTTACCCCGGCTGGTATCAAAATTGGGGGGGACCGCACGGCGGTTCTTTTAATTTATTTATTTTACTGCAAGATATAGACCCGCCCACTGGCGGCTGTGATTGGTTGCAGTGAGACAGCTGTCACTCAGCATGGGGGCGTGTCTGACTGCAACCAATCATAGGCGCCGGTGGGCGGGGAAAGCAGTGAATATGAGATTGAATAATGGGCGGCTGGCATTTTCAAATCAGAAGCCGCCAGAGCAGTGTGACAGCCGTGCAGCACCGCGCCCGTGATCGGTGAGTGGATGAGAGTGAGTGAATGAGTGAGTGAGTGAGTGAGTGTGAGAGAGAGAGAGAGGCTGGGGCCACACAGGGCACTACTGCGATGCTCGCATGACACTCAGCTCGCGCTGGCAGCACAGCAGGAGCTGAGTGTCATGCTAGCGTCCCTGCGTCTGCGGTGGACCACAGCTGCGGGAGGCGGGCAGGCTCTCAGGAGGGGCGGGCTGGCACGGAGGAGGGGAAGGTGGGATTTATCTCCCTCTCTCCTCCGTAGCCGGCTATTGTGACTGTCGCTCTGCATGCATGGTACACCGGTGTACCGCGAGTGCAGTGCGATTTTTCTCTCGTCCCATTCACTTGAATGGGTGCGAGAGAAAAGAGTCAGGCATTACAGTTGCAGCATGCTGCGATTGTTTTCTCGGTCCGATTAAGGCTGAGAAAATAATCACTCATGGGTGCTGACACACAGGCTAGAATTGGTTAGAGTGGAATGCTATGTTTTATCGCACTCCACTCACACCGATTTTCTTAGGCCAGAGAATCACTTCTGGGCATGCTCAGAAGTAAAAACCGAATCCGGTACATGCTTCCGGTGTTGATGCATGCCACCGGATTCAGCGTGCATAGACTTTCATTATGCACCATGCTGCACAGCGCCGCACCCGGCGCTGTGCGGTTTTTTTATGAGACAAAAAACGTTGAATCAAACGTTCCATGCGGCCACCGCATTCATTAATTAAGCCGCATCTGGAAAATGCCGGATGCAACGCAAGGTCATCAGGCACAATCCGGCAACAATACAAATCAATGGGGACAAAACGGATGCGGTACCGGATCCGTTTTCACCGTTTTTTTTCCGGATTGTGCCTGATGGGAAAAACCTGATGTGTGAAAGTAGCCTAAGATGCAAACTAGGTAAAAACATGCTGAGGTCTGCACTCGGCAGATCATAAACACTTTTGCCTGGATTGTTCCTTTAAGTTACTTAAAGTTACAGAACTAGCTGTCCTATAGTTCCCACTATGACAGTACCAGTTACACAACAGTGCCACCCAGATGGCTGGCTTCATAACAGAGTGGCAAGTCAAGCACAGCGTGTTCACTCCAGCCATAACGCGCTACAAAAAAAAAAAAAAAAAGAAAAACAATAGATTGTATGTATAAATGTATTAGAAATAAAAAAAGAAAAGAAAACAAGAACAGTGTGGATTGTTGTCATACTTTTCTGACTAAAGCAATTTGCATGTTTCCCCCAGGAATAGCTTTCTTCCTTAGTTTAGACACATGCATTGTTCCCTCATGACAAGATTTTGCCTTTGAAACATATTAAGGGAAAAATCTCTATTTATTGCGCTCATGTACAGACAGCAGAAAATAACAATGTATTATGATTGCTCATGAAGCGGTGGCTACACAATGATATCCATTTAGAGATTCACGGCTGGAAGCCTCTTTATGTACGGAGAAAACCTTTTATGGAAAAAGGCAGAGATAGCAGCCAACAACGAGAGGTGTAGAATAAAAGGAGCACCGATCAAAACCACAAAGTTTTTATTAAAAAAGAAAAATCAAGAATGTTTTATAGTTTTTTTTTTGTTTGTTTGTTCATTGTCTGATGTTTTTCAAGTCCTATAGAGAAACCTAGAAAATCTTTCTATACATTTTTTTATGTAACATTGGTAAGTAGTAGTTTTGGTGATGAAGAGGAAAAAGAAAAAAAAAAAAAAATAATAAAAAAATGGATTTAGTGCTTTGCCCAAAGTTTCAGACGTCTGTGTTTAATCAGGTACAAGCCACATGCATGGTTATGGTCACGCGCGTTTGCATACGTGTGACACGTGCCGGAGACGGGTCTTTGAAATAAAAAGATTTTCTATATTCGCCTGTATCTAGCGCTAGTTTTTTCGGCTCTGCTGTCTCCCGCTTCTGACTGCCACTGAGGACAGCATCGCGGGGACAGGTGACTATTCAGCAAGCAGTGTGGGTGTGCAGTGACGTCCAGGAAATCATTTGAGTTCACAATGAACTCTGATGACATTCTGATGACACCCCCATGACACCCGTGCAAGAGGGGTTATTATGTCTAAAATGACAAGTCTGCAGTTACTCTGACTGCAGACTTGTGAATCCTCACTTTGCATGCACTGAGCCCTGTAAGGATTCTCCAGTGTTAGTGGAGTAAAACTGAAGATTTCATAATGAAAGTTATATTATATTAACCTTACTTTCATAATATGGTTTAAAAAAAATATTTACATAATTAAATTTTCAAAGGGACAAGTGTGTGCGTGTGTGTGTGTTGGATTAGGTAATGCAATATGCCTACAAAGAAGAAAAAAAAGAAAAAAAAAAAAAAGGTTTTCTCGTACGTACTTGAAATAGTTAATCTCATTTACTGGGGTAGCACATTCCAGAGAGTTGGTGCAGCATGGGAAAGATCTTGCAGAAAAAAGTGTGCGGTTGGGATAATGTAGGACGCCAAATACATTCAATAAAGGTCAGTTGAAACTGTCGATCTTTTATTTTGAAACCATTAACCATCTGTATATGGGAGGCTGTACAAATTAGTCCAGCGGGGCACATAAGGATTGCACTATTGAAATTTCAATGGCCGCTTCTGTTGTTTACAAGAAAAGATAAGCAGCTGCCAGAGGTACCCGTGGAAAACTTCTGAATGCTGGAACGAGCCGTTGTGCTCAGGTGTATGGGGAAGCTGAGAGAGTATGCCGTCTGACAGCCATCTTGTGCATGCTTAGCCGCAGATTAAAGAGCAGGGATAGGTTGGCCGACAGACAAAAGAGCTGTAGAGAGGTGTAGCCCTGTGGAGACACTAGTGGGTGAAACATTTAAGCCATACTCAAAGCGCACCAATCACCAGGATTTTCCTATATAACCTAAAGCCAGTGTTATACTGACACTATCAGGCTGATTCTATACATACCTTTAGTTGTCAGCTATGATATATAGGTTTTGAAACACAAGCAAGTAAAGAAAAGTTTGTAAAATGAGCAGCTTTTTGAATGGCAGCAGCTGCCAATCAGCTGATAGTTGGGGTGGGCATTCATAGTGATTCCTGCCTCCCTGTCTGTCCATTCTCCCCGTTATTTATGCTATTTCTATTATAGAATCGTTTTACTAAGTGACTAGAAGGACCTGTGCTGATGTCATACCCATGTGACCAGAAGAGGCGGGAGGCTTAGTCAAAATAACTGATACCGGGAAGAAACATTATTTTTCTGTTGGCCGAGGCCCTGCCCCTTCTGATCACATAGGTATGAATCAGCACAGGTCCTTCTAGTCAATTAGTAAAACGATTTTATAATAGAACTAGCTGTAGTACCCGGGCGTTGACCGGGATAGTAACTGTCCCTCTGCCCGTCTGTCCCTCTGCCCGTCTGTCCCCCTCTATCCATCTCTCCTCGGACATCATATTACCTCACACATAAGCTACTTATACTAACAGTTTATTTTGTTCCTATAGCAACCACTGACAGTTGCCATTAATAGCCTGTAGCTCCCACCTCCATTCAGTTTAATGGAGGGAGGATTTTTGGAGTGTAACTAATGCGCGGGGTTAAATTTTCCCACCCAAACATAGTTATGACGTTCCCTGAGTCACATGGAGTGTCTGTGCAAAATTTCGTGATTGTAAATGCGACGGTGCGGATTCCTTTAGTGGACATACATACATACACTCAGCTTTATATATTAGATTAGCATAAATAAAAAGGGGAGGATGGAGAGGCAGGGGGCCGGAATCAATATGAATACCCACCCCAGCTATCAGCTGATCGACAGCTGCTGCCACTCAAAAAGTTGCTTAGTTTACAAACTTTACTTGCTTGCGCTTCAAAACCTACACATCATAGCGGACAACTAAAGGTATGTATAGAATCAGCATGAAAGGGCCAGTATAGCACTGGCTTTAGGTTATATAGGAAAATCCAGGTGATTGCTGCACTTTAAGTGAGTAGACTGGCAGAAGATGGAGACCTTAGTGAAGAGACTGGCTAGATGAGCCTGGCTGCGGCATTCAGGATAGGCTGCAAAGACACTGGATGGGAGGAAATATATTAGAAAGTGAATAACCGTAATCAACAATAAGCATTTAATAGTTTCCACAGTGAGAAATAGATGGATTCTGGAGATGTTCTTGAAATGTACAAGGGAATCAAGATAAGCTGTAAAAAGAAAAATCTGAGTGGAACGTAGGCTGTAGACCCTCGGCATGGGCCCAAGCTATAGTGGGGCCACACACAAACGGAAAAATCAGGATTAGCTATGAAATGATCTTATAACACAAGAAACCAAAAAGGACAAAAGTCCTATTTTTACATTGTTACAAAGAATCCTCCTCTGCTCCTTCATGATGTAAATAGGAAAGCTTTAGGTTTCTGTTACCAGCACTGAGCGCTTTTATATTGGTTTTGAATTATCCTAAATGTATCCTACAGCGTTAAATGTAGGCTAGATCATCAAAGGGCACAGACAGCCAGAACAAATAGTCATTTACTTCCCCTGTATGTCAATCCCACCGACTGATCCAAGCTGCCGATACAGACACTTTCAATTACTACATAAAACATGAAAATCGGCCACACGTGACCGCTGTGGTCAGACTGCACCCTCATTTCCAACTCTCTGCCCTTAGAAAACATTTGCAGGCCAAAGAAAGAACAGATTTCTGTCAGGGCAAATTACTCTCAAGTGGCAAGCAAAAGCGCAGTGAGGACAGCTGGAAGAGTCGGCACACCGGGCAGCATCGTGGAACAAATGCATGTGACAGTGCATTTCTAACAAGAACTTCTATGTATTTGTCTGCAAAGAATAATGTGAGAAGGAAAAAAACAATGGAGACGTATGTACCAAAGATGCCAACTTATCGCACAATAGCAGAGTGGAGGAACATACATTTTCCCCCTGGAGCGGAGTGTAATTGTGAGCGTCAGTGAGTAAAACTGTACTCTATATATAGGAAAAGCACGTAACGCAGCACTGTGATGGGTGCGAGTAGTGCACAGAGCAATGATAGATCCTTTAACACCACAGTACACTTACCCATTTACTTGTCATACTCGTTTATAGGCAAGCAATAGTGGGTATTACTGCCTGGTCATTACAGGGCAACCAGTATGGTGTACGGAGGAGAGCTTGTTGCACTGATGTCAGAATGGATTAAAAAACAAGAAGCACAAAACGTAAACACTTATTCTTTCTTAAAGGGGGGGGGGGGGTGTACATTTTTTCTTTTTACTTAATTGGGTAAGCAGGAGAGATGAAAGAAAAGTTTCACATGTGTTCATGCTGACATTGATTTCGATTTTATATAGATCTGCAGACAAGCCTACAGAGTACAGACAGATCTGGAGTGGAGGGGGGTGAACAGGCAAAGCAGATAGACGAAGTGCAGGGACTGGCCACACCCCTAATCTCAAACCAGGAGCAGGACCCTCCTTCACCACGTCTCTAATCGAGAACGGCATGAACTGAAATGTTACCAGAGGGCTGACTTTTACTAGCAGCGAGGAGCAGGCACCTACCCCACCACACCCCCTTATGAACTGAGATGTTACCAGAGGGCTCCCTTTTACTAGCAGCCATGAGGCAGCACCTACCCCACCACACCCCCTTATCATGATCTGAGATGTTACAGATACCTATCCCACTATGCCTCTTATGAACTGAGATGTTACCAGGGAGCTAGCTTTTACAAGCAGCCAGTAACAAGGCCCCTCACCCACCACGTCCCCTTATCTTGGACTTTATGAACCGAGAAGAAACCAGGGGGCTGGCTGCTATTGGCAGCCAGAAGCAGGCCCCTCCCCCTTACAACCTCTTATCTTAGATTTCATAAACCCAGATGTTACCAGGGGGCTAACTTACTAATGACAGCCAGGAAAAGGCCACACCCCCTGATCTGTGATGTAATGTCCCATGAGGTAGGGGGAGCACCTCCACTATCACACTGAACTACAATTAATGTCAGCATTAGAAACCGCCTTAGGGTACTTTCACATTTGCGTTGTTTTCCTTCCGTCACAATCCGCCCTTTTGGAAAACAGCGGAATCCGTTAACGGATTCCGCTGTTTCCCATAGACTTGTATGAATGACTGATTGTGCCAAAAGGACCTGCGTTGCTTCCGCTGGGCGACGCTGCGTCGCTTCCGCTCAGCGGGAAGAACGCAGCATGTAACTTTTTTTGAGCAGCGGAATCCTTAGGATTTCACTGCGCATGCTCTCTCTGGCTCCCTGCACCCGTAACCCAGATAAATATCGGGTAACCAAGCAAAGTGCTTTACCCGATATTTACCCTGCCACGTGTGCAGGGAGCCCGGCACTTCCCCGCTCGGCTACGCCCCCTCCCGCACTGTGTGTGTGTGTGTGTATGTATGTGTAATTATATATATATATATATATATATTTTTATATGTACATATATATATATATTTATGTGTACATTATATATATATATATATATATATTTTTATGTGTACATTATATATATATATATATATATATATATATATATATATATATATATATATATATAATGTACACACACACACACATACATACATATACATACATACATGTATACATACATACATACATACATACATACATACATACATACATACACACACACCTGTCCTCAGCGCCACCCACTCCGCCCCCCGCACACATTCTCGGCGGCAGAGCGATCAGGTGATCACCCGGCGCTGGGAGCGATCAGGTGATCACCCGGCATTGGGAGCGATCAGGTGATCACCCGGCGGCCGGCTACTGGGAGCGATCAGCTGATCACCGGGCGGCCGGCTACTGGGAGCGATCAGCTGATCGTTCACAATAGTCTGCTGCTGGTAAAAACTGTAAAAAAAAAAAAAAAAAAAAAAAAAAAAAATCAAAACGGATTCCGTTGTTTTGCAGCATCCGTTGTGCCACTATATGCAACACATCCGTTGCATCCGTCACACAACTCATGAAGACCTGGCCATTAGAATACTTTGTTATCTCCTCAGAGTACTGTGGCGCCCCAGGACCTGGTCGCCACAACAGCATTGCCCCTCCAAAGGGTTAATGCTTAGCCTGGAGGTAATTGGGAGGTCTATTGGCCTGTAAGTGTAACATCCAACGCAGTTCTCCCTCAGACCAGCAGGGGGAGCTCTGAACCTGGAGTTCCAGGGAGCATTCCTTAAGTCTGGCCTGAGGGAGGAGTTAGTGGTCAGTCTGTAGAGAGAAGTGATAGCAAGCAGACGCAGAGTAGTGCTGTCCTGTGGAATTTGGGCCTAGAGCTGGAGCAGCTTGGCCCAGTGAAGCAGGAGGAGCAGAGAGGCAAAGAAGAGACTCGGACATCGGAGTCTGTGGCCACCAGGGCCTAAAATACTCTCTGGTAGCCGAATCCGAAGGGCAGGAGAGCTGCAAGCACCTGGCCCATAAACAGCCCGAAGGTACAGCTGCATCATCAGGGCCCGGTGTGGACTCCAGCAGAGAAGCACCAGAGAGGGCCTGTGCAGCCTACCACAGAGGGAAAGGGACGTACCAACGGTCCCAGCAGCAAGAGGGCCATTGCTAAATCCAGAGAGCAGGGTCCTATCACAGCAAGGAAAAGAACAGGAGTAGGTCTCATACTCATCTGGCCAAAACGACAGCTCAGTTACTTCCAGGCCGGCCGGATCATCTTTACCACCTGTGACGGTCTCCCTGGACTACCCTGTTGCCCAGTAAAAGAGGAGAAGGTAAAGAGACTGTTGTTTGTGCCTGTTTCTTTCATTGCCTGTCGGCCCTGCACAGTGTTTTCCACACAACACCATAGACTCTCACGAGCACCAACAGTGTCCCCGGGGCACCGCTCCACCTGTGGGGAGCAGTACCACCATTGCTGCCATATCATCACCCCGGAAGCCTTACACAGCAGCGGCGGCTTAATAGCCGCAGACCACAGGTGGCGTCACGAACACAAACCCCAAGTCACCAGCCATATTTAACTGACACCCACCAAGGCCACGGAGTCGGGCCACGCCACCACTGACGACCCCCGGACTAGTCCGGCCCGGCACCGGGTGTCCCATAGCCCTGGGGTGGGCGAGTCAGTACCCCTTTAAATACATGTATTTGAGGCCAAAAATCTTTTTGCAGCTGGGTTTCATTAAAAACAGTGCAGTTTAACAGGTTCTTTGTTGCTCTGCATAATCAACAATGTGGTTTGTGCTCATACATCAGCAGAGGGGAGCTCAGAAAAAGATACAACAGTTACAAACTCTCCTGTCAGCCACTCAGAATGAGCTCACTGATGGCACTTTTGTTAATGGCGTTGTCCAGGTTTTACACAAAAGTCTGTGTGACTGTAGACTTATGAACGCTCACAGCACTTGCACTGTCAGGATTCTCAAGGGACTGGTGGAGAGACTGGGAAGTCATGTGACCTCAGGTATCCGGCCAGATTCTGACTAGACATGCTCAACTATTATTGAACAAGGTTACGTATGTCTAGCCGAAATGTAGCCAGGAGTATGCATATTGCATACTTGCAGTCACATGACCGCCTGCTCCCGGCGCTGGAAATGCCTTACAGCACACACTATGACTGCTGAGTGGATTCACAAGTCTCCAGAATTATGTACCAAACCGGGACAATCCCTTTAAATCATTCTGCAGCCAGTAATAGAACTATAGAAGGCAAACTGTACAGTTTTTTTTTTTTTAATGAAAACACAATTGCAAAAAAAAATTTCTTATTCCAAATGCTGGCATTTAAAAATAAAAATTGTCCTCAAAAGGTGAACAGCCCCTTTAATTGATGCACCACGTCTCCTCATTGGTCAAGTAGGGTCTTACTTTTCTGCCATAGTAGGAGCTGCCCTGTCTTTCTGCAACTAGTCACAGAATAGACTGTCCTTTTCCCCAGTGGTTACAGCCTTCTCCTTCGTATACTCACTAGTGATGAGCGTGCTAAATACTCGTAACGAGCAGTTGGATGCTCGGATGGGCGCGACTCGAGTACTTCAGTATAATGGATGTCAATGGGGAACTCTAGTATTGTTACAGAAAATGCTTGAGTTGCCCATTGACTTCCATTATACTCTGTACAGGAGTCGTGCCTATCTGAGTGTCCGGCTGCTCGTTAGGAGTGCCCAGCACCCGAGCATGGTAGTGCTCGCTCATCACTAGTACCTTTAGCACATTACCTTGCGGCCATCCTCTGGTAACGAATCTGTGTAGAAGGAGCACACAGCCAATGCTGGCTGTCTACCTAAAACGTAGCGGTAGATTGCCTTCATGAATGTGATAATCAAAGCATCAAGTGGCAGAATGCTTGTTAGACAATTAGACAAGGCCCAGGATTTGGTCGCTCCAGCTGATTTTCTTTTTTTTGGAGCCATCACAAGGCATACTGTGTATTCTTGTGAAACAGATAAAAAAAAATCTAAATTGTTTTTGCTTCCAGTTTAAGTGGAAATGTTCTGTCACAGTAGCAACAAATAGGAGGAAGTATGGAGAACACCATGGCTTCTCTATTATGGCACGGACATTGGATAAATTGTTATATTAATGCAAGGAAATGAAAAACCGTGTTCACACAATATATCACCCTGGATTAGGTGACCTAGTGTAAAGACTCCAGTCACCTCTGGCTGCAGGAAAAATGAGGGATAATCTCACCAGAGGAGACAGTCAATTATTACATCCATGTCAGCCGGCTGCTTAGAAGTGGGCAATGGCAGCTGCTGCGACAGGCAATCAAGAGGCAGTGGGTTACACAGGCGTGATTCCAGGAAATCCAGCCATTTCATTCTGCTCTTATGGATGTGAGCGTAAGTGTGGCGAGGATAACACTAATACATGCAGAATGGGAGACGATTACTTTCCTAGGCCAATACATGGTGTATGTAAAACGTGATTAAGATAGACGCTGGTCAATAAGAATTAAATCGGAGCCATAAACAATGACAGGAAGCACAGACTGCACAAGTGGTGACCTATAATCCATGGATGCCCTCAAAGGACACTGTGCAAGTGGAACATCGCTGTCAGCAAACACTAGATTCCTGTCAGAGCAAATTACATTGTAATCACAACAAACGCTGCTTGTTTTGCACAGAGGAGACATTCACGTGTTCTGCTGGGGCTAGTAACAGAGAGGACAGGCCACGATCTTAGTAGCTCTACCACACCATGATCAAGCCCAATCATGGAGCCATTTATTCTGTACACTCACCAGGAGTTGATTTTCGGTAAGGACTAGCTCGGTAAGGCTCTCACAGTCTCCGATGCATTCGGTAAGGTGAAGCAGCCGATTCTGGTCCACTTTAAGAATGGACAACCTCTTAAGCTTCCCTGAGGACAGAAAATGTGTTCTCAACAAACAAGGAGGATTCCTTGTGTCACACATGATGACACACATCTATGACAATTAGCATTGCTTTAATACCCACGGCATTTTCACAAGTGGACTACTTACAGCTAAGCCAGACTGGATTTACACTGAATGAACAGAAACTTGCAATTAATTACAGTCTTAAAGAGTAACTTAACCTTTAAAAGTTTTGTTCTACATATTTGAGTGCCCTTCTAATTAAAAGCAGATTGTTTAATGTCTGTGACCCGAGACGCCCACCGATGGCTTCAAAATTCCCCGGAGAGGTGCACAGTTCAGGATACAGGATCACGTCGCTCTGGTCTGAGCATGTGCACAGAGAAAGCATAGTCTACAAAGCCTGCGCTTTCTATTGGAACTATAACCAGCTCTGCGTGCACGGAAAGGCAGCAGCCATACGCTCTGTGTGCTGAGCTGCCCACCTCCCGGGAGAGGCAATCCATAGGGGTCTCAGCAAACTGACATCTAGCATTCAGCTTGTAATTATACATGGAAAACAAACCTTATAAAATGCTAATATACTCTAATAGTTCTTACCAACACTTGCAGCCCACCAGCTTTTATAGAAGAAAGGAGATCCAGCTTCCATATTGCCGCATAAAACAAGAGAATTTCTTCAATTAAAAATCAGAAACATCATGATAAGGTGGGCCAGGGAGCCAGAGGGTCAGCAATGCGTTTTGAATGCAAGCTGCGTTCTTTGTCAGCTCTCGAGGCCGATCCTCTGGCTCCCTGGCCCACCTTATGAGGTCTTCATGTTGCTGATTTTATGGAATAGACTCTTTATGCGGCAATATTGAAGCTGGATCTCCTTTCTTCTATTTCCTGTCCAATTGACGTGCCCAGAACGTTTGCTCCTTGCATGCCGCTTTCAATACCACGAGGTGAGCTGCACTACTACCTCTGCTCGCTGTTCACCAACTTTTATGTTCATCAATAAATGGCAAATTATTTCAGAAATGTTACATATTTTATATATTCTTGTTACAATTAACTTGTGAATAGTAACAGATATATCATGCACAAGTTATTAACGGGAACCTGTCAGCCTCCACCATGTACGTATTGTTCCCTTTATATACTTCCTAACAAGACCCTTCTCATGGTTTATTGATTTTTGAATATGCGTAAATTCAATTCTATAATGTAGCTTGTGATGTACTAACTAGCGGATGACTAGCCGAGGGGATGTTGCTTTCCCCAGACTAATCATCCTGCAAATCATGTTATGATCCTGTGGGTGTAGGTGTCAGGATTTGCAAGAGCAGAGTCACTACCAGCCATTTGCAAATCTCTGCCTCCCTGGCAATGTGCAAAGAAACCAGATGTATGAACTCTGGAGTCATCGGCGCATGAATCTAGTGATACGTTCCCTTTAAGCAAACGCACTGAACATGCCCAGGGAGGCAGCAGTGGCGGAGAGGTGAGTGAAATCATCCTCTGACGCTGCATGGTCATTAGCACGATAGCTAATGACCACCGCGGCAGGGGGCGGGGCTTAACGGGACACGATCCTTGATGGATAGATCCGTCCAAGGTCATGAAGGGGTTAAGCAATTAAATCAGATCGTATATTTAAAAAACTTTTACCTGTACTGTGACAAGACAAATGTATTGTGTAATATGCATTCTGCCGAGGGTTGATATATATTATGCCCAATTCAGGGTCAGGGACTCATAATAAATAATTCTAAGTGCCAATGGCTGAGATTTTTTTTTTTTTTTTAAATATTAATATTGAGCTTTATAATATTGATTAATAGAGCTTTTTCACTTTATTATTTTTTTTTTTTATTCTTTCCATCGTATTCACTTCCATTATAAAAAAAGAATAAAAATAAAATGTTACCCTTTGCCAATGTATATTTAGAGTACAATTGGGGGGTGTGCATCAGCAGTTCCCCTAACACATGCTAAACGTGGGAGCTGCAAACTAGCCTTAAATGGAAATTTAGAGGACCACAAGCAGACAATGCTAACATTTTATTACTAGTTCCATATTACAAGGGGAGCCCAAGTGCAAAGGACTGAGCTCACTCCGGCCACAGACGCTCCAAAATGGTAAGAAATGTAGAGGCTGTGGCACTGAGCCACCTACAAGGTGATCGATAGAGGTGCTGTGAATCAGATAGCGATGGCATATCCTAAGCATAGCCTAGCAATGTCATTGCTCCTATGTATAAGCCAGCATTATGCTCATTACTTTATAAGGGGCTATGATGTGACTGGCATACATACAAATTAAGTATTTGTGCTTTTTATTCGGTTTCAGCAGCATCCTTAATCTATGTCCCTTGGATATATCCAAGTATGGCACCAGCTATTTTTTTTAATAATCGTCTCCAACTGTCAGGGATTTTGTGCCAATTCTATTAAAATGCTTTGTCAAGTTTTGCCTTACCAATGCCATCAGGTAAAGCCTCAATTAAATTCTGCGACACGTGCAAATCAGTGAGTGAAATTAACCCACTGATCTCTTCAGGAAGGCGCTCCAGCTTGTTCTCCGACACATCCAAACACAGCAAGTTTTTCAGGCTTCCCATTTCCTGCAGCGGGGTAAAGAGAATACAAGACAAATCAGTGCAAGACCATCACAACGATAAAAGGCGAACAGCTGATAACTAAGGGGTGCTTCACACACAGCGAGCTCACTGCCGAGATCGCTGCTGAGTCACGCTTTTTGTGACGCAGCAGTGACCTCATTAGCGATCTCGCTGTGTGTGACAATGAGCAGCGATCTGGCCCCTGCTGCGAGATCGCTGCTCGTTACACACAGCCCTGGTTCGTTTTTTTCAAAGGCGCTCTCCCGCTGTGACACACAGATCGCTGTGTGTGACAGCGAGAGAGCGACAAATGAAGCGAGCAGGGAGCAGGAGCCGGCGTCTGACAGCTGAGGTAAGCTGTAACCAAGATAAACATCGGGTAACCAAGGTGGTTACCCGATATTTACCTTAGTTACCAGCCTCCGCAGCTCTCACGCTGCCTGTGCTGCCGGCTCCGGCTCTCTGCACATGTAGCTGCTGTACACATCGGGTTAATTAACCCGATTTGTACAGCAGCTAGGAGAGCAAGGAGCCAGCGCTAAGCAGTGTGCGCGGCTCCCTGCTCTCTGCACATGTAGCTGCATTACACATTGGGTTAATTAACCCGATGTGTACTGTAGCTAGGAGAGCAAGGAGCCAGCGCTCAGTGTGCGCGGCTCCCTGCTCCCTGCACACACAGCTAAGCGGTGTGCGCTGGTAACTAATGTAAACATCGGGTAACCATACCCGATGTTTACCTTAGTTACCAGTCTCCGCAGCTTCCAGACGGCGGCTCCGTGCAAGCGCAGCGTCGCTTGCACGTCGCTGCTGGCTGTTCACTGGTCGCTGGTGAGATCTGCCTGTTTGACAGCTCACCAGCGACCATGTAGCGATGCAGCAGCGATCCTGACCAGGTCAGATCGCTGCTGCATCGCTAAGTGTGAAGGTACCCTAAGACTTTACCAAATGTAATGTATCAGATGTTTAGGTCACAAGAACACACTCCTCAGGTCTCCTCTGATAAACTACTACTAAACCCATGCAAAAGCCAAAAGTATTACATATCTATTACAGGAGCAATAAAAATAAAAAATTGTAGAGGAAAAGCACAAATCATGAAATTTTGAATTCTAATTTTAGCTAAATTTCAGATTTAGCTAATGCCACTAAATAACTTTGGCCGTCAGTCTCTACAACATAGGCTTACAGACGCATATTTGCTGGCGTAATTCCACAGTGGCAATAGTGACACTAAAATGTGCAGTTCTAGCTGTGGTTTCCACTGCAGACACGCACTGCACGGAGTGACCATCCACAGCGCTGGTACTGCGATATACAGTCCAGAATTTGAATCACCTGCATTTTCAACATACTATATATACTAAAAAGCTGGCCGTACATATCCAACAGCCAAAGACTGAGCACATAGCCATCTCTCAGGACTCCCCATGAACGTTGGGCTACACAAAGCATTCATGTATTTTCATATTTTTAGGGCATATTCATTCATGCCTAACATAATCATTGTGGATTTTGTCACAGAACTGGTACAACATCATAAGGATTCGGTTTAGCGTGTGTCACCCAATGCCTTGCACAGGATGAAATCTTCGGTGAAAAACCGCTCAAACAATTGACATACTATGGATTTATAAATTTGCAATGCAATTTCTATGCTAAAATTGTCCACAGTGTGCACATAAGACTTTATAAATGGCGATGGGCAGACTCGCAGACAACTGAAAAACCCGGTTCCGGCCCGGGATTGGTCCCAGTTATTTGGCCGAACACCAGTCCGCATATATTTCTATGGGGCAAAAATCCGGCGATTAAAACCGGTGGTAAAAGGAATGGGGGGATAAGAGCAAGCGGGCTGTACTTACCAAGGCTCCAGCCCGGCTGTAACTGCTTCCAGGACCGCTCATTACCTTCATCGCATATGCACTGCTTTCCACGCCCACTGGCATCTGACTGGTTGCAGTCAAGACGCGCCCCCACCCTGAGTGTCAGTATGTTAGCTGACTGCTTCCAATCACAGATGCTATTCACGTCTATGATGGTATAAAGATAAAAAAAAATTGGCGTAGGATCCCCCTATATTATCATACCCAGCACAGATAAAGCATATAAAGCAGATAAAGCATAAGGCTACAGCCCCCAGTCGTGCATTTATCTTGGCTGTGTCTCAAAATAAGAGGAACCGCATGTGGCTTTTTATAAAAAAATAAATAAAATTAAAATTTTAAAAACCAGCATGAGGTCACCCCCAATTTTGATACAAATTGAAAGTTTTGCCCAGCGCAAGGAGGAGAGCTACACCGTCAGTAAATTTCCAGGTAATTTTTTTTCACTCTGTTCCAATTAAAAAATAGTCATATAGACCTATGAACATATCAAGCCATGACCCCCAGTGGGGAAAAAAAAAAAAGACGTTTGCTGTAACGTCATTTTTTCCACTGGGAGTCATGGCTTGATATGTTCATATGTCTATGTGACTATTTTTTTAATTGGAACCGAGTGAAAATAAATTGCCTGCAAATTTACTGACTGTGTATCTCTCCTCCTTTCGCTGGGCAGAACTTCTTTCAATTTGCATACCACAGGCAGCTGCACCTGCAGCCCGAGCAGCAGAGGAAAGTTTGAACACACATGGATGGGTGAGCTGAAGTTTGTTTTATGCTTATTCTCAATTTTGATACACAGCCATGATAAAGCCTGACAGCTGGGTGCTGGTATTCTCGGGCTGGTGGGCCCATCCAGCCTAAAAATAGTCTACAGCCGCCCAGAATTGTCGCATCCATCAGATGTGACAATCCCAGCACTTCCCAATTGCCCTGGAGCAATGGCAATTAGGGTAATTGGTTAATGTCAGATCACAGCTGCCACTAAGCCCTAGATTAGTAATGGGAGGAGTTTATGCATCCCCCGATTACTAATCTGTAAGTAAAAGTAAATAAACACAAACCGAAAAAATCCTTCATTTGAAATGAAAGACAAAACACCACCTTCTTTCACCACTTTGTTAAACCCAACAACACCTCTGCATGTCCAACGTTATCCATACAAGGTCCCACGACGATTTTAGCTCTGCTACATTACTGAAGGCACCGCGCGAGATCATGGTACATGATCGCCCGCTGTGAGCTTCAGGCAGAGACTGAGCAGCGATTAGCGGTGAGGTCAGTCAGGTAAGTTGCGGGCACAGCTGGAGGTTCCCACGGCCCTCCACCTGTGACCGCAGGTCCGGTTTCAGGGTTTTACACTAGGTTTCCGGTATGAACCCCGAACTTTACAGTTTGGGTTCGCTCATCCCTACTTGTGGATATTTTTTCAAATTCTGAAAACTATTGCGGAATAGAAGCCAAGAAATAAATTTCCAGGAAGTGACAAACTTTTAAGATAAAACATGCACAACATTGGTTCTCTAAATTACCTGTATTTGTTTCAGCAAGCTAAACATTCCCAGCCTGACTGCTGCACATGCAGCTGTATGTATTTTGCCAATCTGTATTCCAGTGTGTATGGTAAAGCACACTGCCTGTTAATAAGGTCAAGTTGAAGGGCACACAAAGGTTATAACAATGTCGTGATCAGACTGAAAGGTCACAAACTTTATAGCCAACTAAAATAGTCAAATAAGTTTATTTTATTCATTAACTATTGTATTGAAGAAAATAACATCTGTATTTACCCATATGTCAGTTTAATGCTTAACAGAAAAATGTTGCTTTCTGATATCAGCTTTGTTGGATGAGGCCCCAACCATTCTGGTCACATAAGTATGACCTCACCACAGGTCCTGGAAGTGAAAAGTTACATCGATTGTATAATATTTATGCTAATTCTAACAGGGGGAGGGGATAACTATGAATAACCCCCAGATATTATCTGATCCTCAGCTGCTGTCACTCAAGTACCTGCCAATTTTATAAACTTTACTTTCTTGGATTTCAGAACCTACACATCCGAGCGGATAGCACTGGCTTTAGGTTATATACAAAAATCCTGGTAATTGCTTCCCTTTAATATTTCTCGACTGACTTCTCTCCAATATCTGGGCTAAGAGTTTCTTGTGATACAAAATGCTATGTGAAGGCACCTTAGACCCCTTCACGACCATGGACGTATCTATCCGTCATGGAGAGTGTCACATTAAGACCCACCCCCTGCCGCGGGCAGGGTGCGGCGATCGGCACACATATCAGCTGTTGTCAACAGCTGACATGTGTGCCTGCATGTTACGAGTGGAATCACATTCCACCCGTAACATTAACCCCTTACATCTGGCTGCCAAAGTCTGGCAGCGAGATGTATATACACGCGGTGAAGATTTTCACTTACCGCCGCCCCCATCGGAAGTCACGTGAGTGATCACGTGACTTTCGGTGGTTGCCATGGTAGCACAAGGTCATGTGATGATGCCTGCAGCTATGACAAGTCACTTTCATTTTCACTCGGCCCGGAGGCCAGTGAAGCAGGAAGTGACCGCATCTGCTGTTTACAGCTGTATAGCTGCGATCGGATTGCTGATCGCTATAGCTCCCTAGGGGGACTAGTAAAATAAAAAAAAGTAAAAAAAATTAAAAAAAACCCCCTAAAAGTTCAAATCACCCCCCTTCCACCCGATTGAAAATTAAAGGGTTAAAAAAAACCCCCACACACATTTGGTATCGCCACGTTCAGAAATGCCTGATCTATCAAAATATAAAATCAATTAATCTGATTGGTAAACGGCGTAGTGGCAAAAAAATTCCAAACGCCAAAATTATGTTTTTTGGTCGCAAGTTTTACACAAATTGCAATAACAGGCGATCAAAACGTAGCATCTGCGCAAACATGCTACCATTAGAAACGACAGCTTGAGACGCAAAAAATAAGCAGTCACTGAGCCATTGATCCCAAAAAATGAGAACACTACGGGTTTTGGAAAATGGCGCAAAACGTACGCCACTTTTATTGGACAAGCTTGTGAATTTTTTTTAACCCCTTAGATACAAGTTAACCTATACATGTTTGGTGTCTACAAACTCGCACCGACCTCAGGCATCATACCCACACATCAGTTTTACCATATAGTGAACACCAAGAATAAAACATCCCAAAAACTATTGTGCCATCACACCTTTTTTGCAGTTTTTCCACACTTCGAATTTTGCTGTTTTTTTCCAGTACACCATATGGTAAAACGTATGGTTTCATTTAAAAGTACAACTCGTCCCGCAAAAAACAAGCCCTCATGTGGCAAGATTGATGGAAAAATAAAAAAAAAAAAAAGTTACGGCTCTCGGAAGAAGGGGAGCAAAAAACAAAAAACGGAAAGTGCTCTGGGGCTGAAGGGGTTAAAGAACTGTGACTAGCAGTGAAATACTGAACTAAAGCATGACCTGCCTTTTAACCATTTAAATGGTCATTCCCATCTCAGCTGCTTATGGATGGGACAGCAATGACAGCATTCAGGTGCCAGATACAAGAGGTGGCGCTCCAGAAACACTGAGGACTAGTTATTGAGTGTCTGTAATTCCAATTTATTTCTATAGGAGTTCCGGAAACAGGACATCGCAGCAAAGCTAAAGTGTCCGGCACAAGATATTCATGGCCAACAAGGGAATCTCAGAGATTGGAAAAACCCTTTAAAGGCCTATCAGAAGACATTTTTTTTTTATGTACACAGTGTACTTGCATGCACTGTAAATTCTGGAGCAGCTTCTCCTGTAAATTCTGCATTGCTCAGTTTTTCCTCCCGGAAATGTATAAGAAAATCAACAACCGGACAGAGTTATTGCACTTGCTAATAGGTTTGCTCTCTATCCAGTCTGATATTACCTATTGTGCCATGTAGTGATGAATAAAAAAAAAAAACAAACAGCTCCAAATGTTATGGTGAATGCAAGTATTTACTGAAAAAGACCCCTCATACCTTTTTATAATAATTAGTGAGCATTGTATAGTAGAAACAAAATGCACACACTTAGTGGTCTTTGCAGCTAAATAATCAAGCCTACAGCCGTGCCAACTAAAAATTTAGGAATTGAAGTAAACACGGCCTTCCACATGAAATAGCCATTGGCTAAACCTTCGTTAGCCAGACAGCCACCTCTGCTAACCCTCCCAAACACGGGTAAGTTGGCTTGGACGAGCATGGTTTTCCAATGGAGAACGCTTCTGGCTAGTGATGAGCAAGAACTGAAATACACGAGTACTCGAATCAAACTGGTCGGACACTAGGACAGGCTAAATACGAGTAACGAGTATAATGGAAGTCGATGAGAAACTGAAGTATTTGTTTGAAAGACCCCCAGGAGGGGTGGGTGACTGGAAACCTGGAAACTTGCTGAAATGGATGGAAACCGTGCTAAAATTGAATGGGAACATCGTGGGGAAGATGCCTGGATGCATCTCTGACTAGGTTGTCAGAGTATTAGGCTGTGTGCACATGTTGCATTTTTAGATACATTTTTTTGAGTGCAGATTCATCACAAAACCTGAAGTGAATACTGATGCCAGCAAAGTGAATGAGATTCCTGTAGTGTCATGAGCATGTTTTTTTTTGTTTGTGACTTTCAGATTTGGAGCAGAAAATACTCCACTTTTACAGAACGGACTGACAAACCATAGAAAATTGAAGATAACATTGATTTTACAGGAAAAACATTAGGAAACATTCTTTCCTGTATAATGAGTTGTACATAAGGCACAATTAAAAAAAGCAAAATAATGATATAAAAAAAAACCAAACACGTCTTCCTCCAACACTGAACAGACGGGATGAATCTGGTGTGAGTAGTACCCTCAGTAGCGCAGGCAACCATCTACCCATCTACTGTTCCTCCTCTTCTTCACAATCACCCAATCCCCACTGAGATGAAATTGGGCTGAGTCGTATCACCCTGTGTACTTTCCTTTTCCATCACCAACTGGTACATATGCAAAGCTTCCTCTAATTGTGAGCACTAAGCATTTAAGTCAACACAACGATCATAAAAGGATTCCTTAAAGTTTAGGAGAATTTCACAGATGTGAACCATCCATGCTTACTCATCTGTTCTAATGTGCAGAGGCTGACCGAAATACCGACGGTCATGTTATGGCTGGTATTAAACTACTGCCCTCTGCTGCTCACAAAGCCTTGCCAACAAGCCTTTTAATAGGGAGTTCCAGGGTGTGGGCACGTTGCATACCTGTCTGAGTTTGCACTTGTGGAAATGGGCACACACACGGTATACTTTCACAATCAACTCAGGCAAATCTGGGTAGCTTTTCAGAAACTGCTGAACCACTAAGTTCAGCATGTTGTCTAGGTATGGTACATCAGCGAGCTTGCCAAACTTCAGAGTAGCCACCAGGTTACAGCCATTATTACACAAAACCATGCCTGGTTGAAGGTTTAGCGGCGAGAGCGAGAGAGTCCTCCAGCTGTCACAGCAAACCACCCGAGTGACTGAAGTGAGCAGCGCGATCGGTGGTGCAGTCTCAGGTGTTTGCCGTCACAGCTCGAGTCCTCCACCAGTGAGCGCACATCAGGCCGTGACTGAAGTGAGCCACAGCTGGAGGACTCACAAGAGTGAAGGTATCACCGATCGCGCAGCTCACTTCAGTAGCTGGCTGAACCGCAGTGAACCCGGCCATGACGTCATTGCTGCGACACCGGCCGTACTGCAGGACCCGTAGGTGTGACATCAGGGGTTCATCTCAGTTCATTCTGGTCGCTGCGGCTCTGTCCACACTCACAGCTAGGAGCCATGCTGTATGACTGCTGGCTGTGACAGGACAGGGATGTAGCAGAGCTGGAAGCGTCGTGGGACCTCGTGTGGATTACTTCAGACCTGGAGGGGTGTTTTGGGGGGTTAATAAACTGTTTAAAGAGGGTGGCTTTTTAATTTATTTCAAATAAAGGATTTTTTTGGCTGTTTGTGGTTATTTACTTTCACTTACAGATTAGTGATGTGGGGTGTCTCAGATGCATGACATCACAAACCTAGGGCTTAGTAGCAGCTATGGGCTGCTGCCATTAACTCCTTATTACCCCGATTGCCACCGCACCAGGGCAACAGGAAGAGCCGGGTCCAGCGCCAGAATTGGCGCATCTTATGGATGTGCCACTTCTGGGGCGGCTGTGGGCTGCTATTGTTAGGTTAGAAAGGGCCAAATAACGATGGCCCTTCCCACCCTAATAATATCAGCCCCCAGTTGTCTGCTGCACCTTGGCTGGCATTAGAAAAATGAGGGGATCCCATGTAATTATTTTTTTTTTTTAATAAATCAAATAAAAAAAAGTGTGGGATCCCCTCTATTTTCATAACCAGCCAAGGTACAGCAGAGAGCTGAGGGTTGCAGTCTGCAGCTGCTGCTGTTCCTGTGCTGGATATGAAAAATGGGGGGGGGGACCCCATGTTATATTTTTTTTTTACCCCAAAAAAATAAAAAAAAAAAAAAAAGCTAACCAAACTGGCTATCCCTCTATCAAGCTATTCTATTATTTCTTTCTATATATTCTTTCTGTTCTTTATTATCTAATCTATATGTTCTTATCTATCTATCTAGCTATTCTTTCTATTTTTTCTATCTATCCATTATCCTTTCCTATCATATTTTGTTTCTCCTTTTAAAAAACTCAATGACACAAATGCACCAAAAACACACCTACATTACAAGTGGTTTTTTTTGGGACATTTCCAGGCTCTCTCTGACACGGTGCAGTTTTGGTTGCAGTTTGTGTGCAAAAAAAACTGCAGCGTGCGCATGTAGCCTTAGGCTATGTGCCCATGGGAGCTTGCTCCTGCGGATTTTGCCGCAGGTTTTAGCATGTACAGACACTCCTCATGTTATCCTATGGGACATGGGGAGTGTGTGTCCACGTTGCGGAATGTGTGGCTGTGGAATATCCCGCACATAGCTGCATGTCAATTATTCCTGCGGATTTACCTGCGGAAAACCCGGCGCTCCACTATGGAGATAGAGGCTTACCTGCCTTGATAGCAGACCCCCGTCACTTTCTTCCGGTGCAAAGGACGTCACGGCAGTGGAGCTAGGAGCAGGAGGTGGGCGGGGACTGCACGAGCTCCGGTCATGTGATAGGCAGAGCTAGTTCAGGCCCGCCCAACTTCTCCTGCACAGTGACAGTGCAGACGCTGACGGCTGGACAGTGAAGTGCTGCGTGATGGAGGTAAGTATGAGCGCCCCGATCACTCAGCACTTGTTCTGCATTGAGGATGCAGTGCTGAAGCCATGGTACTGTATCCTCAATGCAGAATGCCTGCACCATATTCGCAGGACATTCCGCAATAAAACCGCAGCATGGAAACAGAAAGTTGTGCTGCGGTTTTCTGGGAGATCCTGCGGAATGTCCTGCAGATATAACCGCAGGACACTTTCCCCGTGAGCACATAGCCTTAGGCTATGTGCCCACGTGTGTGCGCTCTGCTCTGCAGCGTAATGTCACTGCATGTCCGCTTGAGAGTGCAGCTGAAAAGCTCCTTTCTGAAACTTTGGTGACTGCAGAATTCATGCACTCTGGATGCTGCCTCTCCCTATAGACAGAATGGAGACAGCATGCAAAGCGCACGAAAAGTGACATGTTGCTTTTTAGAACGCAGCGATATGGCAGCATGCAAATCACTGGATTCTAAAACGCAACGTGGGCATGGATTATGCAGAATCTTCATAGATTGTGCAGGGGACGCAGGACGCATGCAGTTACGCTGCGGTGCAGATCGCAGCGTAACTGCATGCAATACGCACACGTGGGCACATAGCCTAACCCTTGGTTTGAGAACTTCCCGTGTGTGGGTGCTAAGGAGAACAGTTGCCCGCCTTCTCCATCTGGCCACCCCAATGGCTCTTCCTGACTGTTGCAGTGCTGCTGATCTCTACCCATCTGTGCTGCTGTCCTTGCTTCGCATGGCACCTTCCCATGTTGGGTCAGTGACTTCATCATCCACCACCTTGTCTTACACATCCGCATTAGTACAAATCCCACACGGTTTCTCCTCCAGCAGCTATCCGACTGCAGGTAACAGTGGTGTTACTACAATTAAGCATGGTATTTAGCCCTATACAAAAATGTCAACAGGATCATTCAGAGCTGGAAATATTCACTGTTAAAATAGTGTCAGCAGATCCGGGTTCTAGTAGAATTACAGACACTGGACACAGGAAAAAAACAATACGAGCACGTTCAGCAGGTTTGTGTATTATGGGCTTTCTAGTGCTCTCACTGCCTACAGCACAAGACCTGAGAACTAGATCGTATACATTCATGTAATTTACTGGGGATAAAACAGTAGTTTAGGCTACTTTCACACATCAGTTTTCTGCATTCAGGCACAATCGTTTTTTTGCCTGATCCAAAGGATCCGGCAAAAAAATGTAAAACCGTATAAACCGGATCCGGTTTTTAACGGATCCGTTATGCCGGATGCGTACAAAACCGGATCCGGTGGATACGGTTTGCATCCGGTTTGTCCTTTTTTTTGAAGGATCAGCTTTTTTAATTAATTTGGTGCATGCGCAGTTTACAAAAACGGATCCGGTAGCCGCATCCATTTTTTACCGCATTGCGCCGGATCCGGCGTCCATAGGCTTTCATTGTAAAACATGCCGTATCACGCCGGATCCGGCGCGATGCGATTTTTTTGCCGGACAAAAAAACGTTGCAAGACACGTTGCCTCCGGCCGCCGCTTTGATAAATTTTGCCGCATCCGGAAAAAAACGGATGCAACGCAAAGCCGTCAGGTACAATCCGGTAACAATGCAAATCTATGGGGATAAAACGGATGCGGTACCGGATCCGTTTAACCCGTTTTTTTCCGGATTGTACCTGATGGAAAAAAACTGATGTGTGAAAGTAGCCTTATTCACCAGCTTACTTCATGACCATATAGAATTTTAACGGTGCTTAGTGGAATAAGCCCGCACAAGAATGGTTCTTCAGCACTTTCTATTCTCTTTACTGGAAAATCAGTGTTTTCATAGGGACATTGTACAGATTCAAGTTTTCTGTAGCATCAATGCAGATTTCGATAAACATAATAAAAAATGGATATAGGTAATGCAGAGAGAGAGAGATGAGAGAATTGATTTGCAGAATGTAAGGTGGTCCAGTGGCCACATTAGTATTGAGGAAAGTTTGACTTGACCTGGCACAATGTCACATACGCATCTTGCTGCAACATCAGGCCCGGCCGACTAATAGGAAAGCGGAGCCGGGGATGGCGGCAGGTAGAAGAATGGTACCCAGGGCTCTCATCCAGCGGCCTTGGAGCAATGAAGTATCTGCTGGACCAGGGATCTGCAAATCAATACATTCATCCCTAGTGGACAGACATCATAAATCTATATTAATGATCCTATTAAAAGGGATGTCCACTACTTGGAAAACCTCTACTCATTCCCTTTGTCCGCCCCTGTAAAAATAAATAAGTCTATATAGTACTCACCTCCGCAAATATTGTTCAAGAAAGGCTCATACCACACACCAAGATTAAAAGATCAATAAGGAGTTCAATTAATTGTAACAATGTAATGATGCCTGGTGTGCGGGGGCTGGCAAGACCAGTAGGACCCAGGGGCGTAACCACCACGGTCGCAGCGGTCGCCATTGCGACCGGGCGGTTTGGGGCCCGCGGCCGCCCGGCAGATCAGCAGTCAGCTCCTTTCTGTGAGAGAGGAGCTGCGCTGTTCTGCCGCAGACCACGCGGTGCGGGCCCGCTATATGACCCGGTCACCGCCGCTGAAACCGGGCCCCCTGCCTGGTGTCAGCGGTGGAGTCACCGCACTCCCGTCGGCGCGCGCTGCTTTGATATTGCATAGAGCGATGCCGGCGTCGCTCTATGCACATCAGTCTTCTCCCTTGCCTGCGCGGTGACGTCACTCCTGTGCGTGGTGAGAGCACAGAGCACAAGAGGACGCCAACCAAAGCCACGGGGGAACGAGGACAGAAGTGACAACGAGCAGCAATGAAACAAGTTGAGGTGAGGACAGAGCTGAGGTGGAAGGAGAAGATATGGGAGTACTTTTTTTTTTTTATAATAAATCAGTGAGTGCACGGGGAGGCTGGCTGCAGGACACATGGAGTCCTTGGGAGGGGCCTGGCTGCATGACACATGAAGGCCCTGGAGGGCCTGGCTGCATGACACATGGAGGCCCTGGAGGGGCCTGGCTGCATGACACATGGAGGCCCTGGAGGGGCCTGGCTGCATGACACATGGAGGCCCTGGAGAGAGCTGGCTGCATGACACATGGAGGCCCTGGAGAGAGCTGGCTGCATGACACATGGAGGCCTGGAGGGGCTGGCTGCATGACACATGGAGGCCTGGAGGGGCTGGCTGCATGACACATGGAGGCCTGGAGGGGCTGACTGAATGACACATGGAGGCCTGGAGGGGCTGACTGAATGACACATGGAGGCCTGGAGGGGCTGACTGCATGACACATGGAGGCCTGGAGGGGCTGACTGCATGACACATGGAGGCCTGGAGGGGCTGACTGCATGACACATGGAGGCCTGGAGGGGCTGACTGCATGACACATGGAGGCCTGGAGGGGCTGACTGCATGACACATGGAGGCCTGGAGGGGCTGACTGCATGACACATGGAGGCCTGGAGGGGCTGACTGCATGACACATGGAGGCCCGGGGGGGGAAGCTGGCTGCGTGACACATGGAGGCCCTGGGGGGGGAAGCTGGCTGCGTGACACATGGAGGCCTGGAGGGGCTGACTGCATGACACATGGAGGCCTGGAGGGGCTGACTGCATGACACATGGAGGCCTGGAGGGGCTGACTGCATGACACATGGAGGCCCGGGGGGGGAAGCTGGCTGCGTGACACATGGAGGCCCTGGGGGGGGGGAAGCTGGCTGCGTGACACATGGAGGCCCTGGGGGGGAAGCTGGCTGCATGACACATGATGTCCTTGGGGGTGGCTGGCTGCATGACACATGGAGGCCCTGGGGGGGCTGGCTGCATGACACATTGAGGCCCTGGGGGGCTGGCTGCGTGACACATGGAGGCCCTGGGGGGGGAAGCTGGCTGCGTGACACATGGAGGCCCTGGGGGGGAAGCTGGCTGCATGACACATGATGTCCTTGGGGGTGGCTGGCTGCATGACACATGGAGGCCCTGGGGGGGCTGGCTGCATGACACATGGAGGCCCTGGGGGGCTGGCTGCACGACACATTGAGGCCCTGGGGGGGCTGGCTGCATAACACAAGGAGGCCCTGGGGGGGGGGGGCTAGCTGCATGATACATGGAGGTCTATGGGGCTGCATAATAAACATGAAGGACACCTTATACATGGACTATATGGCTGCATTATACATGGAGGAGTATGGGGCTGCATAATACAATATGAAGGTTTATGGGGCTGCATTGTAATACATATAGGACTATGGGGGCTACATTATAATATATGGAGGACAATGGAGGCTACTTTATACATGTAGGACTATGGGGGTGCGTTATAAAACATGGAGGACTGTGGTGCAGTATAATATATGGAGAACTATGGGGTGAATTATAATACATGGAGCACTATGGGAAATGCATTATAATACATGGAGGACTATGGAGGTGCATTCTAATATATGAAGCATTATGTGGGACCCTTTATACTATATGGAAAGCTATGTAGGGGCCATTATAGTATTTGGAGAACTATATACGAAGGGGGACTAAGATACAAGCATGGGATGGGAATGTTTTGTGCTGAGGGAAAAAGGCTCTTTCCCTCAGCATCCAGCTTTCCCATGCTCTGCTGTACATCTTCTTTCAGCACCCAGCTTTCACATGCTCTGATATGGGAAAGCTGAGTGCTGAGGGAATGATGTATAGCAGAGCATGGGGCAGCTGGGTGCTGAGGTTAAGAGCCAAGTGTCAGCGTCATCCCGTACCCTAAGTGTCGGTGTACGTGGAGGGGGGGCCCCGTTCCAAATTTTGCACCAGGGCCCATCAAACTCTAGTTACGCCACTGGTAGGACCATTCGGAAAAAGCTAGAAAAATATAGAAAAAACAAAAGAAAAAACCCAAACAAAAGGTCTATAATAATTCCAAACTATTACCATTAAAAACCAATAAATAATCACATGAGACACCAACCTTGGCTGGAATAAAAATATGGCGTCACAAACTGAGCAAATATGTGCACAAAGACAACGTGATTAAAATGTAAGTATATGTTGCACAAGTATAATCACATAAAGGACAAAAAAAATAAAAATTATTTTGTCTTGCAGCATTGTGATTTTTTTTATTTTATTTTTTGTGCTCCTTTATGTAATTATACTTGTGCAACACATACTTACATTTTAATCACATTATCTTGTGCACATATTTGCTCAGTTTGTGGCGCAATATTTTTATTCCAGCCAAGGTTGGTGTCTCATGTGATTATTTATTGGTTTTTAATGGTAATAAAGTTTGGAATTATAGATATTTGTTTGGGTTTTTTCTTTTGGTTTTTCTAGTACTCCCCTCCAGTGCGGCCGCAGTTCCGCCATGCCTGAAGCCACGTTCTTGGGGCCCACGGGCCATTATTATGATACGCGAGCCCAGCGACCAACCAGTGCCGGCTTCCTTCACCCCGCCTTCGGACATTTCAGCAGGAAGTCAGTAAATCACTCGCATTCTGTTCGAATGCAGGGAGACAGAAGCCAGCTGCTGATTGGTCATGGGGCTCGAGTTTCAGAATAACGTCACGTGGGCTCCAGGAACGCAGCTTCAGACATGGCTGGAACCGCGTCCGCACTGGAGGTGAGTACTGTATATGTTTATTTATTTTTACAGGGCCGAACAAAGCGAATGAGTAGGGGGTTTTCCAAGTAGTGGACATCCCCTTTAAAATATTGAACTATCACAGAATAAAGCAGGGGATCTGGAGTGAGGCAGTGTGCACATGGAGTCTGTTTGCTGATGAGTTTTTGGAGCAGAAACTCCATGTTTTTGAGGATTTAGAGTTTCCACTTAGTTTCTGCTCCAAAAACTCTGAAAAACGTCCACGTGCACACTCTTAGGTCATGTTCACTTGTGGCATTTTTGCAGCTTTTTTCTGCTACCAAAACCTTCACTCTTCCCAATGACGAGCTGCGTATAAAATGAGGCACCTAGCTGTGTTTTTCCGGTGGATCATTCACCAAACACATTGCAATACAAATGTCTTGATGTATTTTTTGCACTCTCTCATTGCTTTCTGTGGGTGAAAAACATACAGCCAAAATCCTGACATACTGCACATTTTCAAAAACACCGCAGTGCGCGAAGTAAGTCAAGGAACAAAAAAAAATAAATAAAAAGCTATGCGGCATGAGATATCTGACATTGCACAGCTTTTGCTGGTGAGCACAAATACAACTTATTTACTGAAAAAAGAAAAAAAAAAAAAAATAATGTTAGAAAAAAATCCCGTGTGAACACAGCCGTATAGAGAGAATGGACCTACACAGTGTCACATGCAACAAACTCCTTTGAAGGTTTTCAATGACATAAAAGTTTGTATAGAGATTGATACTATCATACACAAAGCAACTTCTTAGGCTGCTTTCACACATCCGGTAGGTGCAGAGCCGGCCAGTCCGGCTCTAAAACCTATGCAACGGATGCGGCGAAAAAGCCGCATCCTTTGCATAAGTTTTTTAAATGCGGCCCGTCCGGTTTTTGGCGCTTGCGGCATGCTACTGAGCATGCGCAGTGGCAAAAACCGCATGCGGAGGACGGATGCGGTTTTTGCCGCATCGCACCGCATCCGGCATCCATAGGCATGCATTGAAAAATGCACCGCATCGACTGGATGCGGCGCGATGCGGTTTTTTTTTGCCGCACAAAAAACAGTGCCAGGCAACGTTCCATCTGGCCGCCGCATCGGCTAAATCTGCCGCATGCAGCAAAAACCGGGCGGAACGCAAGCCCATGCGGCACAATGGGCACTAATTAAAGTCTATGCAGGAAAAACGCAACCGGCAGCAAAAAAAAACGGTTGCGTTTTTCCTGCAAAGTGCTGGATTGTGCCGCACAGGAAAAAACGGAGGTATGAAAGCAGCCTTATTCATTAAAAGAATGGACCAACAGAAGCA
The DNA here is from genome assembly GCF_048569485.1 of Anomaloglossus baeobatrachus. NCBI lineage: Eukaryota > Metazoa > Chordata > Amphibia > Anura > Aromobatidae > Anomaloglossus > Anomaloglossus baeobatrachus. Next base: position 409,085,498 of record NC_134355.1, read on the forward strand.
AACGCAAGCTGTTAGGAATCATTTGTAGTAATGGAGAATCTCACAAGTCACAAGTATGTAGAGAGCCATAGGTAGGCTTCAATCCTCACAATACAGCATTCTTCACATCATAACGTTCAATAAAAATAGAACCTTACCGGGGGCAATTCTGCCAGCTGATTCCCATCCAACCACAGGTCCTTGAGTCTCTGTAATGATCCAATGGATTCTGGCTGCAATCCCAAAAAGAATGGTTAGCGTTAGTGTAGAAAAACGTGTCACTACTTCAAAACAATCAGGAAATGGTTTTTCTACCCCCTTTGGCCTATTCATCAGCTCTGATAAAGAAGGGGAATGCTAGAACCCTTAAGGGAATCTGTCACTAAATGTTTGCTCTGCAATCTGAGAGCCGTATGATATAGGGACAGAGACCCAGATTCTAACGCTGTATCACTTACTGGGCTGCTTGCTGCAAATCTGATCAAATCTGGAAAAGGAGATAACCTTTGTACATAGCAAGAACTGGGATCTCACCAATGTTATGTTGTGTCTAATGAGCATGTGCAGAGGTCATTGTGAATGGAGGGGGATCAGGGTCAGCTGTGACATTCCTATTTTAATATCGCAAAACAGTTAGTCATACTGTACAAAATTATTAATAAATAACATTTCCCATAAGTCTACTTTACATCTGCATTATTTTTCAAATCTCATGTTATTTTATTAGGATGTTAGGAGAGTTATGCAGCAATTTCTAATTTTTTTCCAAGAAATTTACAAAACCTGTTTCATTAGAATTAAATGGCCCTTGAAGGACCTATATATTGGAAACTCTCCAAACGCTTCATAGTGCACATGACTGGAAGTGCCGGTGACTTCTGATCATGCGCACGGACCCTAAGCCTGGCATTCTGAAGCAGTGACAACGGACACGCATGAGGAAACTGGGAAGTGGGCACTGAATAGCATGCTCACACGCCCCTATGGGAATACTAACATGCTAAGAGGGCGGAATGAGTGCAGGAACCAGCACCCTTGTGACTAGTCCCTGCGCTCATTAGCATATCATAAAGGATTTTTAGAAATACTTTTTCTAAAGATCCCTTTATCTATGCTAGTGTATACAGGGACAGTTAGGTAGGGATTAGCAATATGCACCCAGAACTGCTCGTGGTCCGGGGTGCATATTGCACCTGACAGGTTCATTTTAAAAACTGCTGTTAGGAAATCGTGAAATGAAAACTATTTTTTTTTTTTTTTTAAGTTGTTGCTTCAACCCCATTTCTTCATTTTTAAAAAAGGTTTAGCATGACAAAATAGACCCCACAATTTGTTACCGATTTTTTTCTGTGTGCGCTGATAACCCACATGTGGCCAGAAACTTCTGTTTGTACAAATGGGAGGGTTCAGAAGGGAAGGAGCACCATTTAATTTTTTTTTAACACAAATTTGGCTGAAATAGATTGCGGGCACCATGTCACATTTACAGGGCCCCTAAAGTGACTGAACGGCATAAACCCCCCACCCCACAAGTGACCCCATTTTGAAAACTACACCGTTGAAGGATTTTATCCAGGAGTATATTGAGCGTTATGAACCAACACATACTACACAGAATTTGATAACATTAGGTCGTCATATTGAAAATTTCAATTATAAATCACAAAAGTGTTGCTTTAACCCTAAACTTTTCCCTTTTGCAATAGGCAACAGGAAAAAGAGGACCCTAAAGGTTGTCATGCACTTTCTTACGAGCGTAGCAATGCCCCACCTGTAGTCAAAAAGTTCTGTATGGACAAATAGGAGGCATCAGAACATATTGGAATTTTGGAAAGCAAATTTGGCTGAAATAGATTGCAGGCACCATGTTCACTTATTCCTGAACGCCATTAAAAAGCGGCGCTGAAGAATAAGGCCCCTGAATGACCCCTATGTTATAAGAATAAGGCCCCTATGTTAAAAGGTCGCTAAGGGTTTTTGTTTTTGTTTTGTTTTTTTTTTTATTTAACATGGTATGATCTGCATTAACAAAAATGAGAACACTTGAAATTTTCCATCTGGCCAATGGGACTTTTCTAGACTCAAGCTTCCTTTTATTATCAGTTATTAAACTGACACTCGAATGTGTATTTAAAAAAAATAACAAGATAAAACAATATGGAATAGTCAGTGGAGCAGATGGAATAACTTAAAATACATTTGAAACTTTCCCTTTAACACCCTGCAGGCTCTGGTCATTTCTGGACCAACTATTTTAGGCCTCCTTCACACGTCCATGAAAAATCACGAACGTTTTTTCACGGACGTGTCAAAGGTGCGTATTGCCCCCAGTGTGCCGGGTTTATGGCACACGTGTGTTCTCCATGTGCTATCCGTGATAAAACACGGAGAACGGGAACTTTCTACTCACCTGTCCCTGGCATTGCTGTCCGTGGTGCTGATCTTCGGTCTCCGGTCCTGCAGACTCCCCGCTGCTGCTGCTTCCGGCCGCAGTGGAGTGAACATGTGATGAGCATAATGAGCGGCGGTCGGAAGCAAGTGACAGCAGTGGCAGAGACAGCAGAGATGGAGAAGGAGAGTATAGAAATTCTTTTTATTTCACAGGCACGTGTGTTTTCTCCAGTGCGTGTCACACGGATCACATTCGTGCGGTCCGTGTGACACCCGTGATGTCGGAGGAAAACTGACATGTCAACGCGTGGAGCACACAGGCACACGTATGCTCCACACGTACACACGGTCCATGGCAAAACACACACGTGAGCGCAGACCTATTGATTTTAATTGGTCTACGTGTGCCAGTGTCTCCGGCACGTGACGAAACGGACCAAACACGGATGTGTGAAGGAGGCCTTCGGCTGGGGACACACGAGCATATGGCTGAGCCGAGTGTCATGCACCTGTGATCCGATCCTGCAATGAGATGACAGCTGCAGAGTAGAGGGAGAGAATTATCTCGCCCTCTCCTCCATTATCAGCTGATGAGATTATCGCACTGAACGCCAGTGTCATCAGAGTGCAGTGCGATGTTTCCCTCGTACCCACAGACGTTGTATGAGTGCAAGTGAATACAGATCGGATTATACCCGGAGCATGATGCAATTGTTTTCTTGGTCCAATTAAAGCTGAAATTATAAAAAAAAAAAAAAAAAATCGCAGATGGGTACGACCCAATAGAGTAACATGGGTCCGAGTGGAATCCGATTTTTTTTTTTTTTATCGCATTACACTTGGCCAGTTTTAACCCTTGTAGGACACGCACTGGAAGATGACCTTTCCAGATTTTAGCTTGTGGCTGAAAATCAGGACACATTTCATGGCAGAAGTAGATTAGTAGACTGTATAACTTTCTAATTTGAGGACATTTAACTGCAATTTTGCACGCCTATGCTCGGTACTCGTAACAAGTAGTCGTGAGCAAGCACTCCCATGCTCAGGTGCTTGGTATTCGTAACACGTAATGATGAGTGAACACTCCCATGCTCAGGTGCTCTGTACTTGCAACTATGAGCAAGCACTCCCATGCTCTGGGAGCTCGTAACAAGTAGTCATGAGCAAGTACTTCCATGCTAGGTAGTTTTAACGAGTAGTGATGAGCGAGCATTACCATGCTCGTGTGCTCAGTACTCGTAACGATTAGTGAGGAGTGAGCACACCCATGCTCACTACTCATATGGAGTAGTGATGAGCAAACACTCCCATGCTCTGGTGCTCATAACGAGTAATGATGAGCAAGCACTCCCATGCTTGGGTGCTCTGTACTCGTAATGAGTAGTGAAAAGTGAGCACTCTCATGCTTGGGCGCTCAGTACTTGTAACGAGCAGTTGGACGCTAGAGTAGGTGCAAGCCGAGGATCAATATATACTGGAAGTCAATGAGGAACTTTTGTATTTTTCCAGGAGGTCTTCCATTATACTCGAGTTGTGCCCATCAGAGCATTTAACTGCTCATCAGGAGTGCTGAGCATGGTGAGCTCGCTCATCACTAATGGAGTCTCACACGAAAGCTTGCAAAACCAAGGGCCTTTCCACATTATCAAGACAAAAGCCATTCTCCAGAACGAGAGGTTCCTGTAGGTTCTGCTGCGGTACAAGAATACACATAGCGCTATACCACAGTATCTAATAATCTAGATTTTTGGATACTCCAGTGGCTTTATTGTATACAGAATACTCTTCAGTCGCCTCCATAATAGCACACACCCATTTACCCATAGCAATTACTCTAAAGGATCGGAATTATTTTTTTTTCAAGCCCCAATGCTTAAAGATATTTTTAGTTTTTATTGCTTATTAAAATTGATAATGCTCACACTAAATTTAACCTATAAAGGTATTGGACATGTACAAGATATGCAGTTACGAGTGATGTTGTGTATGAATATGTCGCGCAGCACTGTGAGATCACATGGAAATGTCTGGAAGACACTTGACAATTCGTGTTTTGAGAATTGGGAATGTGTGAATGGACATGGACTGCCCACATTCCAGCAGAATAATACCTGCTCCTGGTATATACAACGTGTGCACACGTCTAACCCATTAATACACCTATAATTACTTTTACATCTGGAAATGAGACACAGCAGATACATTATTACACAGCGTATATAAACAGAGAGAAGAACCGTCTGTTTCTCTTCTGCAGAACAGTAATTAAATCCAAATCCCTACAATAGTGAAGAGCTAATATATGAAACCAGCCCAGGGTGTGCCCCGAGCAAAGCAAACAGCCAAGCTGTAAACGACAACATCCTCCTCTATGAGTCAGGGAGCTGGAAGGAACCTGAGCAGGCGATACTCCAAATCTATGATCTTGTCATAGACGACACAGTAAACAGCCAGAAAGCGGAAGACTACACTGCGCCTCTCTAAGAGGTCGGGATTAAAGGGAACCTGTCATCAGAAATTTTGCTTTAAACCTAAATGTTCCCCCTCTGCAGCTCCTGGGCTGCATTCTAGCAAGGTTCCTGTTGGTGTTTTGCTCCCTTTTAGACCAAATATAATACTTTATAAAAGATGTACCTTTTGGGGTGCAAATTTTCTAAATCGTCCATGGGGGCGGGCTCTCTGGTGTCCGTTATGTCCATCCTGCCGATTTACGACGTCCCCCAACGAGATTATGGGCGGCGCTGTGATTATCATTGCAAGTGCCCACCCATAATCTAGTGCACACGCTTTCCTCTCGGCCTCCAGCGTTCTGCGCAAGCGCTGGCCGTAACCGGTGGTGTCCTGCTCCGATCCTCCCATCTATTTCCTGCTACAGGGAAAGATGGGAAAGAGGGGACGTGCGGTCATCTGGCCAGCGCTTGCGCAGAACTCTGGAGGCAGAGGGGAAAGCACGGGCACTTGCGATGACAACACAGCGCCGCCCATTCTCATGCCTGCGCAAACATCACCAGCGGTCACACTGTGCACGCAGTGCACAGTCCCGCTACAGTGGCACTGCGCATGCGCCGGACCACGGGCTCACTGGGCGGCATCCTGGAAGTATGAAATGCTGCGTTGGGGGACAGCGTAAATCGGCAGGATGGACATAACGGACACCAGAGAGCCCGGCCCCATGGACGATTTAGAAAATTTGCATCCCAAAAAGGTACACCTTTATAAAAAGTATTATATTTGGTCTAAAAGGGAGCAAAAAACCAACAGGAACCTTGCTAGAATGCAGCCCAGGAGCTGCAGAGGGGGAAGCATTTAGGTTTAAAGCAAAATTTCTGATGACAGGTTCCCTTTAATGTCCGTCTCACAGGGCTGTCTACACGGACACCAGCAGAATCTATTAGTTCCTTTATAACAAGTCAAAATTCTTTATTGATACACTACTGGAGGAGGACCTGAACAGTTTGAGGCAAAATCTGTCAGAAAATAATAGAAGACACTGAAAACGTATCTTGTGAAGGTTAGCTAGAGAAGAGAGAAAGACTGCTAACATTTCAGATGATTGTTGTTTATACAAAACAGGGATCACGTCCAAGTATAGGAGATGGTCCTGTTGCCGCCATGCCTACTGAGTTTTAGGTTGTGTGCACGTGCAGTGTTTTTTGTGTTCTTTTCTTGCAGATTTTCATCAACATGCAAAAGAAACCACATCCCAGCAAAGTCTATGAGAATCCTGAAGTACTGTGCACACATTGCAGATTTTTTTCCTTGCAGATTTTGGTGCAGAAAAAAACTGCACCAAACAATTGATATGTCAATTGTGTCTTCACTTTTTCCAGTGTTTTTCCTATCACAATGCATAAAAAAAACGCATAAAAAAATCCCCAAAACCGGAGGCAAAAAACGTGCATTTTTCTGAGATGCAGTTTTAGGTGCAGATAAACTGCAAACAAATGTGCAATGTGGGAACATAGCCTAATACTGTCTTGTGTGTATTATGTCGAGTGTGTTTTATATGGACTGTGCTGCTGCGGGGGAATGTAGTTCCCCACCGTAGCAGAGCTGAAACTGTGTAGCGGCCGGCGCCGCGTAGTGCTGAGGCCTGGTAAAGTCAACTGTAAGTGTATTGTACTGTTAGGCTATGTGCACATGTTTTTTTCATACATTTTTCTTTGCAGATTTTAACCAATTCTGCAAGGAAAAACACATCCCAGCAAAGTCTATGAGAATCGTGACTTAAAGTGCACACGCTGCTTCTTTTTTCCCTTGAGGATTTCGTTACTGAAAAAGAGAAGCAGCGTGTCAATTGTTTTATTTTTCTGCATTTCTATAACTCCCTGCAATGCTTTAGCACCACAGTCTATTATAGCGCAGCACTTTGCCTCACACACCGTGCATACAGCATGGTGTGTGCGGCACTCCATAGCTTAGTAACCCGGGGTCGTCTTTCTGACGATCCGGGGTTGTCATGACAGTTATCAGGTCCCTGTGATCAGATTACAGGGATTCTATCGCCAGGGATAGGCAAGCGATCTCTCTCCCTGCCTACTGAATGCTGCGATTGCATGATTCAACGGGCTAAACTAGCAGGAGTGGCACGGCCACCGCTCAGGGCAGTGAGAGCTGGGTCCCGACAGTAACATCAGCTGGAGATATAATGGCTTCCCATAACCTTAGCGTGTATGGTATTGAAAACTGCAATTTAGAGTTTCAATATTTTTTTCTGCTTCACAGCATTTTCTGTACAGGTTAAATAATTGTAGATTTCGTATCTTTATTTTTAATAGGTGATAAGAGGGATCATTGAAAACGCTTGTTCTCTATACAACTGCATTGTAGCAGATCAGAGAACAAGAGTTTACCTATGAAGCCTTACAGGAGTACCAATCAGTGCGCAGAGTAAGCGATGGGCACCCAACATAACACTCTTCTGAGATCATGTGCCTTAGATGCCACTGTCAGCAATTGACAGTGGTATCTAAGGGCTTAACTGCCCCTATTGCATTATTGCAGCTGTTATATGCAGATGCCGGCTTTGTAATGTGGCCAGTGTCTGCTGCTCAGCTCCTGAGCCCCCTCCATACTAGCGCAACCATTGTGTGACGTACATACACGTTAGAAAGGGGTTAAAGGATTACACCAAAATGAGTAAACGCCAAGACACAACACCCCTTTAATACAATGATCAGTGAGCAATGACGGCTATGGGCATTTCTGGCTCATGAAACCTAGAGTTGAATTACACATGAGCAATAGCAATATTTGCTTCCTATGCCCCTTATGTGTATGATAACGTGTACTAAGATTATGGACTATTCAGCAATATTAAAAACATTCATTTCTGTCAGCAAGACGTGGCCTAATTCATTAACATCGTAGTTAATGTTTGCAGCTGTTTCAGATAGCCTAATAGTTTCGTCCTTTTTGTTAAGAACACACAGGCGAGTAAATCAGAGCAAGTGTAATGCGATAAAAATCGCATTCCACCCAGACCCATGTTACTCTATGGCGTCACTCAAATGAGTGATTTTTTTTTCTCAGCCCTAAATCGGACTGAGGAAACAATTGCAGCATGCTGCGGGTGGAATCAGATTCATATTCACTCGCACCCATACAAGTCTATTGGTGTGAGAAACATTGCATTGCACTTGAATGACACCAGACAGTAGTGCGAGAATCGCAGCAGCTGATAATGGAGGAGATGGGGAGATTAGTCCCGCCCTCTGCTCCGCGGCTGTGCAGTGATCACAGTGGCATGACATTCAGCTTACACTCCAGCAGAGCGGAAGCCAAGGGTCATTAGCATAACGCATCCAATGCTCTCACATCGGATGCTAAATGCCCGTGTGTCCTTAGCCTTAAAGATGACATGGAATTGTAATGCTTTAGAACTGGCCAGCCCTTATGCAGACTAGTACTAACTAGTGATGAGCCAGCGAGATTGGCACTGCTCGTTACTCGGATAGAGCATTGGAGTGCCCGGCTACTCGCTGAGCTCGGCCAAGTATTGCGGGTGCTTGGATAGTTCATACGTGAAACAGCCATAATGCTCAGGTTTGCTTCACTGTATGATGTGAGCAGGCACCCCCCAGGGAGAGCAAGTTGCAGTCTCTGAATGGCTTTCTCCAGGGATAAAACAACGTTCTTGGATGCAGTGAAACATAGAAAAAAAAAAATAAATACCTCTGCTCCCTCTCCCTGCTCTTGTTGGAAATGCTCTGTTTATGGCTGGTTGTATGTGGGCAGAGACCCGAAAAGGCCAATCATTACCTTTCATTACACTCATTACTCGCGCCACGCTTGTCTGAGCATCTGACCAGCTCGAAACAAGGAGCGAGCATTTTAGTGCTCCCCCATCACTACTAGTTACCCACCATATAGAACATACACTTGGCTACTTCTAATTGCATTCTGCAGTTTATTGCACAAACCAGACAGATGATCAATAAAGTCAAACAGATAATCTGTCAATCAACCCATAAGTAACAGTTCTGGCAAGTGATTGACCTTAAAGTGTTGTAATTAGCACAGACGTTCTGCAGAACCTTTGTTGCCCTGTTGTATTAACAACCTCTTGTAATGCACTTTCCTTACAAGAAAGTCAAAGCACAGTCTGGGGAAAAAAAACCAAATTACTTTGTGGCCATGTCCTGTGTAGACGGAATGTGATATTTGCCCTTAAACACCAAACTGAGCAGACGTCCAAAGATGATCGCTCGGATTGCTCCAGGTAACTAGTTCGAGAGACAGGGGGCTTTATGACAGAAGGCTCGGATGGAAAGGTTTTACTGGGGTTTATGGCCATGGACAATTTGTTCCTGCCTGTTGATCAAAAGGACAGTAAGAAATGTGAGGCTTCATTAGATCCTTCAAAGCGCTGAAAATGTTGATGGCTTCACAGGTCACCAGGCAAACTTTGAAATGGATTCTTTATGTAATGGACAGTCAGTATACAATTGGTGTTAAGTGGGCATGTAGGATAATTACCATGCCTTTGACGCTGCACAGTCTCTAGCATGTTAGCAGACCCACAGGTGCATGCTTCTATGCTAATGGGGGTGACTAGCCAAGGGAACTAACGCCCTTTCTACTAGTCCCTGCACTCATTAGTATATCATAAAAGATCTTTAGAAATTCTTTACAGGGAGTGTTAGGAAAGGTATTAGCAATATGCACCCAGAACAGATCTTTGTTCTGGGTGCACATTGTACCTGACAGGTTCCCTTTAACCCCTTCACGACCTTGGACGGATCTATCTGTCCAGGATCGTGTCCCGTTAAGCCCCGCCCCCTGCCGCGGGCAGGCGGCGTGGATCGGCACACATATCAGCTGTTTTCAACAGCTGACATGTGTGCCTGCTAGCCGCGGGAGGAATCGCTTCCACCCGCAGCCATTAACCAGTTAAATCTTGCTGCCAAAGTCTGGCAGCAAGATCTAAATGCGCGCGGCCATGTTTTTTACTTACCGCCGCCCCCACCAGAAGTCACGTGTGTTATCACGTGACTATCGGTGGTTGCCATCGTAGCACAGGGTCACGTGATGACGCCTGCTGCTATGATGTTTCACTTTCGTTTTCCCTCGGCCGAGAGCAGAGGGAAAAACAAAGTGACTGAATCTGCTGTTTACAGCTGTATTGCTGTGATCAGCAGATAGATAATAGCGATCGGATTGCTGATCGCTATAGCCCCCTAGGGGGACTAGTAAAATAAAAAAGTTAAAAAAAAAGTTTTAAAAAATAAAAAAAAAAAAAAAAAACCTAACAGTTCAAATCACCCCCCTTCCCCCATTGAAAATTAAAGGGTTAAAAAATAAATAAATATACACATATTTGGTATCGCCGAGTTCAGAAATGCCCGATCTATCAAAATATAAAATCAATTAATCTGATTGGTAAACGGCGTAGTGGCAAAAAAATTCCAAACACCAAAATTACGTTTTTTGGTCGCTGCAAGCTTTATGCAAAATGCAATAACAGGCGATCAAAACGTAGCATCTGCGCAAAAATGGTACCATTATAAACGTCAGCTCGAGACGCAAAAAATAAGCCATCACTGAGCCATTGATCCCAAAAAATAAGAACGCTACGTGTTTCAGAAAATGGCGCAAAACGTGCGCCACTTTTATTGGACAAACTTGTGAATTTTTTTAACCCCTTAGATACAAGTAAACCTATACATGTTTGGTGTCTACAAACTCGCACCGACCTGAGGCATCACATAGATACATCAGTTTTATCATAAAGTGAACACTGTGAATAAAACATCCCAAAAACTATTGTGCCATCACACTTTTTTTGCAGTTTTTCCACACTTGGAATTTTTTTGCTGTTTTCCAGTACAATATATGGTAAAAACCTATGGTTTCATTTAAAAGTACAACTCGTCCCGCAAAAAACAAGCCCTCATATGGCAAGATTGACGGAATAATAAAAAAGTTACGGCTCTCGGAAGAAAAGGAGCAAAAAACAAAAACGCCAAAACGGAAAGTGCCCCGGGGCTGAAGGGGTTAAGGACCAGGTAATAAGTCGTTTCTGTGCTTTCCTTTTTTCCTCCCTTTATTTCAAGAGCCATAACTTTATTTTCCCTCTATATAGGCTGAGTGATTGCTTTTTTTTTTTTGTCTGGATAGGTTGTACTTTTGAATGACACCATTCATTTTATCATATAATTTCATGGCAAGAGGAAAACAAAAAAAAAAAATGCAAATGTGGTGAAATAGCAAAAAAAGGGAAATTCTGAAATTATTTATTTATTTTTTTTTTTTTATGTGTGCACAATCATAAAACTGAGCTGGCAATATTATTCTCCTGGTCAGTACGATTACATAGAAACCAAACATAGTTTTTGATTTAGGCGGTGAAAAAATATTCTGAAACTTTGAGTAAAAAAATCTCACTAATGTCAAAACTTTCCAAAAGCAGTCACTGTTTAAAGTGTAATTTTTGGGATCGGAGGCTACGTGAAACCTCGTTGTTTGCATCTCCCAGTAGCTGCATTTTATTGTAAGGTGGCCAGGAACATGACACTTATGACCTGCATATTACCCCCTTTTCTTCAGGTTAATAGCGTTATCCGACCTGACAGTTTCTCTGATGAAGAAAAACCTTAAGCGACATGTTACACATCCCACAACCATACATTCTACATATGAAATCTCTTACCAAGTTATAAATTTCATTGTTGCCCAAATCAAGCTCCTCGAGTCTATGAAGCTGTGACACAGACCTGCCAATAACAAAAAGAGGTCAGTACTAAACAGAAGAAATTAGTGATTCAGCGCTATCCAAGAACACATAATACCTTGTGATTCAGGCTCTACAAAACTCGTCAGCTCCAAATCAACACTTGCTATACAAAATGGATTTAAAGGGAGGTATACAGACGAATTCCCACTGGGTGTAGGGTTGCTTTAGCCTCAATTACTGAGGTGTTACTTATAATTGTCCTATATTTAAGCTGGTCATAATAAACTCATTTAAGTGGAGAGGAAAACAATTATAGGGTGCAAAATGGCGAGAATGCTAACTAGTGACTGTATAGCAATAAACATCCCCGATCTGAGGCTGCTAGTCTAAGGCTATGTGCGCACGTTGCGTCGGAGTACCTGCACTTTATTCTGCACGTTTTCCTTCCCTTGGTTTTTGACCAAATGGCTTTTGACCATTTTTTAGCGCTAAAAACGCATGCGTTTTTAGTGCGTTTTTAGCGCTTTTTAACTGCGTTTTCACCTGCGTTTCTGCAGATGCGTTTTGTAGATCAAGACACTGAGAAATAAAGTTGAAATAGTCAAAAAGAATGAAAAAAGAGAAAAAAAAAGTATAAAATTAACTTTTAATAAAAATATATGGGAAATTATCAATTTTAATGAAAAAATAGTGGTTATGCACATTTTATCAGAAAAATAGGTGAAGTTTATAATTTTTTAACATTTAAATTTTCGGTTATTGTGTGTGTGTAAAGGAACATTAGAACCCATTAATTTTTGTCCAGAAAAGCATGCGTTTTTGGAGCCAAAAACGCAGTGGAAAAGCAGGTAAAAAGCATGAAAAACGCAGGAATTGTGCTTTTGGTTGCGTTTTGCCATTTCTCATTGACTCCAATGTTAAGGAAACGCTGCAGAAATGGCAAAAACAACTGACATGCTGCTTCTTTTTCAGCATGGTTTTTGACCACAAATATGCAAATTAAACGCTGCAGAAAAAAAAGCAAAGTGCAGACAGGATTTCTGCTTTTCCCATAGACTTTGCTGGCAATCAAAAACGCATGCGTTTTAGCACAAAAACGCTGCTGCTAAAACGCGGAAAAAAACGCAACGTGTGAACATAGCCTAAGGGTATGCGCACACCATATCGTTCAGGTGGATTCTGCTCTGTAAGCTGCATGAGAAAGAATGAACATCTGTATTTCTATGTAAAAACAACTTGCTGTGTGTATGTTTAGGGGTTTTTTTTTGTTTGTTTAAATCTTTTAGCCAATTTAGGTTTTTAAACACACCAAAACAGTAAAAGAAGTGACCTGACTGATCTACTGGTGCTCTGAAGACGCTCTATAATTTATATTAGAAGTCAATGGGAAGAATCCAATGATGAAGGCCGTATTTTTGAGCATTTTGCTAGTGTCTTCCTTCAAAATGCTTGAGCGGTTTCCTCGTTGATGAGCAGGGATGAGCAAACCCGAATGGTAAAGTGCTTGAACTCGAACACTGGCACAAGTCCATGTCAGAGTTCGGGTGCCGTTTGTATGGTAACAATTGCAGGGCAATAGTCTGACTATTACCCCTATTTTGCTTCTTTTTTCTGCGCCCTAGCCCTCACTACAACCATTATACAGCCATACTACAGCAAAGTTTAGGACCCATTGACAATTATATGGGGTTCAAGTCCCAAACTAAACTTTTAACTAAAGTCCTGTTGCACCCAAACTTTCATGGCTCATCCCTTTTGTTGAATGAAGTAAAAAACAAAAACAGAAGATTTAAAAAAAAAAAAAAAAAAAAAAAAGGGGAACACTAATATTGGAACATTGCTAAAAAAACAACCTGCCTGTGATAAAAATAAATAACAATAACATTATTGTTAATTATTATTATTATGAGCCCCGGGAAAAAACTGGCAAAAGAAAAACTAACTTCTGGAGAAAAACTGAAATCTAACATTTCCTTAAAAAAAAAAAAAAAAAAAAAAAAGTTTTCTTGAAAAACTCAGGTTTCTCCACCAGAGAAAGACGTGTTCACAAACCCCAACACTACAAGGTACCTCACAGTAAGATCTTCAACCAGGGCTATGATTAGTCCCACCGACTATCCGGTGGGATTTAGATCTTTGTTCTCCAGCTTCTTTAATCTTCTGGATTTCAATATTAGGAATTGCGCCCTTCTTTATGCTCATTATTTAAGCCATCCAAAGTAAATGCCTAAGTAGGCCTTCTGCATAGCACAGCATGAAGACGGCACTTAATGAGCTCCCCGGCAGGGTTGATATAATTGTAATGAACAGGAGAGTTCTCCGGTCATTAATCATTTTGGTGCGAAAACGCCACAATTTATTTAATATAGTCTCTTCACCATTAATAGTCAAAATGTTATCAGCTCCAATTAGCATGGAACTGTAATGTCTTTATTAATATATGTGCTACAGGAATACATCTTTAGATGGAAACATTGACACAGTATTTCTTTTTTTCTTCCAACAGTGTTAAATATCAAATTAGTTGCCCCCTCCCGCAGCAATTACTAGTCATTAACTTACTCTGGTAAATAGGTTAACAAATTCTCTCTCAATTCTAACGACACGAGGTTTGATAGCCTGAAAAATAAGAAACAAGTCCAATAACAGCAAGAAGCAAAAAGCCACAAATGAGGTATAAATTACTATAAATTAAAAGCACATTAACCTTAATTATTCATTTTGAAGGTTTAACAAAAGAAAAACGTGCTCACGGTTCGCAGCAATTTAGCATAATCCTGAGACCGCCTTACAAAACGAAGCAGCCTGGTAAGGTTGTGTTAATGGTCAGTAACAGATAATAATTATTATGTATTATAGCACCATTTATTCCACAGATGAAAAGGGGCATACATAATAAAAACAAACGATCACGAACAATACAAGGCACAGACTTCTACAGGAGGAGAGCGAACCCTGACCACGACGGCTCAGGCTACAGGAAGATCACATCTATAAGCCCTTATTGTCAGTGGCAATATCATCTGAAAAAACAGATGTTCTTGTATGAAAGGGTTACGTTTATGATGGACACTTTTTGCCTGACAGAGCCAATTGTAAGGTCTGGATCCGCGTGGCTTCAAAAGTATCCTGGTGCCGGGTCCAGAGTTCTCAGGGAACTGCAGCTAATGATCCGGAAACTCGGGAAATAAATAAATTAATTATAATAATAATAAAAATGTAAAAATAAAGCAAGCGCTCTATACTTGTAGAGTCTTCGGCACAGCTTTAACTGCTTCCGGGCCACTTTTTTTGTGATGTACATACTGTAGCTCTTAACCTCTACTGTGATGGATGTACTGTAGCTCCCAGCCTCTCTTGTGATGTATTTACTGTAGGTCCCAACCCCTCCAGTGATGTATATACTGTAGCCCCCAGCCTCTCTTGTGATGTATATACTGTAGCTCCCAGGCCCTCTTGTGATGTATATACTGTAGCTCCCAGGCCCTCTTGTGATGTATATACTGTAGCTCCCAGGCCCTCTTGTGATGTATATACAACAGTTTCCGTATGCACTGGATGGATAAAAGGGGAGGTGAGTGAGGCTTGTTGCCAACTTCTCAATTTAAAAAAATATCTCTAATGTGTCTGTGTGCATGTATGATGTATATCTGTGTGTCAGTGTATATGACTGTGCATACATTTTTGTCCATTTCTATGCATTTTTGTGAATTTGTCTTCAAATATGTATATGTTCATATGCCTGTATTTGTATGTATCTATATGTGTATGTGTGCGTCTTCTGCATGTGGACCAGAGATTTTATTGCCCGGGGCCCAAAAAAACCTGATGTCTGTCATGTGTAGATTGGTTGCATGGACAGCACTGGTCTTGCTCAGTGCCTCCCCAATCCCAGCAAACACAGTCCTCCTGCCCTGCTTTATGTGGATAATGCATCCCATGTCATCTACACAGTGCCCTCAACCTCGCTCCTGCACGAGTGTACTACTCTCTGCCCTGTAATTGGCATGTGCAGGAGATGCCAGAGTACTGACGATTTGGAAGTAAAGCCAGCGCATGTGCATTCCAGTACTGTGCTCTCCCCTCAGCAGGACTGCATCCACATGAAGTAGGGCAGGAACACTGAATACAGGGATAGACAAGAGGCCGAGCAAGACCAGCAATGTCCATTGCAACTAACGGCGCCATATGTTTGGTGGCTTATATACTGGTTGCTAGACTGCTATAGAAGACGCATTAAGCGTGGCTTTAGTCTATATTGTGAAAGCCTGGTGACAGGTTCCCTTTAATCTATTCTGTAGCCAACAACACAGAAGCTATAAAAAGGCAAACAAGAAAAATATTTAATGAATTTCAATTGCAAAAATAATTTTTCGCCCAAAATACACACACTCAGGCTTAAAGTGTGTCCCTAAAGGCAGACAAGTGTTTTAAATGATTTTGTTCTGGCTTCCAAAAAGATCCACACTCAAATCCTGAGCATTTAATAACCGAAAGGAATATATTCCGTTATTTCAGAGCGCAGAGGAGAAAATGAACTTTACAATTAGAGGCTTTTTAAAATTCATTAAACATCTCGGTATGTTGTCAGTCCAGTAGGACGCTGTCTTAATGGGCCACTTGCACAATTATCTGTCTTTGCTGGCAGTCAAATATGGTGTCTGAAACATATGGTGGAGCTAGAAAATGGAAGCAATCTGAATGCTAATGATGCTTTAGATTCTGGGACTTTGCTGCATTCAATCAGTTCTGCGCTGGTTTTAGCCTCAAGTCCATACAATCTGAAATGCGGAGTTTCTATAGTGTCTTTAACATTTTTTCCCCATATTCAAGCATTAAAAAAAAACAATTTGTCATGGCATAAACATCATCTGCGCTCGGTTCATCGTGGTAGGAAAATCGTTCAACAGCAGAAAAATGCTGCAAAATCCACACATCACAACACAGCGACAGGTTCCACACTCCTTAACAGTGAAATCTCAACACCAAAAATGAAAAATTGTGGAATTCTTGAAATCATAGGATCAATATATGTAAATGATAGAAAAAAAAAAAAAAAAAAGAAGTTCAACATCTCAATTTACTCGGTTTCGAGTACGAGCGCCACATGCAGAAATACAAGCACTTACACACATTGGCTGCAATCAATGAGGTTATTAATGGCTGAGGAATGTTCTGCCATGCTGAATGCACTTGAGCAGGCAAATCATCAAGATCCACTGCTGGCAGCTCACTTTACAGCTGCCGATCAATGACATCCCAAATCTGCTTGACAAGTCCGAAGACACTGCAGGCTATGACGGCTCATTTAGACTATATAAGCTGCTCAGAATAGCACGTCGTGTTGAAAAAAAATCTGGATCACTTTGGAGAAATGGTCACACCACTAGTTTAATCACCACATCAATGTAATGGTGAGTGGTTAGAGTACCTGGAATGAAGACTAGAGGGGTCCAACTACCATACATTTTGCCATCTCACACCATCCCGGAAGTAAAATAGGTGTGACGTTACATTGTGAAGGCCTACTTTTAGCATTACCCACTTGGCCTCCAGATCAATCTCCAACAATTCTTGTGTCTAAGATAAAAGCAAACAAATTTCTGAAGAGGACAGACCTCTATTTCAGCCTCCATTGTCATATTGCTCCACACCATGATAGCATTATGGCATGAGGTAAATATACACCTGTAGCTGGACATCTAGCTTGTAGCCCAATGTGGGGCAAAGACATCTGATGATTTGTGTAGATACTATTTGATGCCTTAGGAATGGTACGGTATATAATGTACACAGTACAGTACTCTGAAGTGTCCCAGAGGTCATTTTTTACCATGCCATTAATAGTCTCATGTTTTGCATGCCAAGGTGTATAAGCGAGTATTTCTCATACTCTAAGCTGAATAAATAAAGATAGTTTGAAAATGTTGTTTCCATTGTTTCACCATTTGCATATTAATATGTTTAGCAATCCTGTGGTTTCCATAATTGCATTACTTTCTTCTTGGTATTGCAATTTCAATGTTTAAGGCAACCTGTCAGGTGCAATATGCACCCAGAACCATGAGCAGCTCTGGGTGCATATTGCTAATCCCTGCCTAACCGTCCCTGTATACACTAGCATAAAGATCTTTAGAAAAAGTATCACTAAAGATCTTTTATGATATACAGTACTTATGAGCACAGGAACTAGTCGCAAGGGTGTTCGTTCCTTTGCTCATTTCGCCCTCTTAACATGGCAGCACGCCAACAGGGGCATGCTATTCAATGCAGTGTCACCGGAGGCGACGCGCAAATCTATGTCCGCTGTCACCGCTGATCCAAAGTCCCAGCACTTACGGTCATGCGTACTAGACCTCTCTGAAGCGGTGACGCGTACACACGGCTTCATACTGCACATAGCCAAGAGTGCAGGGCATTCAGATCAGCAGTGACAGCGGACGCAGGTACGGGGGTCACCACTGGTAATGCTGCATTGAATAGCATGTTAGGATTCCCCTGTGGGCGTGCTAACATCCTAAGATGACGAAATGAACGTATGAACTAATGCTCTTGTGACTAGTCCCCTCGCTCATTAGCATACAGTAAAAGATCTTTAGAAATACTTTTTCTTAAGATCTCCTTAGCTACGCTACTAGATACAGTGACAGTTATGCAGGGATTAACAATATGTACCCAGAACTGCCCATGATTCATGATTCTGGGTGCATATTGCACCTGACAGGTTCACTTTGAGTGTAAATCAAGGCAGGAAGAATAGAACATAGTATTTTACATTGTAGTCCATAGAACATGGCCTAGTTCAAAGAGGAGTACTCTGTGTTGACTTGTCTAAAATCATTAAGAAACTAATATAGCTTGAGTGTCATTTTTGGTTCTCAATTTTTATGCCTTGGACAATATGTACTTGTAGACCCGGTTTACTCTATTCCTGTAGTGCGTGCAATGTTTTACCCTAAAAAGACGATTGAACCAGATGGACCCATAGACAAAGGACACAAAGCTCAAGTTAACTTTTTTTTCTAAAAGGGTCAGACATATCTGACCGGCACAGGAGCGCAAGTCTTCAATTTAGTGAAGCGCAAGCACTACCATGCTGGGGTGCACGGTACTCTTAACAAGCAGCCGGACGCTTGGATGGGTGCAACTCAAGTATTGAGTATAGCGGAAGGCGGAATCTTCAGCGTTTTTCCAGAAGATCTTCCTGAAAAATGCTCGAGTTCCCATTGACTTCCATTATACTCGGTATACTAGTCAATCCCGTCCGAGCGTCCAACTGCTCGTTATGAGTACCCGAGCATGGTAGTGCTCACTCATTACTACTGCAATTGCTCTGCATGCTCTCAAATGGTAACTTTCGTTTGCCTTCAGTGGATCATTACATTTATAAAGGTGGCGCTCTTGTAGCCAGCCATGCCCTTGTGTCAGCTGCAAATAACCAGGACTAGTTTTCAGCTTCTGTAAGTAAACAGTCAACTTCTCTTCATACAATCAATGCACTTCATTTACTAAACCAATAATAACCTTTAACAGGTAGATTGACTGTAAACCCATTTACACAAAGTGATTATTGTTTAGTGTTAGATCGGTATAAGTTCCTGTTATAATAACTGTTTTGTTTAGTGGAGCAAAACAATGTTAAGTAGTAAAAATAACATTTACTGAATTGGTTATTCATATACAATTTCAAGGAAGGTTGCAAAGTTCAAAATATAGACTGAAGCTGTACCAGACAAGTCATTGCTTTTTCTAAAAGGGGAACTCTAAAGTTATTAAATTGCTTTACTTCATTAAACATTATAAAAAGATTATTTCATTTGAATTGCTTTTTCTTCTATTGTCATTCTCCTGCAATGAGAGCTTTTATCTTTTATAGTGAATCGTTTGATTCCATGGAAACCACAAGTCTCTGCTCAGACCCTAGCTGAGAGAAAGCAGTACTACATTCTAAGGCTATGTTCACACACTGCATCTTTTACTGTGTTTTTTGGTGCATTTTTGAGGTCACAAAGATGCACCTAAATGCGTGCATTTCCTTCTCCCAGCAAAGCCTATGAGATTTCTATTTTGCTGTCTACAGTGTGCATGTTCTTTTGGCTGTGTTTTTATAAATGCAGCATGTCAATTCTTTTTGTGCTTTTTCAGCACTTTTGAGCCCTTCCAGTCAATAGATTTGACTTAAACGCACTGGACAAAATGCCGTAAAAATGCAGCAAAAACGCATGTGTTTTTGCCGCGGGTGCATTTTTTGTGGTAAAAAATGCTGCATCTTTTTTATTAGAATAGATGCGGTGTGTGAACATAGCCTAAAAGAGGCATTTACCCTTACTATCCCAGCCATCTCTCTGCAGCCCATTAATTTCTATAGAGCAGTTAGCTGCTCACCTTGCTCACCCCTTCCCTGACCTCCTGACAAGTTGCAGGGCAGGTCTCCTAATCATGGCTCTCACTTTCCACAGATGTGCATTTGTTCAAATGCAGTTATCTCTATATGTAAATATAGTGATAGCAGTGTAGACTACAGAACAAACCACTAATGACTTAGGCGGGCTTTGCACACTACGACATCGCAGGCCGATGCTGCGATGCCGAGTGCGATAGTGCCCGCCCCCGTCGCAGCAGCGATATGTGGTGATAGCTGGCGTAGCGAAAGTTATCGCTACGCCAGCTTCACACACACACTCACCTGCCGTGCGACGTCCCTGTGGCCGGCGACCCGCCTCCTTGTTAAGGGGGCGGGTCGTGCGGCGTCACTGCGACGTCACACGGCAGGCGGCCAATCAGAGCGGAGGGGCGGAGATGAGCAGGATGTAAACATCCTGCCCACCTCCTTCCTTCCGCATATCCTACGGAAGCCGCAGTGAGGCCGGTAGGAGACGTTCCTCGCTCCTGCGACTTCACACACAGCGATGTGTGCTGCCGCAGGAGCGAGGAACAACATCGGACCATTGCGTCAGCGTAATTATGGATTACGCCGACGCTGTACCGATGATACGATTACGACGCTTTTGCGCTCGTTAATCGTATCATCCAGCCTTTACACACTGCGATGTCGCATGCGATGCCGGAAGTGCGTCATTTTCAATTTGACCCCACCGACATCGCACCTGCGATGTCGCAGTGTGCAAAGTGCCCCTTAATGTGCTCCAGCAGAACTTGTCCTGAGCATTATTGTTTTACTAATACTACAGCTGTGATATTCTACAGAACGGTCACTCACGCTGGAGTCACACTTGCGTGTGATGCACTTGAGGATCACAGTGCCCCGGGCCGGCTGGCTTCTCTCCTGACAGGAGAGTGTCAGCTGCATAAAAATATAAGAAGCTGACCCCCTTCTGTCAGGAGAGAAGCAGGCCACTCCGGACGATGTGATGTGCGAGTCATATTCAAGTGTGATTCTAGCCTCAAGGAGCGCTCGCCCTGCCAGAAACCAGGAAGTAAGGAAATTGTAAGGAGACTGCATAGCTCTCAGCTGCTCAAGAGACAATTTAGCAATATCCCTTCAATAAACTAGTAAAAATAATTGCTCCTAGGGAATCTCACATTCATTGTAGTATCTGATCCGCATACAGCATGTTAAGTTATAGAAAAAGATGAGCTGAGCGTTTGATAGTTGATCTTTCCTATGCCTAGGTGTCTAGTAGGTGGACCTGGCCAGTGTCCGACAACCTTAGTATGACACAGCATACCAAAATAGTGGTTCATCACGAAGTAGTACTAGCCACTGAACTCTGAAGTTAATCTGAATCGTCCTCTACAAAGCTAGCGGCTGAGCAGCTCTTGCCCTATGACAAGATGTCTTCAGATAGGAATGAAAATATAAACCTCACAGGTTCCAACTTAGGCCGGTTTCACACATCTGGCATTTCGCCACTTTGTCGGATCCGGCACGCAGTGCAATACAGTACAATGGCAAGCTCTGGTCACATGCTGTCATGTGACCGGAGCACAAGACCGGAGCTTGCCATGATGCCATTGTACTGTATTGCACTGTACTGGAGTGTGACGGATCCGGCAAAGCAGCGAAATGCCAGATGTGTGAAACCGGCCTTAGCGATTGCTAGGTGGCCCAACTGTGGAGCCCCAAGCGATCAGACATTACCCATTATTACCTATACAGTACATAGGTGATAAATATTGGCTCTATTGGAGAATTCCTATAATATTACAGCTCAGAAAAGGACATTGCTCTTCGAAAGTGAAGGCTCATTCATTTGTATTGATGTATTAGGGAACTGCACTATAGGAAAATGCTTAGTTTATACCTATTACCCAAAATGTTTTTTTGTGAGCAGGTTAGAATTTGGATATAAAGCAAGGCAGTGGGCCATAATCTGCATTTCCATCCATGGGCTACCATGTGTACTCAGCAGGCTACAATGCTTGTCAGCATGGGGGGGGGGACTCTAAAAGGTGGCTGTTGTGCTGAATACGTAACTGACTCGCTCCGGAGAAATGTGGTGTTTGTTCAGGCCAGGACTGAAAATAGCCGGAATACCATCGGATCATTTGTTACATCGCTGGCATTAAAAACAAAAGGTTCTTTATCTTTTGTACACATTTCCAAAACCAACATGCTATTTCCGGCTTGTATAATCACAGTAAATTGGACAGCTCCTGGTATTTTCTTTTTGCTTTTCCACAATGATGAATGTAATAGAATACAGTGGAAAAACTCTGAGATAATACAAATGGACGATTTTCTATACTTGAAATTGCCAGCTCGCGCCTACTAGCCATCATAGATGTCAGTAAGCCGCGCCTTTACTTCATATGCTAAGCTTTTGTTAACGTCACCATAGTAACATCCTGATTTTATGAGGCTTTATTTAGGGCTAAATGGAGCACAAAGAGACAGACGTTATCCCAAAAAGGTATAATCTTCATTAATCTTTTCTAACCTCGCCTTTTAGGACAAGGAATAAATCCTGCGAGTAGCAAAAATATGACAAAAATGTGCACACGAGACAAAGATGTGCTATTCAGATGCCAGTACACTGTGTGGGCAGCAACAATGCCTCCCATTCCTGATAGAGTACATGGGCACAGGCTGCAGATACCAGGCTGGAAACGCGTGCAGGGTTATATATAGGTATTTACATGGGTAAAGTACAGGGAAAAATGACAAGCATGTTGGTAGTTATTTCTTTATCTTCAGTCAGTGCTTAGCAATGACATTGCTCTGTTAGGAAAGTGGACGAGCCGCACATTGTATAACTATATGGTAAAGACCGTGGGAAATTAAATGGGATTTTTCTCTATTTGAAAGTTAAAAAAAAAAAAAGGGACTGAAAACGCTAAGGCTATGTGCGCACTAGAAAAGTGATTTTTCTCAAGAAAATTTCTTGAGAAACTTCTGGGAGTTGAAGATTACCGCACCTGAGGTAAAAAACCGCACCAAAACCGCGGGAAAAACGCATGCGTTTTTCCCCGCAGGTTGGTCCCTACGGTTTTTTTATGCTGTAACTGCAATAAATAATATAGATAATCAATAGACAGACAGATAATGGATAGAGGGAAAGATGGATAGATAGATAGATAGATAGATGAGAAAGACTTATATAATGTCCCACCCCCTGCATATTCTAAGCTGGCACCCTTTAGTGACTTTCATGTGGCACTGAAGGGTGCCTAGCCTTGTAATTAGCCATAAAATAAATAAATAATTAAAAAAAAAAAAACCGACGTGAGGTCCCCCCATCTTTTGTAGCCAGCTAGGGTAAAGCAGACGGCTTCAGCCTGCAAACCACAGTTGGCAGCTTTACCTTGGCTGGTAATCCGAAACAGAGGGCACCCCACGCTGTTATTTTACATTAAATAAATAATTTAAAACAAAAAACATGGGGTAACCCCCAAATTGGATCACCAGCCAAGGTAAAGCAGACAGTTGTGGTCTGGTATTCTCAGACTAGGGAGGTCCACTGTTATTGGACACTCCCCAGCTTATAAATAGCAGGCAGCAGCCACCCCAGAAGTGGCACATCCATTAGACGTGCCAATCCTGGCGCTTCACCCCAACTCATCCCGTTGCCCTGGTGCGTTGGCAAACGAGGTAATATATGGGGTTGATGCCAGATGTGTAATGTCACCTGGCATCAAGCCCTGGGATTAGTGATGTCACGCGTCTATCAGATACCTGACATCACCAACCCAGTCAGTAAGAAATAAAAAATAGACAACAAAAAAAGTTTTATTTGAAAAAACACTACCCAAAACATTCCCTCTTTCACCAATTTATTGAAAAGAAGAATCAATTCCACGTCCAGCGTAATGTAATAAGGATGGGGTCCCACGGCGATCCATACCATAGTCACTGTCCCAGTCAATGAAGAACAGAATGTTCCCCATTGGCTGGGAGAGCAATGCAGTGACCTGAGCTAACATCAATAGCCCAGGTCACTGCAGGGGATGACGAGCGCTGCTGTCAAGAGGATAGATGAGATCATTACCTGCTGTGATCATCTCCTGTACTGCCGACGTCAGCGCTGTCACTGACTTCCATGACCGCCACGTTGTCAGCAGTATCGCGAGAGCCCGTGACGTCACCGCTAGTGACAGTCTCGGGCCGCTTGCGAGACGGGCATAGACAGCAGTGACCGCGGTGACGTCAGGAGGCAGGAGATGGTCACAGCAGGTAATGATCTCATCTCACCTCCTGACAGCAGCGCTCAGCATCTCCGCAGCTGCACGCACTGCTGTGTGTCAGTGTCTGCCAGCACTGCAGCGTGACATGCTGCTGATACTGCGGGCAGACACTGACACACAGCAGTGCAGGCAGTGGCGGGGCTGGAGCGGGACACAGACTGCACGGGCACCTGGAGGTCACACGGAAGTGCTTCCGTGCGGCGTCCAGGGAGTGTGACGTGTGTGTTTACTCTGCTCCGCTTCCTCTTCCTGGCATAATGACATCGCTTCCTGCAAAACCGCAGGCAGCGATGAACATTACCGCAGGTAAATCGTGGCTATACCGAGGGTATACCGCACATTATTTGCTACCTGCGGTATACCCCCGGTATTTCGCGATTACATTACAGTGAATGGAGTGAAATACCGGGGGTATTCCGCGGGTACCTGCGGAAAAGAAGTGACATGCACATTTTCTCAAGAAATTTTCTCAAGAAATTCTTCAGAAAGAATTTTGAGAAGAAAAAAAACGCAGTGAGCGCACAGCTATTTTTTTCCCCATAGGTTTTGCTGGGAAATGTCTCCAGAAAGATTTCAAAGATTTCACAAGAAATTTCTGCAGTAAAACCGCAGGTAAAAACGCCTAGTGTGCACAGAGCCTAAAAGACAAGTTTTGAAATGGTCGTCCAGGATTAGGAAAACACAGCACAGGTTGTGATATTATAGTGTAGCCAACCCGCAGTACCAGACACGGCCTAGGAGTCTGGGACAGATGTGGACCTGTTTGTAGAAGGCAATCATGTTTTTCAAATTCTGTACAACCCTTTAACACTAGAAGTCCCAGAAATTTCGAGCTCCCCCCTGAAGTCCTGAAAGAGGGTCAAATGACCATTAGTCCAAACTGACCTAACTAACTAGAAACTAAATGGCTAAACTCAAATGGAAAACAACAACGTCCTGTGGTGCGACCGTAATGGCCTTAATTACAGAACAAAAGACGGTGATTATAGGATGTTAGCTAAAATCCTTCAGGTCATTCGACCCGTCTCTGGGTTCCAAAGGTAGAAATGTTAAATGACCCCTCTCTGGGACTTCTAGTGTTAAAACAAATTGTGGACTTTTCCAGCACAAATAGTAGCAGCTTTTTTTTTCTTACTTTAAGCATTTCATTAATGTGCGACATAAACCAGCACTCAATGTGTATGGAACGGGCTCAGCAGCTGAGCCAACTCCGCACACAGAAGATGCCTGCTGCGTTATACAGCTAGCATGCAGCTCTAAGGCTATGTGCCCATGCTGCGGAATATTTGCGGAACTTGCCGCAATTCTAAATCGAGGAAATTCCGCGTATTTCTCAAAAATCCGCAGTACAGAGTCCCCAGTCATTTCTATGGCATTTGGGAAGTGCTGTGCCCATGCTGCGTTTTTTCTGCAGCGGAAATAATGCGGATATCCCTGCAGAAAATCTGCAGCATGTCAATTATTCTTGCGGATTTTCCCCACACGATCCCATACTTGCCTACCTTGATAGAAGACACCGGAGTCACTTCCTCCGATGCAGAGGAGTGCGGTGGAGCCAGGATCAGGAGGTGGGCGGGCCTGCACGAGCTCTGGTCATGTGACAGCCGGAGCTAGTGCAGGCCCACCCGCCTTCTCCTGCAATGTGCATACACGGCCGGAGAGTGAAGTGCTGCGTGATGGAGGCAAGTATGAACTCACCGATCACTCCAGCACTTGTTCTGCATTAAGTATGCAGTGCCAAAGCCATGGTACTGTTTTCTCAATGCAGAAAGCCCGCTGCATATCCGCAGGACATAACGAAATACATCCGCAGCATTAAAACAGACAAAGTTGAGCTGCGGTTTTCTAGGAGCTCCTGCGGATAGATCCTCAGGACACTTTCCCTTGTGGGCACATAGCCTAACAGCAGAGCCCAGCTCTGATCTCTGCTGTTTAACACCCTAAAGGGAATCTGTCACCAGATTTTTGCCACCTAATCTGAGAGCAGCATAATGTAAAGGCAGAGAACCTGACTCTAGCGATGACACTTACTGAGCTGCATAGTGTAGTTTTGAGAATATCACTGATTAATCAGCAGTAGATTATCATTAGAGGACTACTTGGCTTGCTGTCAGGTAGTCCAGCATATTCATGAGCTCTGTATAACTGCAAGATCTGCAGCAGAGAAAAAGTGATTTTATCAAAATGACAGCAAACAATTCATCACTGGAATCAGGGTCTCTACATTGTTCTGCTCTCAGATGGGGGAGCAAAAATCGGGTGACAGATTCCCTTAAATGAAAAAAAAATAAATAAATAATGACCATTTAAAGAAAGAAACAGGGACCATTTTAAAATTTTGCACATATTTCATGACCACACATGCGCTATTTTGAAGAATTTGCAGTAGAAAACAGGAAGGAATACCACGAGATGGAAAAGGATTTGAAAAACACTGCAAATGATGAAATCGGAGCCTTTGTTCTTTATTTCATAACTCCCATATATCAAGTTTTATTCTGGTCATATTTCCTGGGAAGGAAACAAACAGAGCACAGCAAAAGGAGTTTTCTTTTTTTCTCAAATTTACTGCAAAATAAAACCTTGCTGAGAGCAATAACAGGAAGGCTAAAGTGTCTACCAACCAGGACAGAAATCTGTCAACTGAACGCTAAGCGTCAGACATCTGCGTTAAGCCGGCTATAGGCACAGCGCAGCCTGAAATCTGCCAGCTAGAACGCTACTGAACTGCTGCTCTACAGCTTCTGCAATAAGAATACCACCTAATAGGCTGGGAAGAGGGATCACAAGTCTTGTACGGAAATATTACAAAAACACGCAGCGTGAAATACTAACATCGAGCTTTAAAAGCAAAAAGGAGAAGGAATCTGTCTTGCATTCAATTCAGGATTTATCCCCACTACTGCATTGATTAATTATCTGCAGAATAGATGATGGGTGTTTGATCCCATGGAGCCCACCCATCACCCCTTTTATCCTGACATTCAGGACCACGCTGATCGGTCATGTGTGGTGCCCCACCACTAAACGTCTACAGAACTGATAGGAGGCAGTCTAAAGGTACCGTCACACTAAGCGACACTCCAGCGATCCCACCAGCAATCTGACCTGGCAGGGATCGCTGGAGCGTCGCTACACGGGTTGCTGGTGAGCAGTCACACAGGCAGATCTCACCAGCAACCAGTGACCAGCCCCCAGCCAGCAGCGACGCGTGGAAGCGATGCTGCGCTTGGTAACTAAGGTAAATATCTGGTAACCAACCCGATATTTACCTTGGTTACCAGCGCACACCGCTTAGCGCTGGCTCCCTGCACTCCTAGCCAGAGTACACATAGGGTTAATAACCCGATGTGTAGTCTGGCTATGTGTGCAGTGAGCAGGGAGCCGGCACTCGCAGCGTGAGAGTGGCGGACGCTGGTAACGAAGGTAAATATCGGGTAACCAAGGAAAGGGCTTCTTGGTTACCCGATGTTTACCTTGGTTACCAGCGTCCGCAGAAGCCGGCTCCCTGTTCACTGCACATTCAGTTGTTGCTTTCTCGCTGTGAAGCACACATCGCTGTGTGACAGAGAGCAACAACTAAAAAATGGTCCAGGACAATCAGCAACAACCAACGACCTCACAGCAGGGGCCAGGTTGTTGCTGGATGTCACCCACAGCGACAACACTTGCACCATCGCTGTTACGTCACTAAAGTTGTGCCTCAGCAGCGATGTTGCTAGCGATGTTGCTTAGTGAGACGTGGCCTTTATAGAGTGCTTGGTTGTTTCCAGGTGACCCTTACACCTTGAATGGAAAGATAACCAATAACAATTCTTCTTTAGAAGGGGCTCTAGCAGCACAGGATGAGGTGCCCATGCATCATGGCGGGCCTAATCCTTTATATTCACCTTTCCACCTGCTTGTTTTCCCTCAATCTCCACCCTCCCCTCTGCTGTGATTGACAGCTCTGGCTTTATTGAGCCAGAGAAGGGCAGAGATCAATATAAAACCTGCAAGTGGGAAGGTGTATTTAAATGATTAGCCCCGCCATGATGCACGAGCGCCAGGACTTGGTGTGAACAGTCGTCCTGTGCCGAGTGCATCTCATACTTCAAACCTTGTGTTACATAGATAATGGACACACTGTAGCACAACTGGTAATGTCGCTCATCTGAAAAAAATAAATATGCCCAAAAAAATAGTCAATTACTTGCAATTTAAGTGATCCATGCGACCGTACAACTTTATAAAAAAATTGTATGAAAGTAGTCTGGTCAATGAACCAAGCCCATTATAGCATAGTTTCATAGGGTTTAAGGTAGAAGGTACACTTAAGTCCATAGAGTTCAATCCCCGACCTAACCTAACATGTTAGTAATATTTTGGGTACATGGACAATGCGACTCCTGGTGGCCAGACAATCGAAACCCAACATCCCAGACTGAGCACAGGCAGGACAACCGCAGAAGATCATAAGTGGAACACTTAGGACTGAAAACAAAATAAGGATATGGGGCACTTAAGCTAAGCAGTCCTCTTCAGTTTCCAAAAGACAAAGGGTTGTGTTAAAGGGTTTTTTAATTTCAGATAACCCCTGTTCCTTGACTGCAGTTTGTTTTATAAAAAAAAAATATATAATAATAATAATAATAATAATAATAATAATAATATTGTGCTCTATTCTTCGAGTCTAGGCCTAAGTCTCCACTGCTGCTCCAGATTTCTGTTATTGTATGCAGCGCTGACATGTCATCTACACTGCAGACAATCAGTGAGCTCATCGGTTCCGAGTGCCATCAACTCGCGCAGAGCTCAGTTATTGGCTGCAATGCTGGCGACATGACGTCAGCGCTGTAGACAATAGACTCCAGGAGCAACAGCGGAAGCCAATAGAAAGAGCAAAGGACACTGTTTTCATTAATATAATCTGTACTTGGGGAGAAGACCCAAAGACATCTTTTAATGTAAGACTCACACAATCACAATGCAACAGAATTCTTTGTTTGTACAACAATTTCTGGTTTGAGCACAAGTCAAAATAACCACGCTATGGCATAAATAATGCGGCTACTTCAGCTCACGAGACCTAAACAAGCCCTATCTGAGAGGGTGAGATGCTACATGGACAAAAGAGCCATACACGATCAGAAAAAGACAAAACAAAAAAAAAAAAACAAAAAAAAAAAAACACACAAAACAACAACTTCACAGAAGTTCATACACACACACTTCTCCCTTGGAGAAGACAAGGGAACACATACATTTACATACTAATAATAATAATTTTATTCATTTATATAGCGCTATTAATTCCATAGCACTTTACATACATTGGCAACACTGTCCCCATTGGGGCTCACAATCTAGAGTCCCTATCTGTATGTCTTTGGAATGTGGGAGGAAACCGGAGTACCCGGAGGAAACCCACGCAAACACGGGGAGAACATACAAACTCCTTGCAGATGGTGCCCTTGGTGGGATTTGAACCCAGGACCCCAGCGCTGCAAGACTGCAGTGCTAACCACTGAGCCACCGTGCCGCCCGTAACTCATGGTTATTCTATGTAGGGCCAGCAGCACAGTATCCAGAAACATACAATATGGGAAGACTTGTAGATTTCACCACAAAACACATTCAGACCCATCTCATGACAAGTGCATTTATTAAGAGCTAAAAGGGAAAAATAGTCAACATTTCCATTATTTTTTCTTGCCAACTCTTATCTTGCTCAGCCACAAAACAGCAGAAGTACTTACTTTCCAATGTTTTCAGGGAGTGCCTGCAGTGAGATATCATTAATGGAAAGGCAGGTGAGGCTCTCTAGGTCAGGAAAACTCTCCGGTAGCCTAGATTGCATGAAAGAAAATACATGCCATTTATCAGCAAGTCCTCGAAGCAGCACATTATGGCACAGAAAGCTAAAACACTTAGAACAAACAAGTCTCTACGGCTACAATCATTGTCTTGGCACATATATATGATTCAAAAGGTCTTCATTGATGTTTAAATAGAAACTTGCCCAGTTGTATAAAGTAAACTAATTCAGTAGGGAAAAGGTCAGTGTATTGGATAAGGCATGAATCTTCCAGGTAGGGTCCTCGGAAACGGAGCCCCAATCCAAAAGAATATCGGGCACCATGGGGGAAGTCTTAACAAGTAACCATTCCTCTTTGATAAAATCATCTACTCAGACTTTGGTGTCTTCTCCAATATTGTAATACCGCTTGCGTGAGATATATCATAGAATGATACGTTGGTTCAGTGCCACAATGTGGGATGGAGATCTCGAAAGTAGACGTGCGACTAGCTGAACATGAAAACAGAAGCTATTTCTAACATGACTGACGGAAATAGAGCTACTACACAACACGCCATGTTGTCAAGGATGTCTAAACCATTCTAAGAGGTATGCGGGTGATACAACACTAGGTGATAAGCCAATAGCATTGGGAGAGTTATTAGACCAGGAGTGGGGAGGAGGGATGTAGGGGGTGGGGGGGGGGTAGACCAGCTCGACAAGCTACATATTCCCTTGGAGAATATTGGAGTCTCGGTTCCCAATGGCTTGAACTATAGAAACTGATTTTAGGTCCTACTACTGAACTGCGAGAGTTTTTTTTTCTTTTGTCTTTCATTCACATTACACATCTATTCTAACATCATGAGGAATATTTATGAAGCAAAATGCATCAGAATTTTGGTGCAATTAGTTCTAATGTCTTTAATGACTTGATGCGCTTTAGGACTTATGGACAAAGTGGTTTTGTCTGGGCGCTGCATAGGAAGGAAGCAACAGACATAAAATTCTAGGCCCCATAATGATGATATTGCATCACAATAATTCAGAAACTAAAGCACAAAGTTAAAAAGACAAATATATAATTAATCGGCAATTGATCAATTTCAAACCTTCAAGTGAATCTCCTGTCGGTGGCTTTTTTCCGGTGCGGTGCCCAGACAAAAGCGCTTTTTCTTTTCCAATAAATCCTCCTTTCCGGACTGTGCGCAAACAGTCGGAGCAGCTCAGGCACAGGGAGAGCCTTAATGCTGTTCGCTATGGTTGTGCGGGATGTGCACAACCTTAAAAGGTGAACGCATCAGCCCTGTTTGTCTGTTTTTTCTACTTGTCTACGTTATCTTTTGTCTCATCCGTTTTTGTGCTTAAGATCCTTTTTACAACTTGTCCAATTAAGGGGTGTGGAGTTGTGAAAAGGGCGTGGCTTATCTGAAAAGCATGGCGCAACATACAGAACACTGCCAAAAATGAGCCAAAATTGTGGCACACATTTGTGACATAAAGTAAAGACCCTAAAGCACATTAGGCAAACGTCGGGGAAGCCCACAGTTATTGGGCAAGTTGGCCGGCAGTGTAATGTGTATGGGGGCCTCCTGACTCTTCCCTGACAGATGATGCTGAATGGAAATAAGGATCTGGCACATCTGATGTTACACTACTAATCCTTTTCAATGAGATAAGATCTCACCAAAGGCTTTAAACACAAGAATGCTTGCCAGAACAAATCCTTCAAGGTCTGGAGAAGTCAGGCTAGCTAGCTCGAAGCCAAACAATGGTTCGGCTGCCAGTAGTCTATGGTGCAATTTTGTACCTCATGAATAAGTTTTGACGAGCTACAATTAAGTTATATTTTAAGATTTTCCCTGTGCTAGAGTTCCCGGATATAATTTTGCATAAAGCAGCTCATTTATGGAATACATCTTTTCATCAAACATAAGATGTAAAAATATTTTTAAATTTGACACACTATAAAAATAATTTTGAACAAGGTAAAAATCTTGATAAAAAGTGCCAGCACCTAGTCTCCTAGTCTGTAGTCAGACATTGTCAGACCCATCCGGATCACTAACAAAGTGATGTACAACTGCACAACACTGATTTGTACGATCAGCTCATAACAAAAAAGAGGCAGCAGACCCCAATGTGCACCTCACATTCAGCTCTCTGGCTTGCGCTCCAGCGGTTAGTCTTGGAAATGTTGCCGCAAGTGTAATCTTGATTTAGATCTGTTCTCCCTGTGGCATGTCCTGTCTTCGGGCAGTAGACTGACAACTAGCCATCAGGTACAAGCTTTCATCATGCAGCAGTGCCAGACAAAGTGAGACGGGGAGCTCAGAGGGACTACGCAGCAAAGTACAAAGCCGGGGGTCTGCTGGCAGAACATACAGATCCAATTGCTGTCAGGTAAGCATGCTGCCGTCACTCAGTGATATGAAGTAGTGCCCCTCGTTTGCAGTATCCATCGCTTGACAATGACATTTAATTGTACAATGTAACCAATGATCAAACACAGTAGTCACTGAGCGCTACTCCCTTCAGTGTTATGCCACAAATTAAAAAAAGTGCAATTTGCGAGAACTGAAAAATGTGTACTTTGGGTCATGCAATTGTCTGTGCTTGGTTGCGGTCTGCTTTCTCAACCCCCCTTATAACAGGATGGATGTGTTGCAAGTTAAATGTAGGTGAATTTTCGGTGCTTTGTGTTCTTCTAACGTTTTTAACATGCATAAACAAGGCATACTTGTAATCTCTCTTCAAAAATTATGTAAATTAAAATACTGTGACGAGCGCTTACCTTGTGAGTGGGTTTCCACTGAAATCAGCTACTTGGAGTTCTTTACAAAATGAGATGCTCTCTGGAATTTCAGGAATATCTGAAATATATTTCACATAAAAAAAAAAAGTGAGCCTCTGACCATACTTGCCATTTTTCTGTATTAGAAGAACAGCCTCTAATTAACCAATTATAGTCCTATCATTTCTAAACAAAATAGGATTACAGTTTTGTATATATTGGTCAGAGCCTTCCAAGTTGGGGGCCATCAAAGAAACGTTTGTGCTTTCATGCAGCCTCCAGATGAAAAGTATGTCCGGTCTGTCTCCACAAAATGGTTCTCAGAAATATGAGAGCTGAAACTACTCTTTACTTTGGATTGTCCAAAGAGGATTCAAACCATCCATTATTAACATTTATCAACCAAGAACATTTGGCTTTAGGACACTAAACCGGTTAGAGTGGTATGAAGACTGTTGACCAAATCTGTCAATTTTGGCAAGACCAGATGACCATCTAATGTTTAGGACTCGAGGGCCTCCCAACCCTTCCGGCATCTTCTACGGAGATAGGTTGCCGGCAGAAGAGTTTGATAGCAGCCTACTCCTTTTCTGGGACCACATTCATGACCAACAGCTGTCTCATATGTACGGTCAAGGTTTCAGGTGACCGAAAAAGGTTCATAATGAAGTCAATGACAACATAACAATTCTGCCATTTACACCAGCCTTATGGTATCATTCTTCAGAAAATGTGTGAAGGAATTTACTTTTCCATTTATCAGGTTATTTCACCTGCTATTCAGGAGCACAGAGCAGCCTTATATCAATCCTTATAATAGAACTCATGTATTATTCACTACCGTAGACTGACATTTTATATACTGAGATCAAGATGCAATAATTCACCATCCTAGGCAGATGATTTGTTTTACAAGACACGGCATTAGAAACTCTAAACAGCCTTGGAAGCTTTTCATCTTTCAATATGCCCAAGTTCTGAAACAAGTGTCCACTCAGAAGAGAACATTACATGTGAATACAAAGCCTGAAAATAAAGTCTCCCGATGTAGACCAGATGTTCTAGGGCATATGCTGGAGAAATTTACGCACAACCAAAAGACGAGTACTTAATCCTAACTGCGTCATGCAATGAAACCCAATGCAAAACAAGGCAGGCTAAGGATAATCCAGCCGGCAAAGGCAAAGATTTCTGTTCTAAATACGGCTCAGTTTCCCATTTTAATGAAGAATTGGTCAAAAATAGATAAACCTAAAAGCTTCTACTATCCAATAAAGTATATTTGTAAGCTTGATTAATAGACACAATATTTAATCACTAATGTAAATATTTATGCCAATGAAAATAATCTATATGTTAAACAGAACAATTAAAACCGTCCACAGACAGCAATTCTGAATCAATGAGATCTTTATT
This sequence comes from Anomaloglossus baeobatrachus, assembly GCF_048569485.1. Taxonomy (NCBI): domain Eukaryota; kingdom Metazoa; phylum Chordata; class Amphibia; order Anura; family Aromobatidae; genus Anomaloglossus; species Anomaloglossus baeobatrachus. The sequence continues at coordinate 409,119,677 of NC_134355.1, forward strand.
AGATTCAATGCAAAGAGACTGCATTTCTTCCTACGAAGGGAGCCTGGTTTGTACAGTAGTTATGTGCCGACAACTACAGGCAGTTTGTTCACCTCTGGTGAGGCCAAACATTTAAAGGGAATCTGTCAGCATGTTTTTGCTACCTCATCTGAGAACAGAATGATGCAGTCAAAGAGGCCCTGAATCTAACAATGTACCACTTGGATTACTGGAAACAGCAGTTGTGACACAATCTAAATTTTTAGGTTTAGTCACATAGCAGCGTCCAGAAGGCTGTCCCCACACACACCAGGCTCCCAATAGAGATTGTATATTAACAGTGGGGTGTCAATCACAGCAGGGGGCATGCTGGACTGCCATGCATGCAAGTTACTAGTCCAGTAGTGATAAGGGTACTGCTACTTAAACAAACAAACTTACCAAATAAACAAAAGATCGACACTGAAAAAAAACAGGTATTCCTGAACCTTCTGTGTTAACCCTTGCAGCATGATGATTTCAGCTTATATAGTAAAAACCTGATAAAAAGTTTCTTTAAGTGCACCTTCCACTTACCTGGTCTATCTCCACCATCACTCTTCTTTGATTGACAGTTCTGGCTTTATAGAGCCAGAGAAGAGTGGACATGATGGAAAACAAGTGTAGGTGGGAAGGTGCCACGCCAATGGTCTGCCAAGTGCCTCTATTTTGTTTGACAGAGACACTTTAAATGTATAATGACTAAAAAGTAGCAGACCTGTGGAAGTTCTGGTACGCCAGGTTCAGCCGAACTGTAGGTAAAGTTGAGCTCGGGACCTGAACTTCATTCTGGAGCACAAACTCCACATAAGCCAATGATTTGGCAGTTCGGCTATCTGCCACATACAGCCAGCCATAAACAAAGCCTTTCAGGGGGAAGGCAGGTTTTGTTTTTGTATTTTATTTTTTTGGGACTCCCTACACCCGAAAATGTTGTTTTCACCCCCAATGAGAGCCATTAACGAGAGTACCGAGCACCCTGATGCTCGACCGAGTCATTTGCATACATAGAGCACCCAAACTCCAACTTTTTTTTTTATTTTTAAAGTCTGTGTTTGGTACTTTAGAGTTTGGGTTAACTCATCTCTAATAATGCGAACATACAATGATGTTGTAAGGTAAAAAAAATAAAAAAAAAAAAGGAGTCTTCCAATGCTACAGTATTTCCCCGAAAATAAGCCCTAGCAGGAATTTTCAGCATTTTCGGTGTAAGGTTTAAATTAAGCCCTTCTCTGAAAAGCCCTGGTCGCGGTTTAAAAATGAAGTGTCCGTGCAGCTAAAAAAGTTAAAGAATACTGCAGGACACTTCATTATAGACAGCAACCCAGAAGAAAGAAGAGAGAAGACCCCATAATAATACTCACCAGACACAAAATGGGAGGATCTGCAGTGGAATGCGCACACACACACACACACACACACACACACCTGGCGGTACCAATTGCTTCAGGCTAGCAGGTGAACCTGGGAGCAGTGCAGTGGAGCGCGAGGACCTGTAGTGGAACGCATGGAGGACACGGTGATAGACGTGTGTGTGCACGCAATCTGATGTATGTGAGTATCAGCCAGAAACAGGGGAGGACCGCGTGGAGCATACATGGTGGGAGCGCCCACTGCAGAACACAGGAGGACCTGGGAGTGACGCAGACACCCAGGGTCTGGTAGGTATAATTCTCCTGCGAAGGTGGGGGGGGGGGGGTAATCACTTTTTTTTTTTTTTTAAAAGGGGGGTGGGGTAATTTCCCCCAACCGCGTGTCCATCAGAGTAAGCCCTACCCCAGAAATTATACCTAGTGCATTTTTGGGGTAAAAAAAAAAAAAAAATTATATATATATATATATATATATATATATATATATATATATATATATATATATATATATATATATATATAAAAAAGACAGCAATGTTTTCGTGGGAAACACTGTACTCTTAAGGCTGTGGCCTCACGGGGATTACTGCGATTCCCTCGCATGACACTCGGCTCACGCTGGCAGTACAGCAGAGCAGAGTGTCATGCGAGTGTCCCTACGACTGAGGTCCGACCGTGCGAGTGGACCTCAGCTGCGGGGGGCGGGCCAGCACTGCGGAGGGGAGGGATTTATCTCCCTCTCTCCTCCGTAGCCGGCTATTGCCATTCTCGCCCTGCACTCGTGGTACACCGGTGCGATTCTTCTCTCGCCCCATACACTTGAATGGGTGCGAGAGAAAGTCTCTCATTACAATCGCAGCATGCTGCGATTGTTTTCTCGGTTCGATTAGGGCTGAGAAAATAATCGCTCATGTGTGCTGACACACAGGCTAATATTGGTCCGAGTGGAATGCGATGTTTTATCCCACTCGCACCGATTTTTATGCCGTGTGTCTTAGGCCTTACCAGCTGCTCTACACTCCTGATACACAGAAGGTGTCACAAGTTGTTGATAGATATGTAATGTTCCTTCGCTTGGGAAGAACTGGTGTATCTAAAATCTAGTGATATTAGCATCTCTGTAAAAGTACAAATTCATCATAAGCTCACCAGACATCAATACACATACAGGGACTATCTGCTAAACAAGTGAAATTCGAGCATCACATAAGGGATGTATATAAAAAAGAGCAAATAAGTTAAAATAAGCTAAAATTATTTAGTTCCGCCTCTAAGAAATGATGCTAAAAATTTCTAAATCTTAAACTTCAATCACCAACTGAAATATATGTAATAGATGGAGGAGACTGAGAAGGTGTGACATTATATAAGGGTTAGTGATATATTGAGAGCGCGCCTCTTCGTAAGTGCAGCCACTGATCATCTGGACAGCTCCTGGGTCCTGAAGGAAATTTAGTACTTCAAGTGTCTGAGCAGCTTCTTAAACCTATAATATTCCAGATTATGGAAGATCATTATTATTGTAGCTGTTTGAAGCCCAATTCAAGGTTTTCCTGTTTTCTTCTTTCAAACAATACACATAAAAGGGCCCTGAACACTACAATTAGGAGCCGCAATCAACCCTGGAACAGAACCAAGAATATGGGATTAAATTTGCCATAAAATGGAGGCTCAGGCCGCTTATTAATGGCCATGTACAACTTACAAAAGCCTTAAAATAAGTAAAAAAAAAATAAATAAATATAAAATTAAAAAAAAAAAAAAGAACTGCATTTTGTCTTAAAGGAGACATTTGAGCTTGGATATGAAGTACAATATATGGACAGCATATTATAGAGCCAGAGAAGAAGGGTTGATTTATATATTGTTTTGCGGAAATCAATTCAGCATAACTAGTATTTTATTCATTAAATGTCTTAACATTCTGGGCTTAGAAGTCAAGTCTGCGCAAACAGAGATCGCTGTCAATCACAGATTAGGATCAGCCTTTTAACCCCTTATCGCTGAAGCCTGTTTTCTCCTTCATAACAGTGCCGAATTTTACAATTCTGACCAGTGTCACTTCATGGGTTAATAACTCTGGAACACTTCAACGGATCCCGGTGATTCAGAGATGGTTTCTTGCAACATATTGTACTTAATGTTATTGGTAAATTTAGTCAGATGTTTTTAGGTTGAAATTTTTTTTATATTTATTTGTAAAAACATCAGAATTTTGGGAAAAAATTCGCAAATTTCAAACTTGAATTTTTATGCCCTTAAGCTAGAGAGTTATATCACAGAAAATAGTGAATGAATAACATTTCCCACATGTCTACTTTACATCAGCGCAATATTTGAAAAAAATTTTTTGTTAGGAAGTTAGAAGGGTTAAAAATTTATCAGCAATTTCTAATTTTTCAACAAATTTACAAAACCATTATTTTGAGGGACTACATCCCATTTGAAGTGACTAACAGGCCTATATGACAGAAAATACCCAAAAGAGACAACTTGCACACCCCACACTGCTCAAAACCACATTCAAGAAGTTTCACCTTAGGTGCTTCACAGGAGTTAAAGCCATGAGGAAGAAAAAACATAAAAATCTTACTTTTCGAGCCTCAAATTTTACATGGTCATAAGGGTAACAGGAGAGTTGTTGTTCAATTACACTTGAGTACACAGATACCACATAAGTGATGGAAAACTACTGTTTGGATGCACGGCAGACCTTGGAAGGGTCAGCGCGCCATTTGACTTTTGGAACAGAAACTTGGCTGAAATAGATAAAACACCATGTCGCATTTGCAGACCCCCTTATGTGCCAAAATAGTGGAAACCTGGCAAGTTACTTTAGTTTGGAAACTACACCTGTCATGGAATGTGGAGGTATGTTGAGCACCTTGAACCAACAGGTGATTAACAGATTATTCTTTTTTATTTTTTTTTTTCTTACATTGAGCCGTAAAAATGAAAATTTTCATAAGGCTAAAAAGGAGAAAATGGACTGTACAATTTCTTTTGCAATTTCTCCTGCATATACAGATACCCCACATGTGGTGGAAAACTATTTTTTGGGCGCACGGCAGGGTTCAGCAGGGAAAGAGCGCTATTTGAATATTGGAGCGACATTTTGGCTAGAATAGATTGCAAACGCCATGTCACATTTGAAGAGCTCCCAACATGGCAAAACATCAGAAACCCCAACAAAGTGACCCCACTTTGCAAACTACACCTCAAGATATTTATCTAGGGTTGTAGTGAGCATTTTCCACCCTCAGGTGAGTCACAGAAATCTATAACATTAGCTTGAGTAAATGAAATATTCTCATTTTCCCCATACAATGTTGCTTTGGCCCCAGTTTTAATTGTCAAAAGGGGTAATAGGAGAAAACGAAAGGTACAATTCATTACACAATTTCTCCTCAGTTTCCCAGTACCCCATATGTAGTTGAAACCTACTTTTCAGGCACAATGCAAAGCGCAGAATGGAAGGAGCACCATATTATAGTGCAGATTTTGCTGGAATGGTTTGTGGGTGCCATGTCACATTTGCAAAGTCCCTGAGGTGCTAAAAAAAAAGCAGTCCCCAATAAGTGACCACATGTAACAAACTATGCTCTTCAATTAATTAATCTAGGGTTGCAGTGAGCACGATGACACCACATGTTGCTCACAGAATTTTATACTATTGGGTGGTGAAAAAGAATTAAGTTTCATTTTTACCACTTTTTTTAGTCCCAAGTTTTTAATTTTATAACAGCTAATAAAAAAAAATGGAGCACAGTTAGTGTTATGGAGTCAGTGTCCGTATAAAATGGACAGACTCAGACTCCTAAAATATATAATAAATTGTTTGCCGTAGTTCAATGCAGTATGTGTATTTTTTTCCATATGAATTTGGGAAAGTTACGAAATATCCTATAAATGTCTGATCTCAGGATCTAGGCTTTTAGTTGAGATGAATCTGTGCTGCACTTTATGCATATGATAAGTAGTGAAGCCCCTCTGTAGATTAGAAGAGAAAGGCACTGGAATGAGTGCCTGCAATCATCTCAGAACTGCTTCTCAGGACAAATTCATAGACTGCACAAAAGTACATTTTAGCTGAAAACGTTTTTTTTTTCCTATTTACTCCACATTAACAATTACATTTTTTTGTGTTCTAAACTTGTGTTCCAATAAATCCATTTTATGTTCTATCTAAAGAGCTTGATTATTGTATCATAGTAATGATGAAAAACCTGATACCATTTTACTACAGTAAATTAATCACTTAAACATGAGCCATGTATGAGGGAGTCAAGGAAATTGAGGGGTCGGATGTTTGGCTTACCGATGGCACAGCACTGCACACAGTTTGATGTGCAACATCTCCCGAGAACGCCAATACCCTACATGTAATTGGGAACTACTTACTGCCAGTCCTCCTTCTCCGTCTGTTATTACAGGAGAAGGAAGGGGGAGGAAAGACACGGGGGAGGAAAGACACGGGGGAGGAAAGACACGGGGGAGGAAAGACACGGGGGAGGAAAGACACGGGGGAGGAAAGACACGGGGGAGGAAAGACACGGGGGAGGAAAGACACGGGGGAGGAAAGACACGGGGGAGGAAAGACACGGGGGAGGAAAGACACGGGGGAGGAAAGACACGGGGGAGGAAAGACACGGGGGAGGAAAGACACGGGGGAGGAAAGACACGGGGGAGGAAAGACACGGGGGAGGAAAGACACGGGGGAGGAAAGACACGGGGGAGGAAAGACACGGGGGAGGAAAGACACGGGGGAGGAAAGACACGGGGGAGGAAAGACACGGGGGAGGAAAGACACGGGGGAGGAAAGACACGGGGGAGGAAAGACACGGGGGAGGAAAGACACGGGGGAGGAAAGACACGGGGGAGGAAAGACACGGGGGAGGAAAGACACGGGGGAGGAAAGACACGGGGGAGGAAAGACACGGGGGAGGAAAGACACGGGGGAGGAAAGACACGGGGGAGGAAAGACACGGGGGAGGAAAGACACGGGGGAGGAAAGACACGGGGGAGGAAAGACACGGGGGAGGAAAGACAGGCAGGCAGACAGGGGCGGAATAACTAGCAAAACCCTACCCATCTATTAGATATTCCGTTGAACCTCTCCTAAGATAACAGTGCATTTCACAAACTTTACTTCCCTATATTTTCGAAAGTATACATCCGATCTCACAACTAACCAAAGGTATGTATAGAATCAGCATAATAGTGCTAGTATAACAATGGTTTCAGTTTATATATGAAAATCCTGGTGGTTGGTCCTCTAAGTGTGCTTTAATAAAGTGGCTGGACTGAAAACCTACAATATGGACCCCCTACTCAAAGAAACTGAACTTAATACCAACAGAACAACCAGGTAGTTACTTAGTGGAAAAGTAATACCTATAAAACTACCTAGAAATAAATCAAATCAAATTTGAATCATAATTCATCTTTATTACAAGAAAAAACAAAATATAAAAATACTCAGCAGTATAAAATGTAGAAATAAGTACGTGGCACATGACAATATCTAATACAGTGGAACCTCGCTTAACGAGTAGCCGAGTTAGCGAGTATTTCGCTTAACGAGCAAAGCTTGCTGTAAATTTGTAACTCAGTTTACGAGCAAGCTTTGCTGTACAAGCAAAATACTCACTGCACACTCTTCTGGTTCCGTCCATCCACCGCGCTCTGACCTGCTCTTGCAGTCCACACAAACACACACAAGCACACACAAGACACACACAAACACACACGCACGCACATTATGCTCACCTTACCTCCATTCCATCGCCGGCCTCATGGTTCTTGTAGTTCACCGGTACAGGATGTGTATCGGGTAACCATCGCGATGAGGGAGGAACTTGCTCTGGCAGCGGCAGTTCCTCCCTCATCGCGATGGTTACCCAATACACATCCTGTACCGGCGAACTGCAAGATGCATGAGGCCGGCGATGGAACGGAAGGTAAGATGAGCATAATGTGTACCTTCCATTCCATCGCCGGCCTCAGGGTTCTTGTAGTTCGCCGCTACAGGATGTGTATTGGCAACCATCGCGACGAGGGAGGAACTTCCACTGTCAGCCGCTACTCAAAGGCAGCACACTGACCAATCAGATGCAAGAGTTTCCTGCCTTTGACATTAGCGCTCTGGCAGCGGAAGTTCCTCCCTCGTCACGATGGTTACCCGATACACATCCTGTACTGGCGAACTGCAAGTTCCAGGAGGCCAGCGATGGAACGGAAGGTAAGGTGAGCATAATACGTACGTACATACGTGCGTGTAATGACACAATAGGGGACCAGGATGGGACATTTAACAAGTTGTGGAACGAATTGTCTACATTGCAATGATTTCCTATGGGAAATCTTGCTTTGCTCAACGAGTAACTTGGTTAACAAGCACAGTCCCAGAACAGATTGTTCTCGTTAACCAAGGTTCCACTATAATAGCAAAATGTATAACTGTCAATATGTATTGGACTACAATAAATGTTAATAATTAACATAAAAATTGACAGTGTACAATAATGAATATATTTTTAATCAAAAAGTAGTGAGAATAATAAAAATATATATCATGTACTAAATGTGATACAAACTAATAAATAGTAGAAACTACATTCATGGTAAGGTGACAAAGGCATAATATAGTAGCAATGTGGAGTGGATGAAAATAAGATGGCAAATGAAAAATAATAAATATATATCAGGTGAAAAATATTTTAACCTGATAGTAAAATAAAATTAAACTAACAAATGCCAATAAGCAAATTATGCCACATTGCTACATATTAAAGAATCACCACTAAGACACCCTGACACGTTTCGCCGTGGCTTTCTCCAAGGGCATATGTGGTATGTATAGAATCAGAATTCACCTTTTGTGCCTCCTCTATTTCCTCATAGACTGTAAGCTTACGAGCAGGGCCCTCACTCCTCTTGGTATCTTAATGTTGTTATTTTGTATTGTCTCATTGTCTGTACATGTCCCCTCTGAATTGTAAAGCGCTGCAGAATATGTTGGCGCTATAGAAATAAAACTTATTATTATTATTATTAGAAAGTGCCAGTATAGCACTGGCTTCAGTTTATATATGAAAATCCTGGTGGTTGGTCCTCTAAGTGTGCTTTAATAAAATGGAAAACCATTATTGTGTGCCTTATCCAACAGCCAAGCAAGTGTCCCTTATCACATTCCGTGAGTGCAGCCTCACAATACCCATATAATCAAAGAAACTGCTTATACTGAAATAGCACCAACCCTCACATTTGTTTCGACAAAGGAGTCTTCATCTGAGGGTCAGGTTTATATCAGGTTTTTATGTTTTGAAATTAATTTTTTCATTTTTCTGCCAGCAGATAAGACTACTTTATTCTTCTGGTCAGTACGATTACAGTGATGTCACATTTATGAGGGTTTTTTAGGTTTTACCTCCTTCACACAAATACCATTTTACAGAACAAAAAAAAAAAAAAGATTTTGCATTACTATATTCTGACAGTTGTGGCTTTTTTATTTTTCCTAGCGACAAAGTTGTACGGCAGCTTGTTTATTTGCAGAACGAAATGACTTTTTAGGGATACCATTTCTGTTCATGAAGTGACTTTTAGATTGTATTTTAATCCCCTTTTTTCCAGCGGTTTGATGAAGAAGCCTAATTTTTGCCACTATCTTTTACGGTGTCCATTGAAGGGGTTAACTAGTGTAACTAGTTTAGTTCCGTATATGGTGATACCAAATGTGTACTTTTTTTTCTATGCATATTTTCGCTTTTACATGAATGTGTGTTTATTAGTATAATTTTTTTAATTTTTATTTTACATTTTTTTTACTTTTCTTCTTCTTATGGGTCACAAACTTATTAGTCTGATTATGTAATGCATTTCTGTGCACAAGTATGGCAATGAATTATACCTGTCAGTTTTACACCATATGCAAGGATGGTTGACCTTAGGGAGATCAACATCCAGCACCGCGGAGCACCATCACGTGTTTCTCAACGCAGTGATTCTAGAGCAATGTCCCCTGTGAAATATTCAAAACAAGAAAGCCTGCGGAGACCCCATCACATGTTTCTCAACGCTGGCAGGAAACTAGCCAGGTCTTTCACCGGCAAGGAACAAGACTACTACTAGGCATTGCTTCCACTAGCCAGTTTCCTACTCCACACTGATGAGGGGCAAATACCCCGAAACAGCTGTCTGTGGATGGATACCATGTTTGGCATAGGTGGTCTCCTTGACTGGAGACTGCCCTTCCCGTGGTTGTTCCTTCCCAGTGAAAGACCTGGCTAGTTTCCTCCCAGCGTTGAGAAACATGTGATTGAGTCTCCTCAGGCTTTCTTGTTTTGTTAGTTTTACATCGACGGTACACCTGTTAGACCATGCTCTTGGCATGGTCTAACAAGGCCACTGTAGTCACATAACCTGGGGATCGTCATTTGACCTTGGGTTGTCATGGAAACAATTGAGTGTGATCACATCGAGGGGCGTCCCGATCAGGTGGGAGAGGGAGCTCCCTCTACCAGTCTCCTAAATGTTCTGATTGCTATTTAGGGAATTAAATAGAAAGATGAGAAGCAGCCATCGGCGCTGGCTGTGAGAGCTGGAGACGAGCTATCACTGAAGCCGAGCTCTTGGCAGCAATCGAGCGGGCACTGCCCCTGTGCCTGCACGAACACCAGGATGTACTGGTACGTCAATTTCCAGGAAAAAACATCAGAATAGCACGTATTGGTATGTCCAATGTCAGGACTGGGTTCAATATGAAGCCCAAAATGAGCAGGAACTTGGATAGATCAGGTTTTTTTTCTGCCCTATAATATTCTGCCTGCAAATCAGACACTGAATGAAAGTATTGTGTCCCCTTTAATTAAAAATATACAAGTCATTTAGTGGTTAGCGTGGAATTCCTCAAAGGTATTCTGGTTCCTCGCACAAAGGCATACACAGGAAATTATCAATTGTGAGCCCCACTGGGGAAAGGGACCAATGTAGATGTCTGTAAAGCTCTGCAAAAAGGGTTTACGTAGGCGCTTAATTTATTTTTTGCGCTTATAAATGGTGCAAAAAAACCCAGCAAATTCTGTATAGTGTACACCTGTTTGAGAAGGGAAATCGGTTCAGCTCTCCGGCTATTTTAAAATCCACTAAAGTGCACTCGAAACGCGTGGATGTGGACGTTTAACCAGCACAGTTGGTGCTTTTAATGAGCAAATAAAATATGTTAGATTTTACTACACACTCAGAGATAAAGCAATTTTTCTTCTCATACAAAGTTTAGTGCTGGGCAATGGCGTGCTGTCGAGGCCCGGGTGAAGAGGAATGAAAGCATGACTGCTGAGCCAGCGTCTTATTATTAGAGAAATCCTGCAGGATTGAAGACTTTCTTTTGGGAGTTTATCCAGAAGTAAAGGACAGATAGAAAAAAAGGATGACAGTATCAGACTACACAGGGTAGAAAAAAGGATGACAGGATCAGACTACACAGGGTAGAAAAAAGGATGACAGGATCAGACTACACAGGGTAGAAAAAAGGATGACAGGATCAGACTACACAGGGTAGAAAAAAGGATGACAGTATCAGACTACACAGGGTAGAAAAAAGGATGACAGGATCAGACTACACAGGGTAGAAAAAAGGATGACAGGATCAGAATACACAGGGTAGAAAAAAGGATGACAGGATCAGAATACACAGGGTAGAAAAAAGGATGACAGGATCAGACTACACAGGGTAGAAAAAAGGATGACAGGATCAGAATACACAGGGTAGAAAAAAGGATGACAGGATCAGAATACACAGGGTAGAAAAACAGGATGACAGGATCAGAATACACAGGGTAGAAAAACAGGATGACAGGATCAGACTACACAGGGTAGAAAAACAGGATGACAGGATCAGAATACACAGGGTAGAAAAAAGGATGACAGGATCAGAATACACAGGGTAGAAAAAAGGATGACAGGATCAGACTACACAGGGTAGAAAAAAGGATGACAGTATCAGACTACACAGGGTAGAAAAAAGGATGACAGTATCAGACTACACAGGGTAGAAAAAAGGATGACAGGATCAGAATACACAGGGTAGAAAAAAGGATGACAGGATCAGACTACACAGGGTAGAAAAAAGGATGACAGGATCAGAATACACAGGGTAGAAAAAAGGATGACAGGATCAGACTACACAGGGTAGAAAAAAGGATGACAGGATCAGAATACACAGGGTAGAAAAAAGGATGACAGGATCAGAATACACAGGGTAGAAAAAAGGATGGCAGTATCAGACTACACAGGGTAGAAAAAAGGATGACAGGATCAGAATACACAGGGTAGAAAAAAGGATGACAGGATCAGACTACACACGGTAGAAAAAAGGATGACAGGATCAGAATACACAGGGTTTATCTGTTACTATTGGCAGATACTGTATAGATATAATAGAATGAATAAAGCAAAATACAACAAAAGTGATATACAGTACAAATATACATAATACTAAATGCTAAAGAGATGCGTGTTAAGACAAAAAGGTGGCATATATGGCAGTCTTTAGGTTATAACGCGCATCTACTGTTTTTGTAACCTATTTGGCGTGTAAATTGGTTACGATAAAGTAGATTTGCATTGTATATAACTTTTCACACTTCTATTGTCACCCATATTCTGTACTAATCCTGTGGGGGGGGGAAATAATTTCTCAGGGGAAAAAAAAAAAAAGTTGCAAAAGTGTGAGCACCCTTTCATAATTGGGGATGCGACTGGCTTATTTAGACAACAATCACATTTACATATGTTAAATACGGTAGTAGTCAGTACACAGCTGCCATCATTTATAATGATTGATTAACCCTATATAAAAGTTTAGCTATTCTAATAGGATTTTCGTAGTTTTCATTAAACAGCAAAAGCCACTGTACATAAACAGCTCACAACACAGCAAAAGGATCTCATTGTTACAATTTAACATAATTATAAATAAAAAAAAAAAAAGGCGCACTTCCAGGATACACTGTGGAACGTGGAGTGCGAGGTACTGAAGTAAAGGGAGGCGACTGAAGAGAAGTGTGGCATAGTTTTAACACAATCTCATAGTGGTGATAACTGTAGCTGTTTAATTTCATTAGGGAATTGTTGTCTGTGTTTGTCTGGGGTACTGTGAAAAAGCAAAAAAAAAAAAAAAAAAAAAGTGTGTCTAGTGATTTAATCAGTAGTATTAGCCACACTTGTTTCTAGAAGCTTCTAGCAGCTTCTAGTAGTCCTTGTAGAACTATATAAACCAGCCAGAGCAAGCAAGGTGCTGAGAGTGCAAGGTACTGAAGTAAAGGGAGGCGACTGAAGATAAGTGTGGCATAGTTTTAACACAATCTCATAGTGGTGATAACTGTAGCTATTTAAGAAGAGAAGAGTCGCCGTAAGCTGATCAATTGCTGGGACTTGCCGGGTCTCGCTGTTTGAGAACATCGCATTTCGCCTGTCATACGCTACATCAGCATTGTGGAAGAGAAGAAAATCCACATGGTCACCTGCAACACATGCTACATGTTTACGGATCTGCCGCACAAAAAATCCAACTTCACCTGTCAAAAGTGCAAACTTGTTGCCCTCTTAGAGGAAAAGGTGCAGGGACTGGAAGAAAGAATAGCAACTTTGAAGCTAATTAAAGAACATGAGGACTTCTTGGACGAGGCAGAAGCAACAATTCAGGATATGGAAAGTGAGAAAAGCTTCAGAACACATACAGAGGCTGAAAAGTGGACACATGTGACCAAAAGAAGCCAGCGGATCAAGTGGTCGGCACCACCCACACAGCTTAGCAACCAATATGAAGCCCTCATGCTGGAGAAGGAAAATGGCACAGCTCAGGATGATACCGTCTCTACAGGAGAAAACACAGTATCATCAAAAGAAGTTACTTTGTCAACAAAAGCAGAAACAAAAGACACTCAAAAACACTCAGGAGCAACAAGCAGTGCGTCCAGAAAGAAAAGAAGAGTGGTAGTTATGGGCGACTCACTACTAAGAGGCACGGAGGCAACTATCTGCAGGCCGGACATAACCGCACGAGAAGTATGCTGCCTCCCGGGAGCAAAAATCAAGGATGTGGCCAACAGGATACCAACTATCCTCGGATCCAAGGACGAATACCCGTTCCTATTGATACATGTAGGAACAAACGACACGGCAAGAAATGATCTACCAACTATTTGTGAAGACTTTGAAATTCTGGGGAAGAGAATTAAGGAACGGAACGTACAGGTTGTTTTCTCATCAATCCTCCAAGTCGATGGCCATGGTGTCAGAAGATGGAATAGGATACTAGATTTGAACAACTGGCTACGACGGTGGTGCAGGCAGCAAGGATTTGGATTCTTGGACCATGGAGTGAATTACCTCTACGATGGACTTCTCGCAAGAGACGGGATACACCTCACAAAACCTGGGAAACACACGTTCGCCAGAAGGCTTGCCACACTCATCAGGAGGGCTTTAAACTAGAAGAAGAGGGGATGGGAGAAAAAACAGCAGACAAGAACATGCAACAGAAGGACAAACTAATCAAGGATACTAGATGCCGTAAAGAGGACCCAAGACAGGGTACTAAGAAGGAAGCTAAGAAAAGGGGAGCAAAACTTCTTTCCTGCATGCTGACCAATGCAAGAAGCCTGACCAATAAGATGGAGGAACTGGAGCTGGTAATGTATGAGGAAAAATACGACATAGTAGGAATAACTGAGACATGGTTAGATGATAGTTATGACTGGGCGGCTAACCTGCAAGGATATGAATTGTTTAGGAGGGATCGTAAAAAAAGGAAAGGGGGTGGAGTCTGTCTATATATAAAGTCCAGTTTAAAGCCCAGACTAAGAGAAGATATTCAAGAGGGAAATGAAGAGGTGGAGTCTCTATGGGTGGAGATACAAGGAGGGAAAACTAATAAAATCCTCATAGGGGTTTGTTATAAGCCACCAAATATAACAGAAACCACTGAAAATGTATTATTGAAACAAATAGACAAAGCAGCAAATCACAATGAGGTGATTATTATGGGGGACTTCAATTACCCCGATATAGACTGGGAAACTGAAACCTGCGTATCTCAGAAAGGAAACCGGCTTCTGTCAGTAACTAAGGATAATTATCTGTCCCAACTTGTGCCGGGCCCAACTAGAGGGACAACCCTTCTGGACTTAATTTTAAGCAACAGGCCAGATAGAATAACAGACGTACGAGTGGATGGGCACCTAGGGAATAGTGACCACAATATAATACAATTCCACTTGTCCTTCAGTAAGGTGCCTTGGAGGGGGGTTACAAAAACGCTGAATTTCAGGAAAGCAAAGTTTGATCAGCTTAGAGAAGACCTTCGCCAAATTAATTGGGACAATGTCCTCAAAAATGGGAGCACAGAAAATAAGTGGGAAATTTTTAAATCGGTATTAAACACCCATTGCGAGCGAGCCATACCGTACGGAAATAAAAGGGCTAGGAACAGGAGAAAACCAATGTGGCTAAATAAGGATGTAAAAGGGGCAATGAATAATAAGAAAAAGGCATTTAAAAAGCTAAAACAAGAAGGCAGCGAGGAAGCATTAAAAATATATAGAGAAAAAAATAAAATGTGTAAAAAACAAATATATTTAGCAAAAGTAGAAACTGAGAGACTCATTGCTAAGGAAAGCAAAGCAAATCCCAAACTATTCTTTAATTATATAAACAGAAAAAAGATTAAAATTTATGGTGTTGGCCCTTTAAAGAATAATGAGGGTAAAATCATAGAAAGCGATGTGGGAAAAGCAAATGTTTTAAATACTTTTTTCTCAACTGTGTTCACACAGGAAAAAGCATATGCCAGGGGAAATGCAGAGTGATCATGTAGATGCCCCATTAAGTATGACCTGCCTAACCCAGGAAGAAGTGCAGAACCGACTTAGTAACATTAAAATTGACAAATCACCAGGCCCTGATGGCATTCACCCTCGGGTATTAAGGGAGTTAAGTAATGTGATAGACAGGCCTCTATTCCTTTTATTTAAAGACTCTATAGAAACTGGGTCTGTTCCACTGGATTGGCGGCTAGCAAATGTGGTACCAATATTCAAAAAAGGGTGCAAAAGGGAACCTGGAAACTATAGGCCGGTAAGCTTAACATCTGTTGTGGGTAAAATGTTTGAAGGGTTTTTAAGGGATA
This sequence comes from Anomaloglossus baeobatrachus, assembly GCF_048569485.1. Taxonomy (NCBI): domain Eukaryota; kingdom Metazoa; phylum Chordata; class Amphibia; order Anura; family Aromobatidae; genus Anomaloglossus; species Anomaloglossus baeobatrachus. The sequence goes on from NC_134355.1 coordinate 409,135,259, forward strand.
CTATTATGGAATGTCTCAAGGTTAATAACTGTTTAACTCCATATCAACATGGATTTATGAAGGATCGCTCCTGTCAAACTAACCTGATCAGCTTCTATGAGGATGTAAGCTCTCACATGGACCGAGGAGAATCATTGGATGTCATTTATCTCGACTTCGGTAAAGCATTTGACACGGTCCCACATAAAAGACTGATAAGTAAAATGAGAAAGCTTGGGCTCGGGGAAAATGTGTGTAGATGGGTAGGTAGCTGGCTTAGTGGTAGAAAACAAAGAGTGGTTATTAATGGCACATACTCAGATTGGGCCAGGGTTACTAGTGGGGTGCCACAGGGGTCTGTATTGGGCCCCCTACTATTTAATATATTTATTAATGATCTGGTGGATGGTTTAAAGAGTAAAATATCAGTATTTGCAGATGATACAAAACTATGTAAGGTAGTTAACACAAAGGAGGACAGTTTGCAACTACAGATGGATTTGAGTAAATTGGAGAATTGGGCTGAAAAATGGCAAATGAGGTTTAACACAGATAAGTGTAAGGTTATGCACATAAGAAGGAGAAACAGATGCTACCATTACTTACTAAATGGGAAACCGCTGGGGAAATCAGACATGGAAAAAGACAGGCATCTTAGTGAATAAGAATCTAAATTGGAGTGCCCAGTGTCAGGCAGCAGCCACCAAAGCAAATAGGGTGATGGGATGCATTAGAAGAGGTCTGGGGGCACGAGATGAAAACATCATTCTCCCTCTGTACAAATCACTCGTCAGACCACACTTGGAGTATTGTGTGCAATTTTGGGCGCCGGTGCTGAAGAAAGACATTACTGAACTTGAAAGGGTTCAGAGGCGGGCTACTAAAATAATAAATGGAATGGGTGCATTACAATACACGGAAAGGTTATCAAAATTAGGTCTATTTACTCTAGAAAAGAGAAGACTTAGGGGAGACCTAATAAATATGTACAAATATATCAGAGGGCCATATACAGATCTCTCCCATGATCTGTTTGTACCAAGGACTATGACAAGAACAAGGGGGCATTCTTTTCGATTGGAGGAAAGAAAATTCCTATATCAGCATAGAAGAGGGTTCTTTACGGTAAGAGCAGTGAGGCTCTGGAACTCTCTTCCTGAGGAAGTGGTGATGGCCAACTCACTGAATGAATTTAAGAGAGGAATGGATGCATTTCTTGTTAGCAAAAGTATAGAAGGTTATAAATAGCATAATCTTACAGGTAGATAGAAGAGCGACCAAGATTATTAGAGGAATGGGTGGGCTGCAACACCAAGACAAGTTATTAAACTTGGGGTTAGTTAGTTAGGAAAAACAAAGGCTTAGGGGGATTTAATCACAATGTATAAATATATGAGGGGACAGTACAGAGACCTTTCCAAAGATCTCTTTACACCTAGGCCTGCGACTGGAACACGGGGGCATCCGCTACGTCTTGAGGAAAGAAGGTTTAATCATAATCACAGACAAGGATTCTTTACTGTACGAGCAGTGAAACTATGGAGCTCTCTGCCGTATGATGTTGTAATGAGGGATTCACTAGTAAAATTTAAGCAGAGCCTGAACGCATTTCTTGAAAAATATAATATTACCAGTTATGTATATTAGATTTTATGACAGGGTGTTGATCCAGGGAACTAGTCTGATTGCCGTATGTGGAGTCAGGAAGGAATTTTTTTCCCCATTGGAGCTTATTTGACACATTGGGGTTTTTTTGCCTTCCTCTGGATCAACATGTTAGGCTACAGGTTGAACTAGATAGACTTAGAGTCTCCCTTCAACCTTAAAAACTAAACTAAACGTCTGCTGCTTTCCAGCGTTACTGTGTGGGACGCATTTGTGTTCCACTTTGGGCCCGCTGTTGATTTGTGCTAGGACGCGTGCACGGACAGGGTTGGTGGAACGCATTTGCGTTCCACCTTAAAAAACATCTGGTCGTTGCCTCTTGGCCCCCCCCCTCTGACGTTCTTCCGGTACACACTTTGGAACACATTTGCGCTCCAGGCCGGCACATTACGGAATTACTTCCGGTTTGTTCTTTTGTATATGTCCAATGTTGTTTTATTTTACACGCTAGACGCGCCTTCTTTAATACATCTATTCTTTACTGTACATTTGGAGAGGTTTTGTATCTTTATTAACTGGCCACTGGTGCATGTCAGGGGGCGTGGCCTATCGTTTAAAGAGCCGTACTCTTTCTGGGCAATTCAGGTATCACCCTCACACACCATTGTTCTGGTGCTCCAGGAAGGCTCCTGCATTGACGATTGACCTCCTGGACCTGTCCCCTGATGATTCCCTGACATCTTTGGGAGGAAACGTGGGACCTGTTTCTGATAAGTTTCTGATGCTTCCATGTTATTTTGATGGGGCTTTTTTGCTAACTGTATGGTGCTAGTGTTGACCTTTGCAGGGTTTATTCGGGTCAATTAGAATCTCTCGTCGGTGAATGGAGGCGCCACAACCCTAGGGCGTCATACCCTTCATTGCTAGGTAGGGAGAGGCCCATTAGGGCAACTTAGGCATAGTTTATCCTTCTCCCTCCTAGCATTTTTAATTACAACATATCCTGCATTGTCAGGTTTTGTGTTATTGTGGTTTTTTGACCTTTTAATAATATTAGATTAAAAGTTATGTTTTAATGGGGATTTATATCTATGGTTTTTAGAATTAAAAAAACAGCTCAAGATGCACAAAATAAGCAGTCACTGAGCCCCAGATTAGAATGCTACGGGTCTTGGAAAATTGCGACAAAAGCACAATTTTTTTTTGGACAAACTTCTGCATTGTTTTCACCCCTTAGATAAAAAGTAAAGTAAAACAATACAAGTTTGGTATCTACGAACTCGGACCGATGTGAAGCATCATATTAACATGTTAGTTTTACCACATTATGAATGTGGTGAATAAAATACCCCCAAACCATTGAGGAATTTCACTTTTTTTTTTTTCCCCACTATTTCTATACATTTGTAATTTTTTTTCCCATTTTCCAGTACACTATATCGTAAAACTAAAGTTCTAATTTAAAAAGTAAAACTAGTCCCGCAAACAAGCCTTCATATGGTAATATTGACGGAAAAATAAAAAAAAAGTTATGGCTCTTTGAAGAAGGGGAGGAAAAAACGAAAATTAAAAATGGAAAATCGCTTGGGGTGAAGGGGTTAAAAGAGAATGTCAGCAGGTTTTTGCTATTTAATCTGAAAGCTGCATACTGTTGGGGCAGATATCCTGATTTCAAGGATGTGTTACTTTTTCAGTAGCTTGATGTAGTTTCAATACAATGAGTGTTTTACAGGCAGGCGTTCATCACTGCAGGACTAGGTGTCTCTGCCAGGCAGTCCAAGTAACAGCCCCCAACACTGATTGGCAGCTTGCCAACAATGTACAGTGTACACAGGAAGCTGCCTATCAGGGGTGTTGTAATCCAGAGCTCAGCATTCATAGCACTGCTAAATCTACAGCAGAGGAAACAAGGGTTTTATGAAAACTGTATCCAGCAGCCCAGTAAGTGATACATCGCTGGAATTGGGATCTCTGTCCCTTCCTCATGCTGCTGTCAGATTACATAGCAAAAACCTGATAACCGATTCCCTTTAATTCCAATAATGTGTGCAGATTTATAATAAATGGGTTTTATAGTTAGGTGAGGAGTAAATCGTATGCCTCAGTTCACCTAATTAATGGCAGTAAAATATGTGGTGGTTTTTAACCTATTCCATGATTTATTTTTTTGTCACACTCCATGACACAAAGTGGAAAGACTGAAAACAGAAAATGTGAAAAACCAATTCACTGTATAACACTAATAGAAAAAGGAAAGGCTGACAGTGTACACCCATCACTCACTGGAAGGATGTGAGCCTGGACAAAAGGGGGCAGCGGGTCATCTCCCAGACCCTGTACAACATGCATCTTTACACAATACTGTGCCTGCCCTCACATTCATCCCGGCACTAGAGCCGGCATCACACCTACTCTCCCGAAGCCTATAATGTACTGAGGCAGGCGGATGACCTCCTGAAGTCTGATTAGGAGGTGAATATTAAGGAGTTTTCACATTAGTCCCTTTACAGACTGATAAATCGTAAGAAGGCTTGTGCTCAATCACTTACCCACGGAAATATGACAGCTGATAAACACAATACTTATTCACTAGTTTATACTTTATATACAGTGACGAGGAAAAAGTTAAGAATGTTATTAATTTTTGACTTTCAGTCCCCATATCTCACCATCCACTACGGCTTTGAGCGTGAGACTACCATCATTTTATAGACAATCATCTTGGCTATCCCATACATAAATTTGACTTGCAACTATTTAGCATATGATTCCAACCACTGGTTAGAATCAAGGAGCAGTCATGAAGATTTCCTAAGAAAAAAAAAAAGATACAGCACCATCCAGCTCAGATGATGGTATCTTGGCCAAGAAAATTGCTAAACTGCATCATGTCATTTCCATGACAGTAGGACGAATACAAAATAAAGTCCATCCATCCAAATGCCAAGAGGTGGAAGTCAACAACTTGGCTCATCGCAAGGTCTATTATTTCTGGCGATACAAACATGACAGTGGAGGTGGCCTGTGCTTCGTAATAGGAGATCGTAGATGTCCATGCAACGCACGTTTCACAGGTCTAGAATGGTGGTCCAAAAAAAAGGTGAAGCAGCATCAACATCAAGATCATCAAAATAAGTTCTAGATCGAGTTTGCAAAAAAAGTATGAAAAGTGAACAGCAGAAGACTACAAACAGGTGATTTGGAGCAATGAGAGGAAAGTAAATAGACTAGGCTCTGATGGTGGAAATGGGTCTGGAAGAAACAAGGGAAAAACGGGCTAACTGATTCAGAAATTTAAGGTACTGTCAAGTTTGGTGGAATAAACCTGATATGTGGTGGCTTCACAGCCAAAAGTGAAGGATACTTTACCAGGATCAATGGTGGTCTCAATGCTGAGCTATATGTGTGAGTATCCTAGAAGGCAAGTTACTTTGTACACTCCAGTACTAGGAGTATGAAAATGGCAGCAGTGTACCAGCAGGATGACGACACGAAGCACATGTGGAGTTTGGCGAGGAAGTAATTCAATGACAATGAAGTAGAGGTTCTGGATTAGACCCCAGAGTCCCTAAACCTCAACCTAGTTGAACACTTGTGGGTAGAGTTGAAGAAAAAGCTGTTGGGAATGTGTAGAAGTGACCTGGGATCAGATTTCGGTCGAGACATGCTTGATTCTTATTGAGAGGATGCCAAGAAGGATTCAGGCAGTGTTGAAAGCCAAAAGGTGGAGTTACAAAATACTAAACAAAAAGGAAATAAAATTTAAATTTCTATTTTTAGGAGCAAGACAGTAACAATGCAGTGACATAGGAAGAATCTGTATAACTAATCATATGCTAAATAATTGCAAGTCAAATTTAATTATGATATAGCCAAGATAATTGCCTAGAAAATGAAAGTCTCACATTGAAAGCTGTAATGGATGGTGAGATACAGAGCCTAAAAGTCAAAAGTTCAAAACATTGTTACCCTTTTGCTCGTCAGTGTATGACTGCATCATAATATTCTATTTACTTTAGGACACACTATGGGCTTTCTTCCAGTTTTAATTAGACGATGTGAACTTTAGCTTTATTCGACCTTTAAAGGAGGTAATATGAAATACTAATTACAACTTTATGCTTCAATGTATAAGGTCAGAAGTGCAACCAATGTTATTAACCCCTTCAGCCCCGGGGCACTTTCCGTTTTTGTTTTTTGCTCCCCTTCTTCCGAGAGCCGTACTTTTTTATTTTTCCGTCAATCTTGCCATATGAGGGCTTTTTTCTGCGGGACAAGTTGTACTTTTAAATGAAACCATAAGTTTTACCATATAGTGTACTGGAAAACAGCAAAAAAATTCAAAGTGTGGAAAAACTGCAAAAAAAGTGTGATGGCACAATAGTTTTTGGGATGTTTTATTCACTGTGTTCACTATATGGTAAAACTGATGTATCTATGTGATGCCTGAGGTCGGTGCGAGTTTGTAGACACCAAACATGTATAGGTTTACTTGTATCTAAGGGGTTAAAAAAAATTCACAAGCTTGTCCAATAAAAGTGGCGTACGTTTTGCGCCATTTTCCGAAACCCATAGAGTTCTCATTTTTCTCAGTGACTGCTTATTTTTTGCGTCTTGAGCTGTCGTTTCTAATGGTACCATTTTTACGCAGATGCTACTTTTTGATCGCCTGTTATTGCATTTTGCGTAAAACTTGCGGTGACCAAAAAACATAATTTTGGTGTTTGGAATTTTTTTGCCACTATGCCGTTTACCAATCAGATTAATTGATTTTATATTTTGATAGATCGGCATTTCTGAATGCGGCAATACCAAATATGTGTATATTTATTTATTTTTTAACCCTTTAATTTTCAATGGGGGGAAAGGGGGGTGATTTGAACTTTTAGGTTTGTTTTTTTTGTTTTTTTTTTAAAAACTTTTTTTTACTTTTTTTTTATTTTACTAGTTCCCCTAGGTGGCTATAGCGATCAATCTGATCGCTCTTATCTATCTGCTGATCACAGCTATACAGCTGTTAACAGCAGATACAGTCACTTCCTGTTTCACTCTGCTCCGGGTCGAGTGAAAACGGAAGTGAAACGTCATAGCTGCAGGCGTCATCACATGACCCTGTGCTACGATGGCAACCACCGAAAATCACGTGATCACTCACGTCACTTCCGGTGGGGGCGGCGGTAAGTGAAAATCTTCACCGCGCGTATATACATCTCGCTGCCAGACTTTGGCAGTGAGATGTAAGGGGTTAATGTTACGGGTGGAATGAGATTCCACTCGTAACATGCAGGCACACGTCAGCTGTTGAAAACAGCTGATGTGTGCCGATCAACGCCGCCTGTCCGCGGCAGGGAGCGGGGCTTAACGGGACACGCTCCATGACGGATATATCCGTCCATGGTCGTGAAGGGGTTAAAGAAGCCCTCCAATGTAGTTTCCTTTAATACTAAACCTTTGCATATGTGCATGTATATATACTCACCTATTGCCACCTCCTCTGGTACCCAGTTCAGTTTTTCCTCTTCACACTAACATTGTTATTTGGCTCACTCTATACGGGAGATGAAGTTTCTTTTGCAATGTAAACCTAGTGAGTCTCCTTCTGATGCCCCATAGGCTTACACTGTAACAGACACTTTCAGGTTATACACAGTATAGTGTGGTAGGGTGATGCTGAGGAGCGGTGAGGATTCTGAAAAGAGGAGCAGAAGTACGCTGAATACCAGAGAAGGAGGTAAGTGAGTATATTAACAAGCACACTACATACACATGTACACAGATTTATCAATCGAATGCTGTCCCCGTTTCATTCATTCCCTTGTTGTGGTGTGCAAAAGCATGACTGCTGCAGCCAGTCCAGCCCAAAGGCCAGTTGATAGCCACTAATACCGCCCTGGTCAGTGATTGGCTGCAGCAGTCACATAACGTGGTGTCACAGCTTTTGGGGCTGGGTAGGCAGCAGTTTTGCATGACTTAAGTAAAAAAAAAAATAAAAAAAAAAATATATAGCAATCATGAAGCTGATGGCGTTTGGATGAACTCCCAAGATGTGTTTGGAGAAAGGAAATTTGTCACAAGCCATCCTTTCCTTACACGTTTCTTCATATTAGATTAATTAAAAAGAAAAAAAACAAAACATAAAAGTGAGAAAGTTATTGAGAATTGTCAACTTACCATTGCGAGACACATCAAGTTCTACCAATTGCATAAAGTTTGCTATCTCCGGGGGAAGGCGCTGAATTTCATTATCACTAAGACCAAGTTTTCGTAACTTCACAAGCTGGAAAAATTGCTGAAAGACAAAACACATTAAATGTCAACTTTATATTAAGTCACATATTATCCATGCACCCCCAAGATGAAATGGATAGGAAATATGATTCAGAAGAATCTAACTGATGGGAATGGTGACTTCTGAGTCGAATGATTGAATGTAGCTTAGAAGTGAAGAATGATTGACCTTCATAAGAAAGCTCTGCCATAGAAGCAGAAGCAATAATGATCTCATTATCAATAACACAATATTCCTGATCCTAAGGCCGGGTTCAGACAAATATATTTCATGGTTCATATATGGACCATAATGCCCTATAACACTCAGTGGTGAGCACTGTTGCTTTGGAGCGCTGCGGTCCCAGGGTCAAATCCAACCAAGGACATCTGTGCAACAACCAAGGACAACATCTGCAAGGAGTCTGTATGTTCTCCCTGTGTTTGTGTGGGTTTCCACTGGGTTCTCAGCTTTCCTCCCACACTCCAAAGACAAACTGATAGGGCATGTGCCCACGGGATAAAGTTACTACGGAATTTGCTGCGGAAAACACACAAATTTTCTACAATTTCCAGATAAATCCGCGGGTTTACGTAAGTACAGATATTCCCCATGCTATCCTATGGGATTTGAGGAGTGCTGTTTCAATGCTGCGGTATTTGCGGCTGCAGAAAATGCAGTGGATTTCCCGCAGCCGCACGTAACTGCAGATCATGCGGAACTATCTGCAGAATTCCTGCCTTTCCACTATGGAGATACAGCCTTGTATACACATAAAAGGATATAAATCCAAGTCAGGAGACTCCCTTGTAAGAGCAGGCATTGCGATCTGTATACAGACCTTGAAATACGATCGTGTGAACTCCGCCTTAAACTGCTTTCACACATCCGTTTTTTTCAGTGCGGCTCAAATACCTATGCAATGGATGCGGCGAAAAAACTGATCCGTTGCATACGTTTTTCCATGCGGCCCGTCCGTTTTTTGACGGATGCGGCTTGATACGGAGCATGTGCAGTGCAAAAAAACGCATCCAGCGTCCATAGGCTTGCATTGTAAATCGCGCCGCATCGCGCTGAATCCGGCGTGATGCGGTTTTTTCGCCGCACCAAAAAACATGTCAGGCAACGTTCCATCCGGCTGATGCATGGGCTAAATATGCCGCATCCGGCAAAAAACGGACGCAGCGCAAGGCCATGCGGCACAATACGGCGCTAATGCAAGTCTATGAGTGAAAAACCGCAACCGGCGGCAAAAAAAAAACAAAAAAAGGTTGCATTCTTTCTGCAGAGGGCCGTATTGTGCCACTCAGCAAAAAACGGATGTGTGAACTCAGCCTAAGGCCCCTTTCACACGTCAGTGATTCTGGTACGTTTGTGCTTTTTTTTTTAAACGTACCAGAATCACTGACATACGCAGACGCATTATAATGAATGGGTCTGCTCACACCAGTGATTTTTCACTGCACGTGTCTCCGTGCGGCGTACCTGCGTCTCCGTGATTGCCGCACGGAGACATGTCAATTTTTTTCTGGCATCACTGATGTCCCACGGACCACGCAGTGGTGTGGTCCGTGAAACACGTGCCAGAAAAAAACGTGCTTTTAAAATAAAAATCATTTTTACTCACCCGGCTCCAGCGATGTCCTCTGCAGCCCGTGCAGCCTGCTGCTTCTGAGCCGGCTCATTACTGTCGCGCATATTCATGATGCACGACACAGCCGACCCGGAAGCAGCTGCTGCGGGGGTCACCGCCGGCCGGATGCTGCACCGCGGGAGCGATCAGCACCAAGGAGAGTGGGAGCGGGCACAGGTGAGTGAATCTCTAAGTGCAATCACGGGCCACGGAGAACGGAGCCCGGATTGCACTTAGACAACCCACGTGTGCCTTAATTCACGGCACACGGAGGGACATGTGCGTGTTTTACACGCCAGTGAAAAACGTCTCTGTTTTTCACTGACGTGTGAAACGGGCCTTACCCTCATTCAGTAAAGCAGTGTCCTCTACCCTACTACACAACAAGCACCTTCAAATGTTTCACCTTCAAGACATATTGCTGTAAGAAACAGCACATTCATGCAGGACGGATCCCAGGTCAGAACAGCAAAGTGTTTACTCAATGGATTGTTCTCATTTGGTGAAGAATGTGGCTCACGTCCTCCTCCACGTTATTACTGCATACCAGACAGGGAAAACACGCACACACTTCTCTAAGTATACAGAGGCAACATAACACCGCTGTGAAATGTACAATGACTGCAACTAAGCATCACAGGACCAGTCATTGGATTGCTTTTTATTAACGATAGTTCTTTCTTTTTCTTCTGTGCCTCTGTTTCAAACTTATGCCTCCAAATAGTAAAGAGGAAAATGTCCTCTTCAACGCACTGTGTACACCACAGAAATGCTATGTGGGCGCTCGCCTCTATAACGGGTTGGACGGTACATGCCAACATGGAGGAAAGGAAAACCTGCACCATTATTACCGGGGGCATCACTTTGGAATGGAAGGGCAGGAAAAAAAAATACTGTTCTAGAGTTAGGGAAAACAGCAGCAATTGGAGTAAGTATGCCAAAATCCAGTGAATGGACCTCTTGAAAAACAGATCAGCCACCATATTTGACAGATTGCATACTTTATTAAGTATATCTTCGTGCTGCTGAGATCTCACACTGCTCAGTACAAGTAGCAGTCATCGGTGGAGATTGAATCAAATATGACCCAGATCTAAGCACAATCTTTTCCATACGATGTCCTGCAGTCATAAAGGTCTTTTTTGCACAAGCAAATATAAACTTAAACAATTTGTTTATGTGATTATCAAAAATCTCTAAAATATAGCTGTGTCTTTATAAATTAACTGATCAAAACAGATTCAATATTCTATGTCTATTAACAGACCTAAACAAATATGAATCAATTGACACAGTTTCATTATAATCATTTTAAAATCAGTATTTTTTATTGAAGAATTATTTAAAAAAAAAAAAAAAAAAAAAAAAAAAAAAAAAAAAAAAAAAAGGACAATACCACCAGTGTGGATGCAGACAAACAGAACCAAAATAAGACAATTTCCAAATCATCAAATGTATACTATTCAGCATAAATATCTGACTATAAATAACCACAAACAACAATAAATGTCAATGATAAATATTAAATACAGTGAAAAGTTATACAAAAAGTGCAAACATGCCTATTGCAATACCCCATTAATCAAAAATCACTCCCATGATCAGTCCTGCTGTATTTTCTAAAACCAACTGCACCTAGCTATAAATAAGCCTAATAAAGTGCATAGTGGATTAGCAGCTTCACAAGGGTTGTAAACAATAGTATTGGAGCGACCTAATTACTGACCAGTGCTGCCAAGATATCAAAGGTCAATTATAATGGTGCAAATGTAGCTAGTAAAGTGCACAATGGCTTAGCAGCTCCCTCAAGATGTAAACAACTACAGCATTATAATTATTGCACTTATACCACCATATTGCTGTGCACTTATTCAAATGTCTCCTGGCTTTTGTGTGTGTCTGCCTGCTGCCTCCGATGCACGTTTCGTCACCTTCTTCAGGGTAGTTTTAGAACATATTTTGTTTGTATGGGCAATAAGCCATTGAAAAGGAATTTGTCCTCAGATTTTTGCCACCTAGAGACAAACATACTGAAGAAAAAGAGAGTCACTAATTCCAACAATGTGTTGCCTACTGGGCTGCTTTGTGTAGTTTTGATAAAATCACCTATTTATCAGAAGGAGATTATCCCAAGAAGGCTAGAAAGGTTACTGCCAGGTAGTCCAGCATATTCATAAGCTCTGTATAATCCCACCCCACCACTGATTCTCAACTTTCTGTGTACACTGGATGCATGGGCAGAACATTGCCAATCAGTGGTGTGTGAGGGGTTATACAGAGCTCACCAGAGATTCACAGTATGGAGATTACTTGTTTTCATTGGACAACCCCTTTAAAGGGAACCTGACAGCTGATACATGGGCAGCGTATGTCAGCCACTGGTGGTATTATCTCAGCCAGGTATGTTTGATTCTGAAATTCTACGGCGTATCAGAGGCAAACACATTCCTGGCTGGGGACCAAGCAGCGCAGTAGACTAGTCGGAGAGGTGGGTCCTTGGCGGCTTGTCCCAGCCCATTGGCCTTGACTGACAGGTCTCTGCCTATACATGCATGTAGGCAGAGACCTGTTAGTCACTGTCAGTGGGCAAGGAGAAGCCACAGAGACCCCCGCCTGTCGGACTAATCTACCGCGTGGCACATATTTAAGTATGTTTTGCTCTGCAGCGTTTTAGAGTCTAATATACCTGGCCAGTCGCGGACAGACGCTGCCCATGGATTGTTCAACATCATTTGAAGCGCTGCTTATGTGACATGTATTTGTATAGTTTATCATAGTAGCGCAACATAGTACAAAAACAAACAAAACACTGTGCAGTCTGCCAAAAAGATGGAACTTTATATGACACATTTATAAAAGAAAAGCAAATGCTGAATTAACCAAAAAAGGTCTGAATGTTCAGCAAGTATAAGAATGAGCTTTTAATGGAATGTGGGAGCGAGATTTCCATAAAAGTGATTTGCAGTAGTAGAGGGGTAATGCGTATTATATTGCTTCTCCGTGGATTTGGCAATAAAGCTTTGAAATTAAATAAAAGCTGAGCCAGAAAGCATTCATAAACTTTTACATCCACGGTATTCTGACAGCCAAAGACATCGGTGCTAAGGCTCACGCGGTTCACATCAGTCAGGTCCAATCTTTGTACGGAGGTCAGACCCTCACCCTTTCATATGCCTCTGCTCATAAACTGACAGTGAGGTGATCCCAGGAGCTGGCACGTTTACGATGCAAGGTCAGACGCGTTTCACATCCAGAATTGTTTTAAAGCCTTTAGCTGTTATACGCAACATCTGTAACAGGATTGTGCAGTGTCCTGGCTATGCTACTACAGGAGGGGCTGAGCCAGTGACGCTTTCTGATGTCTGCGATGGTTAAATAGGGAACGCAATGCGAACTGCCGTAAGCAATAAAAAAAAAAAAAAAAAAAAAAAAAGGCTAAATCGGAGAGAAGGAAGGAGAGAAGGAAGGAGAGAAGGAAGGAGAGAAGGAAGGAGAGAAGGAAGGAGAGAAGGAAGGAGAGAAGGAAGGAGAGAAGGAAGGAGAGAAGGAAGGAGAGAAGGAAGGAGAGAAGGAAGGAGAGAAGGAAGGAGAGAAGGAAGGAGAGAAGGAAGGAGAGAAGGAAGGAGAGAAGGAAGGAGAGAAGGAAGGAGAGAAAGAAGAAGAAGAAGAAGGAGAGAAAGAAGAAGAAGAAGAAGGAGAGAAAGAAGAAGAAGAAGAAGGAGAGAAAGAAGAAGAAGAAGAAGGAGAGAAAGAAGAAGAAGAAGAAGGAGAGAAAGAAGAAGAAGAAGAAGGAGAGAAAGAAGAAGAAGAAGAAGGAGAGAAAGAAGAAGAAGAAGAAGGAGAGAAAGAAGAAGAAGAAGAAGGAGAGAAAGAAGAAGAAGAAGAAGGAGAGAAAGAAGAAGAAGAAGAAGGAGAGAAAGAAGAAGAAGAAGAAGGAGAGAAAGAAGAAGAAGAAGAAGGAGAGAAAGAAGAAGAAGAAGAAGGAGAGAAAGAAGAAGAAGAAGAAGGAGAGAAAGAAGAAGAAGAAGAAGGAGAGAAAGAAGAAGAAGAAGAAGAAGGAGAGAAAGAAGAAGAAGAAGAAGAAGGAGAGAAAGAAGAAGAAGAAGAAGAAGGAGAGAAAGAAGAAGAAGAAGAAGAAGGAGAGAAAGAAGAAGAAGAAGAAGAAGGAGAGAAAGAAGAAGAAGAAGAAGAAGGAGAGAAAGAAGAAGAAGAAGAAGAAGGAGAGAAAGAAGAAGAAGAAGAAGAAGGAGAGAAAGAAGAAGAAGAAGAAGAAGGAGAGAAAGAAGAAGAAGAAGAAGAAGGAGAGAAAGAAGAAGAAGAAGAAGAAGGAGAGAAAGAAGAAGAAGAAGAAGAAGGAGAGAAAGAAGAAGAAGAAGAAGAAGAAGGAGAGAAAGAAGAAGAAGAAGAAGAAGGAGAGAAAGAAGAAGAAGAAGAAGAAGAAGGAGAGAAAGAAGAAGAAGAAGAAGGAGAGAAAGAAGAAGAAGAAGGAGAGAAAGAAGAAGAAGAAGGAGAGAAAGAAGAAGAAGAAGGAGAGAAAGAAGAAGAAGAAGGAGAGAAAGAAGAAGAAGGAGAGAAAGAAGAAGAAGGAGAGAAAGAAGAAGAAGGAGAGAAAGAAGAAGAAGGAGAGAAAGAAGAAGAAGGAGAGAAAGAAGAAGAAGGAGAGAAAGAAGAAGAAGGAGAGAAAGAAGAAGGAGAGAAAGAAGACGGAGAGAAAGAAGAAGGAGAGAAAGAAGAAGGAGAGAAAGAAGAAGGAGAGAAAGAAGAAGGAGAGAAAGAAGAAGGAGAGAAAGAAGAAGGAGAGAAAGAAGAAGGAGAGAAAGAAGAAGGAGAGAAAGAAGAAGGAGAGAAAGAAGGAGAGAAAGAAGGAGGAGAGAAAGAAGGAGAGAAAGAAGGAGAGAAAGAGTAACGCCTGCCTGGATCCACACTCAGATGGGCTGTAAAGGGGAGGATAGAGTGAAGCCACTCACCAAGTAGGACCCCCAGAACCCTGAAACCCTTTAAACCTTATACAGGGATTTGGAATTACACAGGACCCTGAAGATCACTACCTGTGGAAGGCTGCAGTCCGATGAGAGTAGTAGTCAGGCAGGGTCAAACCAGGAATTGCGGAACAGGGACAGAATCGGCAGGCAGTGATGTAGTCAGCAAACGTAGCAGAGGTCAGATCCGGGTCGGGCAGCAAGGTACAAAAACAGTAGGCAGAAGGGTAGTCAAAAACACGCAGAAGTCAACACAGGAATCACCAACAGAATAGGACGTAACAGGAGCCAGGAAAATCAGAACTATATCTGGCAATGATCATGTGACAGGAGGGGAAATAAGAAGGGTGTGGTGTCTTCCCATTGGCTGTAGCTGAACGCTGGCAACTTCAGCTGGAAGACACATGCCACCCACAGTCAGCCAGCGGTACTGCAGATCCCAAGCTAACCCAGCCCAGTGGATGATCAGAGCCTGCACCCACTGGTGCCGCTGGCATCGACTTCTATCCCATCACCAGCAACATGGCGTCACCTGGCGATCGGAGCAGAAGTCGCTGAAGCAGACTCCGGTGGTGACGTAAGAGAAAGAAAGAAAGAAAGAAAGAAAGAAAGAAAGAAAGAAAGAAAGAAAGAAAGAAAGAAAGAAAGAAAGAAAGAAAGAAAGAAAGATTTCTGTACTGACCGTGCTAGGCTGCTTTCTGGGCATGCTCAGTACAGGAAACAGGATTCTGTCTATCAGAATGCGGTGACTTCCGGTAGAGCAGGATCCGGCGCCCATTGAAATACATTGCAGGTACCGCCGCAATCTAACGGATCCATTGATATGCAGTATTTTGCCTGAGGACAAAAACGCTGCAAGTAGTGTTTTTGAAAAAAAAAAAGTAAAATACCGCAAAGCAACGGATCCAGTGTGTGCTGCACGCAACCGCATGTGACTGCCTATTGCTGCGATTCCATTGCAAATGCATTGAAATGACACAGCATTTGTAAAGGATCCGGCTTTGCGGCAAAAAATCCATTTGTGCCACAGTTTAAAAAAAAAAAAAAAAAAAAAAAAAAAAAGCTGGTGTGAAAGCAGCCTTACAGTACATGAATATTAATGAAAATCGCAATAACCGTGTGCACAGATGGGCAGAACATGGTTGTATTTACTGAGTAACAATATGTAGTTTGTCTTTTTTAACATTCATAAAATGTAGTTTGCAAAATGAGATAACATTACATTTAGCTATTCTAATGTTTGGGTTTTGTTGGGGTTTTTTTTTTTTTTTTTTATTTCAAGAGTTTTAAAAACCCAAAAGGAGCATTTTTCCTATTACGGTTTCTATCCATTGTGCACTGGCTGTTTGGCAGGCAATACTTATACTTGAGTGAGAAGGCTCTTTGTGCTTCAAAAGAATTGTATTCTCCTGTACAAGTCACAAGTGCATTGAATGGATCTCGAGGCTGCTCCCAAGTAGTGTGACTCCATTTGTCCTGCACTCACGCTGAATGAGAATCTGATCAGCCCCTGTGCGAGAGACCGTTCTGGAGAGCAACAAGCACTACAATTTTATGTCCCATTTGGTTATTAAAGGGAACTCTGACAGCCGGATTTCACCACAAACTATTCTAAATTTCTGAGGCTAGTCAATAGCTGTGAATGGGGCTTGCAGAAATTCATGAGGATGTACCTGCACCCCCAAATTATTTACAGTTAGGCCGGGGGCACACGGGGACTAATGCGAGCCTCATATGACACTCTGCGCACGCTGGCAGCACAGCGGGAGCCGAGTGTCATGCGAGTGTCACTGCGACTGAGGTCCGATCATGCGATCAGACCTCAGCTGCAGGGGATGGGCCGACTCTGAGGAGGGGAGGGATGGATGGATTTATCTCCCTCTCTCCTTCGTAGCCAGCTGTTGCCATTCTCGCCCTGCACGCGTGGTACACCGGTGTACTGTGAGTGCACTGCGATCTTTCTCTCGCCCCATAGACTTGAATGGGTGCGAGAGAAAAGAGTCTCACATTACAGTCGCAGCATGCTGCGATCGTTCTCTCGGTCCGAGAAAATAATCGCTCATGTGCGCTGACACACAGGCTAATATTGGTACGAGTGGAATGCAATGTTCTATCGCACTCCACTCGCTCGGATTTTCATGCCGTGTGTCTTGGGCCTTAGGTCCAGAAATATTTGAACGGTGACCTTGGCGATTTGGCTTCTACATGTCACAATCTTTTTTTATATTTAAAATGAAAGAACTGGGATGGAACGGACGTGGAGACTTTCAGGTTTAATTAAAGGGGTTGGACACAATATCCTGTGAAATGTTTAGGAATTACAATTTGATTGCGGCCATTTTCAGCTCGGGAACCTGCCCAATGTCGCCATGCACCGCACCATAATGTTGTTATTCCCTACACCGGTGAGCTGATGTCGGTTCCTCTTGGTTGTATTTTTCCTGGAGCCGCATGTATGGTTAAACTTCCTCTTCTCTTTTATCATTAAACAGTAAGACCTCACAGATTATCGTGGGATCTCCGGTTTCAGGTGTAATCGTGTACCGAGCGACATCAGAATAATGGAGACCGGGAGGAGAACACGCATCACCACACACATGCCGGCAGCATTCAGACAGTGGCCACTCTGACGAGAGTACAGTCAATCAAAATCGGAGGGCAGACCTCAATATGCCAAGGGTGCATGGAAACCCCCACATTTCATATCAACTAAAAGTTATTTTCTGTATGGGTGTTATACGTACTAGGGCCTCTACGACACAGTATGTAATTTTCAAAATGCATTTTGGGGGTGGTGAACTTCCTGTAAGGTGGTTGCCAGCTAAACATAAAACCGTCCCATTACCCAAGGTGATCTTGACCCGCTATTTAAAATAACGAACTAAGTAATTGCCTTTCAAATATCTGCAACAGAGTTATTCTTGTGTGGAGTGTGTTAATATTTTATTTCTTCCATGGTTAATGGCTGCAGCCTGCCAACAACTGATCGTAGCCACCACACTGTCCTTGGGGGTTATTGGGCAGCCGTTCAGAGACCACGCGTGGCATAAAAACCAGAAAGAGCAATGTCACACTCCATAAGTTTTAATATTTCATTTCTCATTTGGGATCTACGGGAATGAAAAATTTAGCACAGTTGTGTGAAAGCTCTCTCTGCAGGTGATTGATACAGTTATCTTGCAGGTGGCTAATGCCGCTCTTCTGCTTTAGTGATTTGAGAATAGGCAATGTCATTTACAACAACAAATCTCTGCATGAATGTACCAACTATACTAAAGACATCCGCCGCATACTGGAAGAAAACAAGCAACAAAAATAAACACCTTAAAAGCTGGCAGCAAAGCTGTAAGCTTCAGATGAGAGATAAAATACAGGTCATAGCCTTTCCAGTAGGACTCCATTGGATTGGGCTGTATATTAGATGTATCATCACACAGCAATATACAAAATGGTGAAAACTGCTGTGTACAACGGTCGTCCTGACACAATCGATCTAAGGCTGGTTTCACACTACGTCTTTTTAACATCCGTTGAAAACGTTTTTTTAACGGAAGTACGGATCCTGTGCAAATCCGTTTTCATGTCAATGCATTTTCAATGGACTTGCGTCCACCTGCGTTTGCGTGCGTTTGCGTCCGTTACACGCAGGATCCGTCCTTTTGCGTTATTTTAACATGTTTAAAAAACGCAACATGTAGCGTTTTTGAGCTCCGTCCAAATACTGCAAATTGCTGGATCCTGACTATAACGCACGCAAACGCAGGTGAACGCTGCATGCTCATAGACAGGATCCTGCTTTTGGACTGAGCATGCCCGGAATCAGTCTCTCTCTCTCTCTCTCTCTCTCTCTCCTCTCCCCTCTCCCCTCTCCCCTCTTAACGGAAGTACGGATCCTGTGCAAATCCGTTTTCATGTCAATGCATTTTCAATGGACTTGCGTCCACCTGCGTTTGCGTGCGTTTGCGTCCGTTACACGCAGGATCCGTCCTTTTGCGTTATTTTAACATGTTTAAAAAACGCAACATGTAGCGTTTTTGAGCTCCGTCCAAATACTGCAAATTGCTGGATCCTGACTATAACGCACGCAAACGCAGGTGAACGCTGCATGCTCATAGACAGGATCCTGCTTTTGGACTGAGCATGCCCGGAATCAATCAATCTCTCTCCCCCTCTCCCCCTCTCCCCCTCTCCCCCTCTCCCCCTCTCCCCCTCTCCCCCTCTCCGAGCAGCTGACTCGTAACCAAGATAAATATCGGGTATCCAAGGCCGATATTTACCTTGGTTACGAGCGTCTGCAGCTGTCAGAAGCCTCCTCCCAGACTAGTTAGCCTCACTCCCGATCACATGACTCCAATGCACGCCCCTAAACATCCAGTGCAGGATCCTGCAAAATAACATATGCGTTTGCATACGTTATTTGCTGTAAAAGCAGGATCCGTACTTCCGTTAAAAAAACGTTTTCAACGGATGTTAAAAAGACGTAGTGTGAAACCAGCCTTAATTAGCACCAATTTACTCATCCTACAAAACAAGACAGCATTTTACCGTATTGTCATTCACAGAAAACTCTGCAAAAACAGCCAGCTGAAGAAGAAAAGTGTCCGATTCTGACGGTCCTGTATGAACACGACTATGGTCAGCCATGCTAAGATCACAGAGCTGATTTTCCAGTCACCTGGTCACCCACAAGGAAAACTAGTCCTACCTTTTATACATTTTTGACAGTCAAAACATTCAAAGCAATGACTGCAGAGCTGGCATCAGAGACCAAATGCTTACTGTACGGATACAATGCACAATGCTGTACGACAGCTACCTGATCTATTTCTTCACGTGCAAATCCAACAGACTCCCTAGAATGAAGACGCAACTCTCAAAATAAGGGGTCCTGCAGAATAAACAGCTGCCGAACAAAAATCACAATTTGAAAAAAAATTGCTAACCTGATTCATAAGTTGCCCTATAAAATAGCCCCTGTGCGCTCTACAAGAATTCTGGCGGTGGCTTATGTCACTGATACGTGTGTGGAAAGGCCTAAAAGGGGTTTAGACACCCCAAACTATTTCTATGTGCATGCTGCTTTTTCACAAACACCACTCACTCCCAACACACGTGCCTTGGATGCTACTACACTGAACTAAAATAGAAAACGCAGCAAAGAGCTAAGACTTTTTCTATGTGCACAAAAAGCCTTATATCTTTAATATTCACAAATTTGTCTACATCTGTGTTAGTGATCACTTCTCCTTTGCGGAGATCCATCCTCCTCACAGGTGCGACATATCAAGATGTTTATTAGACAGCATGATTATTGCACAGGTGTGCCTTAGGCTGGCTATAATAAAAGGCCACTGTAAAATGTGCAGTTTTAGGCTGTGCGCCCACGTTGCGTGTTTACATGCAGTTATGCTGCGATCTGCACCGCAGTGTAACTGCATGCGTCCTGCGTCCCCTGCACAATCTATGAAGATTGTGCAGGAGCCGTGCGCACGTGGCGTATTACAGCGCAGCGCTTCGGCTGCTGCCCGAAGCGCGCGTTCTAAGAAGTGACATGTCACTTCTTCCGTGCGGTTTGCATGCTGTCTATAGGGAGAGGCAGCATGCAGAGCACACATTCTCTGCAGGCACCATGCGCTTCAGAACGCAGCTGTTCAGCTGCGCTCTGAAGCGCACCTTTTAGACGCGGTGCAGAGCGCACACGTGGGCACGTAGCCTTTTAGTATTGGGGGGGCCCGGGGCGGTCAGAATATTAGTCAATATCTGGTGGGATCATCTTTTGCCTTACGTAGTGCAACACCTTTCCTTTGCATAGAGTTGGTCAGGTGGCTGCCAATGGATGAAAATCAACCAAACTAGAATTGAGACACTCTTAGCTAACTAAAAAAGAGTTTTAACAAGTTGAGATACTTTCCAAGGGAGGCTGCTACCAGGTACTAACCATGCATAACTTCCTTAACTGTTCCCAATAACAGTAATTTTGACCAGTGGTGCCCAAACTTTATATGTCATTGTATATACCAGGATGGGGGTCACGTACCTCGAAGGGGCCCAGCATGGAGCCCATTAGTTGAGAATTGGGGGACGTTACCCCATAACCATGTCCGCAGAAGATCCCCCATCATAACCACAATTTTTTCCCCTATTTTCCTCGTATAAAACCTAGGTGCATCTTCTAGTCCAAAAAATACGCTACATACAGGCAAAGACGGTATAAAGTAAAAGACAAAAGAACACTCTGGCTATGAGCACACATTCAGGATGTATGACAGAAAACTGCTGCTAATCCTGATGTATTGACAGGCAAAACGCAGTGTAAGGGTATGTCTGTATGCTGCAAATCTGTTGTAACCTCAAAAATGCACCCTGTGGACAAAAAAAAAAAAAGCAGCTTGTGGCCAAAAAAACGCACGTTTTTGTTGTGTTTTTGACCATGCGTTTTTTAATGCGTTTTTAACACCATTGGGTGAAAAACAAAAGTAAAAACACAAACAATTGACATGTTGCATTTTTGTTGTCACCACAAAACTGAAGCCAAAAATCAAAAAGGAGCGTGTGCACAGCAAATTGAAATCTCAGACTCTGCCGGGGAAGGAAAAGCATGCAGTTTGTGGATACTAAAAACACCACAAAATGCACCAAAAACTGCAGTGTGCGCATGGGACCTAATATATACACTTTTTGCAAGTGTTTTTGTTGCACATTTTCCCCCACTCATTAGAATGGGTAAAATCTGCAGCAAAAATGTGAGAACTGATTTGCTAAATCTGCTGAATATCTGCAAGGAAAAAGTGAAAAAATAAGCAATGTGTGCACGAGACTTCAGGAAAGTCATTAACTAGGAAATCCTTTAGGCTTTATGACAAAACTGCATGGAAAAACCATGAGAAAAACACATACCCTTACAAAATGGCTCAGCGAGTGCTTGAGGCAGATATCATCGTGGACAGATCTGCAATATTTCTTCTTGTGTCTGACACGGATATTCAGCAGATGAGATGTTATGAAGGGTCTCGCCAAACCCCTCACTCACCTGAGTTAGACAGCAGCTAGACGTGGATCAAAATCAGTTGTTGCCCCAATTTCTACTGTGGGTCATATTGTCCCCAAGGAACCTCCTAGAGAAATAATATGGCCTTCATATAACAATCATACGTCAAGAATTCTGTATACACCACATATGACTGATATAGCCCTAATTCGGGGAGGTCTTTAATACCTGTGGGTTGCCAGCTACCTAGACTTCTGCAATTTTACCCACAGATGCATGTTCCCTGATCATGGACAGAGCCTTGGTTTGTGTCAAAATTGGATTATTATACAGAATATATAGAAATGTTGTCTATCATCATCTTATTTGGGCTCCTTCCAGCTGTGGGGTCAGTACCTAGGCCTTCTCGGGCCATTTTCTCACCTTTGGTTTAGGACTTTATTACTAGTAAGGAAGCTTAAGGGGAAAATCTGCCCATTCATTTTCTTATCTAGAATTGATAGCTAGTTGCCAATTACTCTATATACACACATAGGATTGATCTAGCGGGAAATAACTACCGAAATTTCAGCTCCCTCCAAGTCTTAAAATGACAATTCATAAATCCTTTTATAATATCCATCAATACCATTAAATAGCCACTCTGTTCCTCCATTACTAAGAAATCAGTGTTTGAATTTGCATGGCACTGACTGTGTAGATCGCAAGCCTCTGTCACTCCAGCTCTATTATGAACCCAGCCCCTCCTCCTGCTTCCCTGACATCCCAGTAATGGAGGAACTGACTGGCTATGTATGGGTATTGCTGGACTTACATGAACACGAGTAGTTTGGGGTGGGTGAAATCAGAGTCTTTTCCATCCCAGGTAAACCTTCAAATGCCCTAAACCCATGAGCAACTTCTGCAGAGGAGAAGGAGATAACATAAAAGGCACTTTTTCATATATTCTTAAAAAAAAGAAAGAAGAAGAGAGAACTTGTTTTCAAGATGGCACACCACTGAACCAAAAATAGGCAGCAGATGACTAACCAACTGACCTGCATTTAGCACGTTAATCGGCTGGATTTCTGAATACTAAAAGAATTCCCATCTAATAAACACAAAGCGTATGCACAAAATAACAAAGCTAATGTATAAAAGGACACAAATAAAAGGGGTCTATCCCAAACCAGGTACAGATGCCTAAGTATGCCAATCATAGATGTAGCAGACAGAATGAGTCAGCCACATATAGCCGCACCGGTCATATACCCCTTTACAATATCTCTACTAACCATAAGCCCTGCGCCCTTCCATACCGCTAATATATATCATTTAGCAACAAAGTTACAAACCACCGAGAAGATGTGGGGCAGACCATAGCCTGGCTACTAAATCTTTGTCCTCTTAAATTCTCATAGAACCTGTCTGCATGATTTTGTAATGTAAACATATAACTGTTATAGTGCTGCAATACTGATTACATGGATACTTTTGGTGAAAAAAAATCCACTTTGTGGTTCTATAATCACCATTTGAAGCATTCTGCTAATTACATTTCGGTGCACAGGGGCCGCATTGTACATAAATCTGTCTTTTCCTCCCTATCTGTGATTCCCTGCCCCCCACTTAACTTCTCTATCTGAAGAGGAGACGTCAAACAGGGGAGGCAGGTCATTGGAAAAGCACAGACCTGCCATGCAAAGATGGGAAGCAGGAGGTGGTGCTGGGGAATCACAGACAGGGAGGAGACCCAGTGCACAGTCCAACCCGTGCACCGAAATCTATACAAAACAGTGTTGACTGATTCTTTAAGTAATTTAAGTGTTAAGTAGCTGTACTGAGTGGGATAACCACAGCACTTGGCCATTTGTTGGTGACTGATAGATACAGTAGGATGACTTTATTCTATTAGACTTTGAACCCCAGTAAAATCAATAAGAATCTGCAGATACAAATTAATTGCCAGTTCACGTGTTTGGACACATAATACAACCTTTTTAAACATTCTCCATGTCTGACTAATGTTTATAGGTGAAATTAACAAAAGACAATACATGCTGGCCTCCATATTTTATCGACTTGAAATTAATTTGTAGCTTGTCATTATAGGAGCAAAAAAATGAGAAAAATATAAAGTACAGACAGTTTTCAAGGATGGAAAAAACCTACAGCCTAAATGCTATGGTTTTCTGAAGGTCATTTACGTTACAGACCATGAGCTCGGAGACTTGAGAGCCATTCTCATGATTTATACAGCCAGCGCTCCTCGACCAGAATAATGGTGCCATAAAAAAGAATACACACACACTTACATGCCTTGGCATATCACTGAGGTTATTAATGGTTGTCTGAGGATGTTCTACCATGCTGAATGTACTTGGGCACACAAATCATCAAGATCCACTGCTGGCAGCTTCCTTTGCAATTGCTGACTAATGACATCCCAGATGTGCTCATTGGGAGAAGAGTCTGGAGTCACTACAACCAAAATTAGTACATTTAGGCCACGCAGGCAGCTCACAAACACGTAGACTGGCATTATGGTGTTGTAAAATGCCTCCTGGGTAATTAGTGAAATGGCCGCAGCAATGGTTCCACAACTAAATTAATGTAACACTGAGCTATTAGTGTAACAACAATGGAGATTAGAGGGGTCTGGCTACAGTACAATATGACCCCCCCCTCCATATGCCATAATCCCAGGAATAGTAATGGTGTAACATTCCTTCATGAACATCTCTTCATGGTGCTGCCCACGTGATCTCCGGCTATCATTGCATCAGAGACAAAAATGGGACCCCTCACTGAAGAGGATAGACCTGCTTTCCAGTCTCTGGCCTCTATCTTGGGGTCATGGAGGCCTTCACAATGGAACATCACACTAGTCTAAGCCCTGGGACTATGGTATGGAAAACAATGTGCAGTAGCCCCTCAAGTCTTCATTCTAGTTAAATTAACAGAACGGCACTACGTTGGTTTGGTCTTGGAATTAGCGGTGCAATGATTTTTTTCCCCAAAGTATTCAAGCGCCATTTTATAAAGCAACAATGACAAGCCATATGTTACTAGAGTTATTGTGAACAGTCTTGCCTGGCCTGCCCATATAAAGTATAGTACTTGGCTCCCCTTGTTCACATCTGGGACATCATTGGTCAACAATTGCTAAAAGAGCTGACAGCAGTGGATATTGGGGATTCGCATGCTAAAATGCATTCAGCATGGCGGAACAGTCTTCAGACAACAGTAAACCTCACTGACAGCATGGCGCTCATACACTATATTGAAAGCACCACTCTAGTGGTGGGTTTTTATTGCACAGCTGGAGTAGTGTTTTAAATCCAAGTCCCTTGACCCCCATATTACACTCAACTTCCGTCCGTTTTATCTTCTATCGCCGCCGTTCTGATTGGTCTCCAGTGTTTGCTGGAGAGCCTGAGGTCACAGATCAATGCATCTCTATGAGAGCCTGGTTCTGGCGCTCAAACGTTTATAGTGAGCTTGTGACGTAAATTCTGACTTATGGACAATCCGACATTAACAGGCACAAGATGACGCCGCGGGCTGGAGCGCCGCCAAAAAAGTATGAAAACGCCAGAGGGAGAGTATAACACTAGTGGCAGGGGACATACATTTTAGGCCACGTGCGCACTAGGAACTGACTTTTTCTTAAGGAAAAACCGGACCCTCTGAAAGAACCCCACACCTGCGGTAAAAAAACGCTATGAATCCCGCATGCGGTTTTACCATGGTTTGGTGCGGATTTGCTGCAGGTTTGTCCCTGCGAGTTTTTACCATTATCTATGGCAAAAAAACGCAGGTACCTGCAGAAAGGAAGTGACATGCACATTAATTCCGCAGCGGAAATCTGCAGGTATATAAAAAAAAAAACGCAATGCACAGCATTTTTTTTATACCCATAGGTTTTGCTGGGGAATGACTGCAGAAATGTTATACACATTTTCTGCGGTAAATCCGTGGTAAATCCGCGCTGTGCGCACATAGCCTAAAAGTGCCACTCCAGAGGTGAGCGAAAAATTTAAACACAGTTGGGGTGAATTAATAAAATCGAGGGGTTTCGAAAAATTTCTTTTTTTTTCCTCCCGTCACTTGCATATCATCAACATGTCCATTGATCCTTTTACATCCAGAATTCCATGACTTTTTCATCGGGATCGCCATCAGGAACAACTGATCAGCGGGGGTGCGGCGTATCGCATGACACATTGATGACCTATCTTTACTATAAGTCATCAGTGTAAAAGTAGTGGACAACCCCTTTAATAGCAGAGTCTGATTTGCAAAACTGAAAAATAGGAGCTGCTCTGAATCCCACAGACCGAAGACATGGATCGCATATTATGTATGTATGGATCAATGACTCTGTATAGGTCCGTGCTCTGTATGAGAACCATGAAATGGACAGGCCACGGATGTGTGAACGCGGCCTTAAGGCCCCTTTACATGCTGCGACATCGCTAGCCGATGCTAGCGATGCCGAGCGCGATAGCACCCGCCCCATCGTACGGCCGATATGTGGAGATCGCTGCCGTAGCAAACGTTATCGCTACGGCAGCGTCACATGGACTTACCTGCCTAGCGACGTCGCTGTGACCGGCGAACCTCCTCCTTTCTAAGGGGGCGGTTCGTTCGGCGTCACAGCGACGTCTCTAAGCTCCCGCCCAATCAAAGCGGAGGGGAGGAGATGAGCGGGACGAATATCCCGCCAACCTTCTTCCCTTCTCATTGCGGGTGGGACGCAGGTAAGGTGAAGTTCCTCGTTCCTGCGGTGTCACACATAGCTTGTCACAGCAGCAACGATATTTGAGAATGGACCCCCATGTCACCGATGAGCGTTTTTGCGACGATGCAAAATCGCTCATAGGTGTCACACGCAACGACATTGCTAAAGCGGCCGGATGTGCATCACAAATTCCGTGACCCAAACGAGACCGCTTTAGCGATGTTGTAGCGTATAAAGCGGCCTTTAGTGTATCAACTCTTCATCTTAGATCAGAGTCTCCACACTTAGACGGGCTTTACACGCTGTGACATCGCTAGCGATTGCTAGCGATGTCAAGCGAGATCGCACCCGCCCCAGTCGCACATGCGATATGTGGTGATCGCTGCCGAAGCGAAAATTATCGCTATGGCAGCTTCACACACACATACCTGCTCTGCGACGTCGTTGTGACCGGCAAACCGCCTCCTTTCTAATGGGGCGGTTCGTTCAGCGTCACAGCGACGTAACAGCAGCATCACTGAACCGCTGCCCAATAGAAAAGGAGGGGAGGAGATGAGCGACCGGAATATGCCGCCCACCTCCTTCCTTCCTCCTTTTCCAGTGGACGCAGGTAAGGAGATGTTGGTCGTTCCAACGGTGTCACACATAGCGATGTGTGCTGCCGCAGGAACGACAAACAACATCGTACCTGCAGCAGCATCGATATTATGGAAATGAACGAGGTGTCAACGAGCAACGATTGTTCACGTTTTTGCACTCGTTGATCGTCGCTCATTTGTGTTACACGCTGCGATGTCGCTACCGGCGCCAGATGTGCGTCACTAACGATGTGACCCAAACGATATAGCGGCAGCGATGTCGCAGCGTGTAAAGTACCCCTTAAGTGGGCTTTACACGCTGCGACATCGCTAATGCGGAGTCGTTGGGGTCACGGAATTTGTGACGCACATCCGGCCGCATTAGCGATGCCGTTGCGTGTGACACCGATAAGCGATTTTGCATCGTTGCAAAAACGTGCAAAATCGCTAATCGGCGACATGGGGGTCCATTCTTAAAAATCGTTACTGCAGCAGTAACGAAGTTGTTCCTCGTTCCTGCGGCAGCACACATCGCTGCGTGTGACGCCGCAGGAACGAGGAAGCTCCCCTTACCTGCCTCCCGGCCGCTATGCGGAAGGAAGGAGGTGGGCGGGATGTTACGTCCCGCTCATCTCCGCCCCTCCGCTGCTATTGGGCGGCGGTTCAGTGACGTCGTTGTGACGCTGCACGGACCGCCCCCTTAGAAAAGAGGCGGTTCGCCGGTCACAGCGACGTCGCCGGACAGGTAAGTATGTGTGACGGCTCTGGGTGATGTTGTGTGGCACGTGCAGCAATATGCCAGTGTCGCGCAACAGATGGGGGCGGGTACCCACACTAGCGATATCGGGACCGATATCGCAGTGTGTAAAGTAGCCTTTAGAGTCCAAGAAATATATATATTTTAGATTCATAGATTTTTTTGGAAGCTCGTCTGATATTGCTAAATTCCTCTACATCCTTACCTATACAGTGGAACCTCTGTTTACGAGTAACCCGGTTTGCGAGCATTTCGCTATACAAGCAAAGCTTGCTATAAATTTGTAACTCAGTATACGAGTAAGATATGCTGTACGAGCAAATAGTCACCGCACACACTTCCGGTTCCATACTTTAACCGCGCTCTGACCCGCTCTTGCAGTCCACACAAACACACACATTATGCTCACCTTACCTTCCGTTCCCTCGCCGGCTTCCCGGTTCTTGTAGATCGCCGGTAGAGGATTTGTATTGGGTAACTATCGCGACCGATGGAGGAACTTCAGCTGTCAGCTGCTACTCAAAAGGCAGCGCGCTGGCCAATCAGAGGCAAGCGGCTCCTGCCTTTGACTTCAGCGCTCTGGCAGCGAAAGCTCAGGCATCGGTCGCGATGGTTACCCAAACACATCCTGTAACGGCGAACTACAAGAACCAGGAGGCTGGCGATGGAACGGAAGGTAAGGTGAGCATAATATGTGTCTGTGCATGCTTGTGTGTGTTTGTGCATGTGTGGAATCGCACAATAGGGGATCAGGATAGGACATTGAACAAGTTGTGGAACGAATTGTCTGAGCTTCCATTATTTCCTATGGGAAATTTTGCTTTGCTAGACGAGTAACTTAGTTTACAAGCACACTCCCAGAACGGATTGTTTTCGTAAACCAGGTTCCACTGTACTTCTATATCTTTCGGAAATTAATACTTAAAAGTCAGATTAGGCTATTTTGTATCATGCTTAGTGGGTACAGTCACAAGTAAAATGGTCTTTTCACATCACCTCGCTGTTCTATGTTCTCTCTCTCGGCTGCTCATTTAATCCACCGATTTGTAAACTAAGAAAACGTTTTTGTGTAAATTTCTGGCACAAACTCAGGCCAGACAGTCTAAACTGTCTGCATCGCCAAAGTCTGATACAGACAAATATATCAAAAGTCGCCTTATTATAAGGCCACCTTCACACCCTGAGTATTTGGTGAGTTTTTAGCTCTGTATCTGTAAGCCAAAACCAGGAGTGGGTGATAAATCCAGAAGTGGTGCCGTGTTTCTATTACACTTTTCCTCTCCTGGTTTTGGTTTACAAATATTGATGTAAAATACTGACCAAATACTAAAACCTGTGAACAAAGCCCGAGGGGTCGTTAACCTCTATAGTAACACCTACTATAATCTGGCTGTAACCTCTTTACACCATGCCATTTCCATGTTTTCTTGTTTGGATTTTCCCTCTTCTACCAAGAGATCCATAACTTTTTATTTTTCTTGTAAACACAGCCTCATGATGGCTTGTTTTTTGTGGGACGTGTTTCACTTTTGATTGACACCATTCATTTTATTATATACTATACTTGAAAATGGGAAAAAATTCCAAGTGAATTGAAATTGCAAAAACGTGCAATTCCACAATTGATTTTTATTTTTTCACAGTGGTCATTACATGGTGAAACTGACCTGGCAGTACAATTCTCTATGTCAGTACGAGTACTTAGATACCAAACAAATAAATTATATAACTGGTGAAAACAAAACTTTATAAGAAAACATTTTTCTTGCTGTTACTATTTTTTGAGCCATGACATTTTTATTTTTCAGGATCTGGAGCTGGGAGGGTGTGATGGCTTATATTTTGAGCCCGAATATGTGTATTTCATTTTTTTGTGTTTTATTTTTAATTGGTTCAAGAGTTTTTTCATTTTCATATTGTTAAAAACTTTTTTGCTCACTTTTTATTATATTTACTAATCCTCGAAGCTGCTATCTTCCTATCGCTTCTCCTATATAGAGCAATGAATCACAGTCTCCTATGAACATCTGCTTGCAGCCAGCGTTCACAGGAGGATCATCATGACAGAGGTCATCATCTGAACCCCGGCTATCATTACAACGCATCAGCGCCTGGCAATCACCATGGGGGAGCCGAAGGTAGTGGAGAGTGACGCACCTTCCCGCCGGCACGTGTTACATTTCGCGGTCAAGAGATTGACAGCAGGATTTAAAACTATAAGCAGGTCTCCAATCAGTCGGTGGCTGCTAGAGGCACATGATGGCTGTTTAAATTAGCAGTCATGTATGGGGAAAAATGGGAGCTCGGCGTGAAAGCACACATCAAAGTAAGAGACATGTCACATGACATAGGAACTACTAATACATTATAGGTCATGAAGAGGGTTAAAAAGTTGTGGGACCCCAAAAATCTCACCAGCTATGCAAAACAGAATTACATAGATAGTTACATAGTTACTTAGGTTGAAAAATGAACTAGGTCCATCTAGTTCAACCTTCCTCCACCAGTTCTACATTTGGTCACCAAGTCTGCTTTCACACTACGTTTTTTTTTTTTTAACATCCGTCATGAACGTTTTTTTAACTCAAAAACGGATCCAGTGCAAATGCGATTTCATTTCAATGCATTTGCAATGGACTCGCGGCAACATGCGTTATAGTGAGGATCCAGCGACTTGCAGTTTTTTAACTTTTTTCAAAAACGCTACTACTTGTAGCGTTTTTGAGCTGCGTCCAAATACTGCAAATTGCTGGATCCTGACTATACTGCACACAAACGCACGTGAACGCTGGCATGCTGATAGACAGGATCCTGCTTGCTCTACTGAGCATGCACAGAAACCAGCCTCGCGTGATCAGTCCCTCCCTCCCCTTCCCTTCCCCCCTCCACTCTCCCCCGCCTGAGAGCGGAGGACGCTCGTAACCAAGGTAAACATCGGGTAACCGCGGTCTTAGTTACCCGATGTTTACCTTGGTTACGTGTGCAGGGAGCAGGCAGCTGGCTCCTAGCAGCTGCAGACGCTTGTAACCAATGTAAATATCAGGTATCCAAGCAAGTTACCCGATGTTTACCTTGGTTACGAGCCTCCACAGTTGTTAGATGTCGGCTCCCAGTCTTTCACGTTCAGTTCCCCTCACTCCCGATCACATGACTCCAATGCCCGCCCATAAACTTAAAAGTGACAGGATCCTGCAAAATAACACATGCGTTTGCATGCGTTTTTTTGCTGTAAAAGCAGGATCCGCTTTTGCAGCAAAAAAACGTTCATGACGCATGCTAAAAAAAACGTAGTGTGAAAGCAGCCCAAGTCATTTATAACCAACAATGTTGTTACACTGGACCATAGTTCTTATGGTAGCAATCCTAAAACTAGGCACCTTTTAGAGCAGCCATTTAGCCTATTTAGCTTTAGCTTCTCCCTTTAGTGACAATAAAATAAAAGTTCCTCCGGTAATAGCCGTGCGGGGCTTCCCAAGGAGTTACACAAAAAGAAGAAAGCAAACTTCCTTTATATGAGGGAGAGGAAGATATACGATTATTACAGTCAGCTTGATAGTAAAGGAAAAATTAAAACTTTTAAACTGCGGGTAACTTTTTTATGGCCTCAAGGTTCCAACATAGTTCTGCATTTTAATGAGCAGAATTTATATGCATTTTCACTATCCCTCGATCCCTGATAAACAGCCCACAGACATCTAAGCAGAAACTTGTCAAGTTGGTTTATTCAGGCTGGATGGGAGGTCGTCGTCCTTATTTCCAACTGCGCAGTGTTATCAGTCTACGAAGCAGAATCACTAATTAATCCAATAGATACAGTTCTTGTATATTAACGAGGACTTGTCGCTGGGTTCTCTCATTTACATGGAGCACCTCTCCTAATTTATGTTCTGCTGATTCTAGAACATTTTTTTTCTCTTCTCTGCCCATCCGTTCCATCTCTATGCCCTTGGGTAATAATGGTGCACATTTTCTCTTCAACCAACTGGGCTTGAAGCCACTTCAATTGCTTTTTCTCCTCCGACACTGGCCAATCAAAGCCTCTGAAGAGATGTTCTGGGGTACACGCCCAGTTGGTTGAAAAGCAAATTTAGACCAATGTCACTTGGGGGGCATAACTTCAGAAAGGAGGGGCACAGAAGAAAAGATAAGCTGGCCCAGAATCAGCCGGACCGCACAAATTGGATAATTAGGTTGCATCAAAAACTTTTAAAGGTCCGGTTAGAGGAAAAGTTCGGCAGCACGATTCGGCTGCTGATCAGTAAACATTTAGGCTGTGTGCCCACGCTTCGTTATTACCGAGTTTTAACGCTGCTTATTTTCGCTTTGCCAAATACGCAGCGTCTTACAGTTCCAGCAAAATGGATGGGATTAATAGAAATCTCATGGCCAATGTGTTTTTTTAACTCAGCGTTACCCGAACGGCGGTGCGCGTTTCAAATCCGCAACATGTTCAGTCCTCTTGAGGGTAGGCTGACTTATGGACTAGCATCAGATGCGGAATATCTGCAAATAAAAACGCACGTGTGTCTTTAGTGCAATTCCACTGTGGAAAGGAGTCAAAAACGCATGTAATCCCCATATAAGTATATCAATAAAAATTTTGACAAAGCCAAATGCCAGAAAGAATCAAAAACAAAGCAGCTTTATTTAAAACATGACATACCAAGAACACACAAAACAAGGTAGCTAAAAATGTGATAAAAGCTCATGCAAAAAAAACACCACAAGTAACCCAATTTACATAATAGGTGCAGAAATGGTGGAGAAATTCTGCAGCATCAAATACTCACAAAAAGCTCATCGTGAGAATGTAATCTTACCGATCGGCAATTATGTAATTGCCGGTTTATATAGGCAAAGTGCCGAGTATATAGGCCGCCATATTTCTCAGTAACACAAGTCATGTTCATACAAAACGAGGTACCAGAAAGAACGAGGATCTTTTTCGTTGCATATAGGATCATTTTACCCAACGAACGAGCATTTTACTTTTACTTGTCATTTTACTTATCGGGAGATTGCCATCTTGTTTATACAAAAATTCGGAAACAAGCCATTTTAAACAGTAACTGTTCTTAACTATCTGGCAATGTAAATGTCCCTTTAGAAAGATGGTTAAGTACGCAATATTTTACCCAGGAGCGAATCTTACTGATGAATGAACATTACCATGCTCGGGTGTTTGGTACTCATAGCGAGCAGTTGGATTCTCAGATGGATGCGACTCGAGTACCCGAGTATAATGGAAGTCATTGGGGAACTAGAGCAACTTTCCCGGAAATCTGATGGAAAAATACTAGAGTCCCCCCATTTACTTCCATTATACTCGAGTGCTCGAGTTGCGTCCATCCGAGCATCCGACTGTTCGTTATGAATACCGAGCTCACTCATTAGTACTGATAGATTAATAATGCACTTTAGCCTCAAAAGGTCTTACAAAAATAAAAATTATACATTGATTAAAAAGAAATAATTGGAGTCACATTCACCTTTCAGCATCTTCATGGATCCAGCACAGGCTGCAATGAGAATGGTGTGTCCTGGCAGAAATCTCAGCCCCGCTGCAGCATGTACTTCACTGAAACAGTCAGGTGACTAGAAGAGCACGCCATCGGATAATGGCTGGGACCTCCACATAAGGCAGACACTGCTAATCTGAGCGAGGTGAGTATGTGGTGGGTTTTGTTTTCTTTCAATATTTGTATGAGCACATACTATATACAGGGGGCAATGTGGGGGCTCTTGCTGTAGCTAGGAGGCTATTGTGGGGGCTCAAGCTGTAAATAGTAGGCTATGGAGGGGGCTCATGCTGTATACAGGAGGCCATGTGGGGGCTTATGCTGTATTTAGAAGGCTTTGTGGGAGGCACATACTGTATATCGAAGGGGAAAAGAAAAATATCCAGTAGATGGTTTCAGGAGTGTACACAAGGTAAAAATTAAATTTATTTCAAATTAATTAAAAGCATTACACAGGACAAAGAATGGGATTTGCAATCCCCATGTTAGTCGTTAAGGAGGGATGTTTATACTGAATATAGGGAGCTATGTGGAGGCTTATACTGAATATAGGGAGCTATGTGGAGGCTTATACTGAATATAGGGAGCTATGTGGAGGCTTATACTGAATATAGGGAACTATGTGGAGGCTTATACTGAATATAGGGAACTATGTGGAGGCTTATACTGAATATAGGGAGCTATGTGGAGGCTTATACTGAATATAGGGAGCTATGTGGAGGCTTATACTGTATATAGGGAGCTATGTGGAGGCTTATACTGAATATAGGGAGCTATGTGGAGGCTTATACTGAATATAGGGAACTATGTGGAGGCTTATACTGAATATAGGGAGCTATGTGGAGGCTTATACTGAATATAGGGAGCTATGTGGAGGCGTATACTGAATATAGGGAGCTATGTGGAGGCTTATACTGAATATAGGGAGCTATGTGGAGGCTTATACTGAATATAGGGAGCTATGTGGAGGCTTATACTGAATATAGGGAGCTATGTGGAGGCTTATACTGAATATAGGGAGCTATGTGGAGGCTTATACTGACTATAGGGAGCTATGTGGAGGCTTATACTGACTATAGGGAGCTATGTGGAGGCTTATACTGACTATAGGGAGCTATGTGGAGGCTTATACTGAATATAGGGAGCTATGTGGAGGCTTATACTGAATATAGGGAGCTATGTGGAGGCTTATACTGAATATAGGGAGCTATGTGGAGGCTTATACTGAATATAGGGAACTATGTGGAGGCTTATACTGAATATAGGGAGCTATGTGGAGGCTTATACTGTATATAGGGAGCTATGTGGAGGCTTATACTGAATATAGGGAGCTATGTGGAGGCTTATACTGTATATAGGGAGCTATGTGGAGGCTTATACTGAATATAGGGAGCTATGTGGAGGCTTATACTGACTATAGGGAGCTATGTGGAGGCTTATACTGACTATAGGGAGCTATGTGGAGGCTTATACTGAATATAGGGAACTATGTGGAGGCTTATACTGAATATAGGGAACTATGTGGAGGCTTATACTGAATATAGGGAGCTATGTGGAGGCTTATACTGTATATAGGGAGCTATGTGGAGGCTTATACTGAATATAGGGAGCTATGTGGAGGCTTATACTGTATATAGGGAGCTATGTGGAGGCTTATACTGAATATAGGGAGCTATGTGGAGGCTTATACTGTATATAGGGAGCTATGTGGAGGCTTATACTGAATATAGGGAGCTATGTGGAGGCTTATACTGACTATAGGGAGCTATGTGGAGGCTTATACTGACTATAGGGAGCTATGTGGAGGCTTATACTGACTATAGGGAGCTATGTGGAGGCTTATACTGAATATAGGGAACTATGTGGAGGCTTATACTGAATATAGGGAACTATGTGGAGGCTTATACTGAATATAGGGAGCTATGTGGAGGCTTATACTGACTATAGGGAGCTATGTGGAGGCTTATACTGACTATAGGGAGCTATGTGGAGGCTTATACTGAATATAGGGAACTATGTGGAGGCTTATACTGAATATAGGGAACTATGTGGAGGCTTATACTGAATATAGGGAGCTATGTGGAGGCTTATACTGTATATAGGGAGCTATGTGGAGGCTTATACTGAATATAGGGAGCTATGTGGAGGCTTATACTGAATATAGGGAACTATGTGGAGGCTTATACTGAATATAGGGAGCTATGTGGAGACTTATACTGAATATAGGGAACTATGTGGAGGCGTATACTGAATATAGGGAACTATGTGGAGGCTTATACTGAATATAGGGAGCTATGTGGAGGCTTATACTGAATATAGGGAGCTATGTGGAGGCTTATACTGAATATAGGGAGCTATGTGGAGGCTTATACTGACTATAGGGAGCTATGTGGAGGCTTATACTGACTATAGGGAGCTATGTGGAGGCTTATACTGACTATAGGGAGCTATGTGGAGGCTTATACTGAATATAGGGAACTATGTGGAGGCTTATACTGAATATAGGGAGCTATGTGGAGGCTTATACTGAATATAGGGAGCTATGTGGAGGCTTATACTGAATATAGGGAGCTATGTGGAGGCTTATACTGAATATAGGGAGCTATGTGGAGGCTTATACTGAATATAGGGAACTATGTGGAGGCTTATACTGAATATAGGGAGCTATGTGGAGGCTTATACTGTATATAGGGAGCTATGTGGAGGCTTATACTGAATATAGGGAGCTATGTGGAGGCTTATACTGTATATAGGGAGCTATGTGGAGGCTTATACTGAATATAGGGAGCTATGTGGAGGCTTATACTGACTATAGGGAGCTATGTGGAGGCTTATACTGAATATAGGGAACTATGTGGAGGCTTATACTGAATATAGGGAGCTATGTGGAGGCTTATACTGTATATAGGGAGCTATGTGGAGGCTTATACTGAATATAGGGAGCTATGTGGAGGCTTATACTGAATATAGGGAACTATGTGGAGGCTTATACTGAATATAGGGAGCTATGTGGAGGCTTATACTGAATATAGGGAGCTATGTGGAGGCTTATACTGAATATAGGGAACTATGTGGAGGCTTATACTGAATATAGGGAGCTATGTGGAGGCTTATACTGAATATAGGGAGCTATGTGGAGGCTTATATTGAATATAGGGAGCTATAAGGAGGCTTATACTGAATATAGGGAGCTATAAGGAGGCTTATACTGAATATAGGGAGCTATAAGGAGGCTTATACTGAATATAGGGAGCTATGTGGAGGCTTATACTGAATATAGGGAACTATGTGGAGGCTTATACTGAATATAGGGAGCTATGTGGAGGCTTATACTGAATATAGGGAACTATGTGGAGGCTTATACTGAATATAGGGAGCTATGTGGAGGCTTATACTGAATATAGGGAGCTATAAGGAGGCTTATACTGAATATAGGGAGCTATAAGGAGGCTTATACTGAATATAGGGAGCTATAAGGAGGCTTATACTGAATATAGGGAGCTATAAGGAGGCTTATACTGAATATAGGGAGCTATGTGGAGGCTTATACTGAATATAGGGAGCTATGTGGAGGCTTATACTGAATATAGGGAGCTATGTGGAGGCTTATACTGAATATAGGGAGCTATGTGGAGGCTTATACTGAATATAGGGAACTATGTGGAGGCTTATACTGAATATAGGGAGCTATGTGGAGGCTTATACTGAATATAGGGAGCTATGTGGAGGCTTATACTGAATATAGGGAGTTATGTGAAGGCTTAGACTATGTAAGGGGCTGTGTGTCGCTAATACGGTATATAGGGAGCTGTGTGGGGGGCCCATACCGTATATAGGAAGTTATGTGGAGGCTCTTACTGCATGTAGGTGGCGGTGTGTGCTTATATGGTATATAGGGGGATATCAACACACTTAATTCTGCTCAACATATTAATATTTAGCAGAATTAAAATTTCAGCTTATTGGTTTGGCCCTACACAGCAGTCACGGCCGCTCAGGAAAATTAATTGCCCACCCCTGCTCTACTAGGATTCTGGCCGGGAGTATGCAGATCGCATACTCGCAGCCACGTGACTACCGTTCTTGGCGAATCCTCAACGCACAATGTGTATGATGACTGGATTCATAAGTCGTCAGTCATATACTGACTGCAGAATTGTTGATTTAGACTGGATACCCTTTTAAAAATTAATTGTTTTTCTCTATTGCTCTTCACCCTCAATTATCTTATAGATTCCATTTTTTTTTTCCCCCACGATACGTCAGAAATTACCGATTACCGGTTTTGGTTCTCTATAGACTTGTGCAGAAATGCATTACAAAGTGTATTTTCTGGTCGGTGTTCAAACAGGATCTCCTTGCCCCAAAGTGGGCTCCGTGACCCAAGCTAACGGCCTATGATGCGGTTAGTCCGGGTCATTAGACCCATAGTAGGGCTTGGAATTGTGGCTGTCATGTAGACAAGAAAATTATGCTCCAATTTAGTCATGTGAATTAACCCTTCCTAAGACTTTTCTAAGATAAATGTGTTGCCAGAATTATGAAAAGGAAAAAAGGAAAAAAAAACAAAACACAAGGTATTTTTTTTTCCTTTAGAAACTGTTCCAATGATGACCTTGGCTTTGTCTGGCACTGCAAACTCTCATGGTGAGCTGCAAAACCAAGCACAGCACAGACTACAAAGGCCCAGAAAAAAACAAAAACAATAACAATGATTTATAGTTACAATAAGGCTGGTGTCAGACGTCCGTGTTTAATCAGGTACCAGTCACACGCATGGTTATGGTCATACGTGTGTCATCCGTGTTTGCATACTGACACGTACCGGGTAAAACACGTGTCTGTCTCTGCAATGAAAAGATGTTCTATATTTACCTGTATCCAGCGATGCTGCCTCCCGCTCCCAACGCCCGCTCATTATTTTCATTGATTATTTTTCATTGAAAATAATGAGCGGGGGTCAGGAGCGGGAGGCAGCAAAGCCGGAGACAGCATCGCTGGATACAGGTAAATATAGAACATCTTGTTATTTAAAAACCCGTGTTTTCTCCGGTCAGTGTCACACTGATGTCACAAGGATCACATCAGTGTGCGGTCCGTGTGACACCCATGCTGCCGGAGATAAAAAAACGGACACGTCTCCGTGTGAAATAGTGGGTCCACACGGTCTGTGTGAAAACACGGCCATGTGAAAACACAATAGGGTAACATGGGTACGTGTGACATCCGTGTTAAAAGCGGATGTCACACGTACCTAAAACACGGACGTCTGAAACCAGCCTAAGAAATAGCCATGTCATGACTGTCGCTTTATCTCCATTTGGTTTGTGGGAGGCGCATTTACACTCCCAGTAAGTGAAATTGGCACAATCATTTCTGCCAAGAACAAGTGTGCTTATGAGGTGCCATTAATGAGAAACCCAGCCTTCACCTGCTGCTCTCTGTATGACAAATGCATGTAAGCACAATCTGATATCATATGATCGTTATGGCAAAGCACTTCCCCTTTAAAGGGAATCTGTCAGCAGGTTTTTGCTACCTCATCTGAGAGCAGCATAATGGAGGAAGAGACTCAGATTCAAATAATGTGTCACATTGTTTACTGGGTGCAGCAGTTGTGACACAAATTTCTAAGATTTAGCAGGTAGCAGTGCTCAGAAAGCTAACCCCGCCCACACCACAGCTCTATGTGTGCATTGTCTATTGACAGTAAGCTGCCAATGAGTGCTGGAGTGTCGGAGGACCAGGTATCACGCTGGACGTAGTTCGGGCAATGATTATTTCCTGATGATGAAACACTCGTAATGAAACAACAACAGAACACAGCCTAATAAGTGACAACTGTTAAATTAGTGTCTCATCCCCTACCGCCTACTGCCCTCAGATTACATAGCAAAAACCTGCTAACATATTCCCTAAAAGGAACATGTCCAAAATGGGAACTACAAGCAAATGTCAGGCTTATCTAGCTCTTTCATGCCATCTATTGACGGTAGCCATCTTAAGATAGTGACTTTTCAGGAAACACCAGCGTTGTGTTTTTTTCATGAAGCGCAATTTGTAATGTTTTCTTAGTGGTTTCCTAAACATTTCTCTGAAATTTTGGCCTTCAAATTCACTTGTATTATAATGTGTAGGCGTCTTCAGATCAGAAGACACCTAAAGAATAGTCAGCTCACTTTTTGTAACTGCTTGGAGTATTGGGCTGTCAAATCTTGGGGCGCTATGTGACTTCAGACCTGTGACTTCTCACACAGCGCAGTGTGATCGCTGTCAGTACTCTCCTGTGTCTGCACTGGAAGCAGACAGTGTAACCGCAAGTATGCCAATATGCACACTTCTGGACACATTCTGACTAGACGTGACCAGCCTCGCTCAATTCGCTTGTACGGAGTCAGGCCATGCACATCTAGGTCTGCATGTGATGCCATGTAAGCAAATCGCATACTTGTGAACACACACCTGCCCGCTCTGGGTGACGGCACTGGAGCACTGCATGCTATGAGGAGTCACAAGTCTGCAGTGGCACAGAGTGACACAGAGTGACTGCAGATTTGTGCCACAAGCCTGGACAACCCCTAGAACATTTCCAAAAATGCCAAAGACAAGTAAAGAGAGTTGTTTTTACATATAAATACATATGATCATTCATTTGAGCATTTTATTTAGTGCTCCAAAACCTGCCCTTAGGCTCGGGTCACACAGGTGTGTATTCTCTCATGTAAGAGAATCAGCCCCATTATGCGAATGACACAAAGCTAAAACTCTGATCAGAGTGTGAGCCCTCAGCCAAGTGTCCTTCATTGTGCTCGGATTCTCCAGTGCGAGAACTTAATTTCTCCACCTTCTCCATTGTCTGTGTCAGCATATATCAGAATGTAGTCCGATGATTTCCACGGCATCCATAGACGTGTGGATGCGTGTCATCTAATATCGAACGCACCTGCAGCATACTGTGAGTTCTTTACCATTCTGAATAGGCATGAGAACAAAAAAAAACAAAAAAAAACGCTGATTTGGACTTCCCCATAGTATAACTGAGTGCTATCCAATAAAACATCAGACTGCACTCGGCCGTGTTATACTCTTATGAGTGAGCCCTTAAATGACAACTAAAAAAGCAAGAGACACCCTTTTGGAAAAGATATTGTCTAATATGTATAACTACATTGCAAGGGTCTTTAAATGGTTGTACAGTGACTTGTAGGGAAGCATTGCCTGGATTGCAAGACTCCCACTGCCATGTAGTAGTCTCTTCATGGAGAAACCATATACCCCGAGAAAAAGCAATGAGTACACGTAAATCAGTGCATACAAGTAAAAGTGAATATCTGAAAAAGCTAAAACTTTTCTTTTTACATAAATTAGAAAAAAAAAAAAAAAAAAAAAAGATAGGAATAATAAAAAACAGACTCAGTTGAAGGGAAAATTGCCAAAAGTTGGTATGTAGGGAGAGTATTTTTTATACAGTTTCTCAGATGATTGGGGGGTAATGGCCCAGTTTAAAAGGGTTTGCCTACAACTGTAAAACCCATTATTAGTGGTGCTAGGGTGCTGCAAAAAGTGAAAAAAACCCAAAATGTTTGCGCCCAGGCCCACGCCTCCATGCCCAGGCTGCCAGACGAGGGTCCTTTGTCTGTCTATGGACATATGTCAAGTTGACCGCTGCAGCCTTCACAGTTGTCAAAGCAGTAGAATAGTTTTTCTTCTGCTCTTACAAATCTGAAGGCATCTTCTGGACATCAGATGCAGACAGAAAGAAGTACGGTGATAGGTCATTACACAAGGAAAAATAAAAAAATGTGAGCTTTTGCCACACTCCCACCCCATGGTAAATCAAGCACAAATAATACACCAGATTGAATAGATTTTATCTTTAATCTGTCATCTAGTCAAATCCACAGCCCACTGTAAAGATTACAAAAGTCAATCAGAAGTTTATTTCATGGAAGGATTGGAAAATGAATGGACTGATTCAATAAATAAATCTATATACTGTAGCTTTGTTGCAAAAAAGAAAAAAAACTTTCCAAGTGGGAAAATGTTGAGATTCGTTCCTCGCATTATTTCTCAAGCAGTAAGTTCTCAGAGTTAAGACGTATGATTGCGGCACCCATCTTTTCATTTTTATCTTATCTTGTCACAGCAGAAAACTCCATCTCTTATCTTTCTCGGTGTGGGCCACTGAGTACAAAGTGAAACGCTCGCACATTTGACAGAATGCGTGACCCGAATCCTGCACGGTTCCAAAATATCCAAAGGCTTAAAATAAAAAGGGGAATGCATAACATGGCCGGTCACCTGGTAAAGGTGCAGTGACATTTACACCACGTCAGGAGCGCTATGGATTAGGCTGGAAAATCTGCACCACATTCTAATGACTATGTATTTACAGTAATTTCCACATTACTGCAAAGCACATGTCAGACTAAGAAACCGATAGTTCACGTACATTTTTTACCTAATAACTGCAGGCAACAGTCCATTGCTCCACTATCTAACAGACACCGAGAGGTAGCAGCAGTCTAAGGGATCCGGAATCCTGACAATAGTTTTACTCTATTTATGCCAAGTCAAAAATATATAAAATATTTTCCCTGAAAACAAATTTGAAATTTCCATTATTAAAATACATACTCTATGTCGACACAATAGAAAGTGATTAAAGGGGTACTCCGAGGAGATTAAAAAGTCTTCCACTGTCCCTGCCCTCAAACTATAAGGAGGAAATGCACAGTGCAACTCTATTATCATTGCAATACCTGTAATTCAGTGTGACCCGGCAGCTGCTCCTTGGTGCTCCCCCTCACCTCTGGGCCGTTACATCACACATGAGGGGGCGTGGCCTGGCCTGCTCCATGTTAGTCACCAGTCAGGATGATATCTGCTACTTTTTGTCTGAGAGGTGGTATGATCACACCCCCTGTTCTGAGTGCAGAGAAGCAGATATTATCATGGGGCTGGCTGTTACTAACAGCCTGAACTGGCTATGCCCGCTGTTCTCAGACTGCAGGGGTGCGGATATCATCAGGAGCTGGCTTAAAATACAGCATGGAGCAGGCCAAGCCCCCGATGTGTGATGCAATGTCCCAGTGGGCAGGGGGAGCACTAAGAAGAAGCTCAAGCATCACAATGAAGTACAGAAAAAGCACTGGACACCTCATCTTTATAGTTTATGAGAGCAGGGACAGTGGAAGAATTGTTTTGTCTACCCAGTGTACCCGTTAGGGCTCATTCAGATGACCGTTCCGTTTGTCCTGGTCAATTCCCTTTTTTTGCACCCCCTACTGACAAGACCATCTTTTCAATATGTTTGTATAGGATCGGATGGCACACAGAAGTGCTTCCGTGAGCCATCCGTGCCCATTTGTCCATTCCGTTATTGTGGAACATATCCTATTCTGTTCAGCAAAATGCGAACCGTGACACAATACAAGTCAGTGGGTCCTCAAAATGCACGGAAGCCACATGAAAGCACTTAATTGTGGCTTCCGTCCATCAGTGCCCCTGCAGTCTATGTCCCACAGCAGCTCACACAGCAGTGTACGAGCAGTGGCAGGGATGAGGAGCGCTGCCGTCAAGAGGTTAGCAAAGTTAATTACCTGCGGTGATGAAGACCGCTGAACTCATGTCAGTGCTCGTCACCAAGTTCCATGCCCACTGTAATGTCACCTTAAAGCCGGAGCCACATGGGGGCTACGACGATCCTCGCGTGAAACTAGTCACACGCTGGCAGCACAGCGGGAGCAGAGTGTCGTTGCGACTGAGGGCTGATCGGACGACAGCTGTGGGGGGCGGGCCGGCAGTGAGAAGGGGCGAGCCTGCGCTGAGGAAGGGAGGGCCTTATCTCCTCCCTTGTCGGCTATTGCCATTCTCGCTCTGCACTCGCATTACATCGGTGTAATGCGAGTACAGTGCCAGGTTTCTCTCGCCCCATAGACTTGAATGGGTGCGAGAGAAACAGGATCGCATTTGCACATGCAGCATTCTGCGACTGTTTTCTCGGTCCGATTAAAGCTGAGAAAAATCGCTCATGGGTGCTGGCACATGGAGAAATATTTGTCTGAGTGGAATGTGGTTTTATCGCATTCCACTCGCTCCGATTTTCAAGCCATGTGTCTTAGGCCTAAGTCTCGCGGTCAGACAGACTGACTAGCGATGATGTCACGAGCTCACGTTACTTTGCGTGAGAACGCGGCGGCCATGGAACTCAGTGACTAGCTCTCACATCACGAGTTCAGCGGACTTCATCACCGCAGGTAATGAACTGAGCTAACATGTCTGCGCTCGCCATGCCCTGACCTAATTATGTTGGCTCAGGTCACTGCACTACTCTCCCAGCCAATGGGGAGAATATTATGTTCTTCATTGCCTGGGACAGTGAGTATGGATCGTCATGTGACCCCCTTATTGGAATATGTCGGACCAGGATTTATTTTTCTTCTTTAAGAAATTGGTGAAAGAGGAAATGTATTGGGGACTGTTTTTTCATATATGTATTATTCACATTTTCTGTTTTAAATTATTTAATTTAAAACAGTTTGGGATGTCCTCTCTTTTGGCTTACCAGCCAAGGTGAAGCTGCCAGCAGCTGCGGTCTTTAGGCTGTCGCTGTCTACTTCACCTTTGCTGGCTACAAAAATAGGGGGGACCCCACATTGTTTTTTGGGGGGGTAAATAATGAATTTGTGGCCAAAAACAAAACTAAAACACCCTTTAGTGCCACTTGAAAGGCACTAAAGGGTGCAAGATTACAAAGAGTTATCCTCTGTTGCTGACAACTTTATCTTCTAAAAGGTAGAGGAGAAAACCTTACAAACAGGGAGGAAATGGTTGAGGAGGTAAGGGTGGCTGGGACCCTGGGAAGCAGTGACCATGCTATCAGAGTTTTGGATAACTAGAAGAGGAAGACCTGTGAAAACTCAGACTTCAAGGCTGGATTTCAGAAAGGCAGATTTTAAGGGACTCAGAAAAAGGATAGCAGGGATTCAATGGCCTTATGTCCTTAAGGACAGAAATGTTCAGGAAGGATGGGACATCTTGAAAAATGAGATTCTCAAAGCGCAATCGTTAACAATCCCTAAGGCTATGTGCGCACTAAAAAAGTGATTTTTCTCAAGAAAATTTCTTGAGAAACTTTTGGGAGTTGAAGATAACGGCATCTGCGGTAAAAAAACGCACCAAAACCGCGGGGAAAACGCATGCGTTTTTGCCGCAGGTTGATCCCTGCGGTTTTTTATGCTGTAAACTGCAATAAATAATATAGATAATAGATAGATGATAGATAGACAGATCATGGATAGAGGGAAAGATGGATAGATGAATAGATAGATAAATAGATGAGAAAGACCTATTTAATGTCCCACCTCCCTGCATATTCTAAGCTGGCACCCTTTAGTGACTTTCATGTGCCACTAAAGGGTGCCTAGCCTTGTATTTAGCC
Source organism: Anomaloglossus baeobatrachus (assembly GCF_048569485.1). Lineage (NCBI taxonomy): Eukaryota > Metazoa > Chordata > Amphibia > Anura > Aromobatidae > Anomaloglossus > Anomaloglossus baeobatrachus. The sequence goes on from NC_134355.1 coordinate 409,179,731, forward strand.
AAAAAATAATTTAAAAAAAAATGACGTGAGGCCCCCCTATCTTTTGTAGCCAGCTAGGGTAAAGCAGACGGCTACAGCCTGCAAACCACAGCTGGCTGCTTTACCTTGGCTGGTAATCCAAAACAGAGGGCACCCCACGCTGTTATTTTACATTAAATAAATAATTTAAAACAAAAAACGTGGGGTCCCCCCCCAAATTGGATCACCAGCCAAGGTAAAGCAGACAGCTGTGGTCTGGTATTCTCAGACTATGGAGGTCCACAGTTATTGGACACTCCCCAGCCTAAAAATAGCAGGCCACAGCTGCCCCAGAAGTGGCGCATCCATTAGACGTGCCAATCCTGGCGCTTTGCCCCAACTCATGGCGTTGCTCTGGTGCGGTGACAAATGGGGTAATATATGGGGTTGATGCAAGATGTGTAATGTCACCTGGCATCAGGCCCTGGGGTTAGTGATGTTAAGCGTCTATCAGATACCTGACATCACGAAACCAGTCAGTAAGAAATAAAAAACAGACAACAAAAAAAAAAAAAAGTTTTATTTGAAAAAACACTCCTCAAAACATTCCCTCTTTCACCAATTTATTCAAAAGAACAATCAAATCCGGTTTCGGCGTAATCCAATAAGGGGGTCCCATGACAATCCATACCATAGTCACTGTCCCAGTCAATGAAGTACAGAATGTTTCCCCATTGGCTGGGAGAGTAGTGCAGTGACCTGAGCCAACATCAATAGGTCAGCCCAGGTCACTGCAGGGGATGACGAGCGCTGCTGTCAGGTGGTTAGATGAGATCATTACCTGCTGTGACGATCTCCTGACGTCAGCGCTGTTACTGACTTCTATGCCCGCCGCATTCTCAGCGAAGAATTGCGGGAGCCCGTGACGTTACGGCTAGTGACAGTCTCGGGCCGCCCGCGAGACGTGGCGTGAGAACGTGGCGGGCAATGGAAGGCAGTGACAGTGCTGACGTCAGGAGAGTAGGAGATAGTCACAGCAGGTAATGATCTCATCTAACCTCCTGACAGCAGCGCTAGTCATCCCCGCGGCTGCCAGCACTGCAGTGTGAGAAGCTGCTGATACTGCAGTGCGGGCAGACACTGACACTGCTGTGCGAGTAGTCGCGGGGCTGGAGCGGGACACAGACTGCACGGGCACCCGACGGAGGTCACACTGAAGTGCTTCCGTGCGGCGTCCAGAGAGTGTGATGTGTGTGTGTGTGTTTATTTATGCTCTGCTCCACTTCCTCTTCCTGTCATAATGACATCACTTCCCTGCAACACGCAGGGTAGTGATGAACATTACCGCAGGTAAATCGTGGCTATACTGAGGGTATACCGCACATCATTTGCTACCTGAGGTATACCCGCGGTATTTCGCGATTACATTACAGTGAATGGCGTGAAATACCGCAGGTACCTGAAGTGACATAAAAAGAAGTGACATGCACATTTTCTCAAGAAATTGTGCAGAAAGCATGTTCTTGAGAAAAAAAACGCAGTGAGCGCACAGCTATTTTTTTTTCCCCATAGGTTTTGCTGGGAAATGTCTGCAGCAAAACCGTGGGTAAAACCGAGGGTAAAAAAACGCAGTGTGCGTACAAGGCCTAAAAGAGGGAAGAATAAGAAACAATTAAAGGGAACCTGTCATCAGAAATTTAGCTTGAAACCTAAAAGTTTCCCCCTCTGCAGCTCCTGGGCTGCATTCTAGCAAGGTTCCTGTACTTTTCGTGGCCCCTTTTAAACCAAATTAAATACTTTATAAACTTGTACCTTTTGCTATGTAAATTTTGTAAATCGTCCATGGGGGCGGGCTGTCTGCTGGCCGTTGCTGTTCCTCCAGCACATTGACGCCGTCCCCCCACGCTCCATTTCATCCATCAGGACGCCGCCCACTGCGCCCGAGGTGCCGCCCACGCGGCGTGACGTGTGTCACAAGCACGAGATTATGGGCGGCGCTGTGATTGCATCCCAAGTGCCCGCCCATAATCTCGTGGACGCGCTTTCCCCCACTGCCTCCAGCGTTCTGCGCAAGCGCTCGCCGGCCAAATGACTCGACGTCACCTCCTTCCCATCTTACCCTGCAGCAGGGCAAGATGGGAAAGAGGTGACGTCGGGTCATCTGGCCAGCAAGCGCTTTCGCAGAACGCTGGAGAAAGAGGGGAAAGTGCGGTCACAAGGTTATGGGCGGCACTTGCTGATGCCTGCGCAAAACGTCACCAGCGGTCACACAGTGCACAGTCCCGCTACAGTCGCACAGCGCATGTGCGGGACCACGGGCGGTGTCTTGAGATATGAAATTCAGCGTTGGGGGGCGGCGTAAATCTGCTGGAGGAACAGCAACTGTCACCAGAGAGCCCGCCCCCATGGACGATTTACAAAATTTACATAGCAAAAGGTACAAGTTTATAAAGTATTTAATTTGGTTTAAAAGGGGCCACAAAAAGTACAGGAACCTTGCTAGAATGCAGCCCAGGAGCTGCAGAGGGGAAACTTAAATTTCAAGCTAAATTTCTGATGACAGGTTCCCTTTAAGGAAATCAGGATGGATGAACACAGAACTTAAACACATGCTAAAAAGGAAGAAAAATGTTTATTAAATGGAAAGAAGGAGGCATATCTAAAGAAGAATATAACAGTCTACAAAATCTGCAGGGCACACATCATATTAGCCAATGCTGATAATGAAATAAGGCTTGAAAGAGATGTTAAAAGCAATAAAAAAGGATTTTGGAGTTATGTCAAAAATAAAAGAAAAGTCAAAGATGTTATTGGAATTTTACAGGATGAAAATGGTGAAGTTGTAAAAAAATGATGTTGAGAAGGCCGAACTTTTAAATTGTTATTTTGCATCTGTTTTCTGTGAAAAAAGTAAATGTAAAATCAACTGATCTTCACCATTCTATTGTAGGATTAGAAGAATCCAGGCTGTCAATAAACAAAGAGATAGTGAGGGAATACTTAGCTAACATTAATGAATTCAAGTCCCCAGGTCCAGATGAATTACAACCCAGGGTACTGAAGGAGATAGAGGAAAAATGAGAACCATTCTGGAGAAGAACAAATGTTGTTCCTATCTTCAAAAAGGGGAAGAAGGTGAACCCAGGGAACTACAGGCCTGTGAGCCTGACTTCCATACCAGCAAAGATCTTTGAACAAATTATTAAACAACATTTATGCAAGTACCTGGATGAGAATGAAGTGATTAACCAGAGCCAGCATGGGTTTGTAACTAATAAGTCATGTCAGACTAAATTTCCTTCTATGACAAAATCACTGACTGGGTGGATCAGGGAAATGCAGTAGATATAGTATATCTTGACTTAAGCTAAGCATTTCACAAAGTATCTCATACAATCCTAATTGAAAAAATTACCAAGTGTGGAATGGACAAGGCAATTGTTAGATGGATTCGTAACTGGCTTAGTGATCGGAGTCAAAGAGTGGTCATAAATGGCTGCACATCCAGTTGGAAGACTGTTTCAAGGGGGGTACCACAGGGCTCTGTCCTGGGCCCCGTGTTGTTCAACATCTTTATCAATGATTTAGATGAAAGAATTAAGGGTAAACTGATTAAATTTGCTGATGACACAAAGCGAGGAGGAATAGCTAATACTAGAGAAGAGAGAGAGAGGATTTAACAAGATCTAAACAAGCTGGAACAATGGGCAGCAACTAATAGAATGGTTTTTATCAGGGAGAAATGCAAAGTCATACATCTTGGCAAGAATAAGGGGTGCTTCACACACAGCGAGCTCGCTGCCGAGATCGCTGCTGAGTCACGCTTTTTGTGATGCAGCAGTGACCTCATTAGCGATCTCGCTGTGTGTGACACTGAGCAGCGATCTGGCCCCTGCTGCGAGATCGCTGCTCGTTACACACAGCCCTGGTTCGTTTTCTTCAAAGGCGCTCTCCCACTGTGACACACAGATCTCTGTGTGTGACAGCGAGAGAGCGACAAATGAAGCGAGCAGGGAGCAGGAGCCGGCATCTGGCAGCTGCGGTAAGCTGTAACCAAGATAAACATCGGGTAACCAAGGTGGTTACCAGATATTTACCTTAGTTACCAGCCGCTCTCACGCTGCCTGTGCTGCCGGCTCCGGCTCTCAGCACTTGTAGCTGCTGTTCACATCGGGTTAATTAACCCGATGTGTACTGTAGCTAGGAGAGCAAGGAGCCAGCGCTAAGCAGTGTGCGCGGCTCCCTGCTCTCTGCACATGTAGCTGCATTACACATCGGGTTAATTAACCCGATGTGTACTGTAGCTAGGAGAGCAAGGAGCCAGCGCTCAGTGTGCGCGGCTCCCTGCACACACAGCTAAGCGGTGTGCGCTGGTAACTAATGTAAACATCGGGTAACCATACCCGATGTTTACCTTAGTTACCAGTGTCTGCAGCTTCCAGACGCCGGCTCCGTGCAAGCGCAGCGTCGCTTGCACGTCGCTGCTGGCTGGTCACTGGTGAGATCTGCCTGTTTGACAGCTCACCAGCGACCATGTAGCGATGCAGCAGCGATCCTGACCAGGTCAGATCGCTGGTCGGATCGCTGCTGCATCGCTAAAGTGTGAAGGTACCTTAAAGAACAACATTATCACAGCATGTGTGAAAAAGACTTAGGTATACTAATAGATCACAGACTGAACATGAGTCGCCAGTGTGATGCAGCAGCAAAAAAGGCAAACACCATTCTAGGATGTATTAACAGAAGCATACAGTCTAGATCACATGAAGTCATTATCCCCCTTTACTCCTCTTTGGTCAGACCTCATCTGGAATAGTCTGTCCAGTTCTGGGCACTACATTTTAAAACCTCAACAAACTGGAGCAAGTTCAGAGAAGAGTGACCAGAATGGTGACTGGTCTGCAAACCATGTCCTATAAGGAACGGTTACAGGATTTAGGATTGTTTAGCTTGCAAAAAAGAGAAGACTGAGAGAAGACCTAATAGCAGTCTACAAATATCTTAAAGGCTGTCACACTGTAGAGGGATCAGATTTATTCTCATTTTCACAAGGAAAGACAAGAAGCAATGGGATGAAACTGGTGGGGAGGAGAGACAGATTAGATATTAGAAAAAACTTTTTGACAGTGAGGGTGATCAACGAGTGGAACAGGCTGCCACAAGAGGTGGCGAGTTATCCTTCAATGGAAGTCTTTAAAAATAGGTTAGGTGGACATCTGTCTGGGATGATTTAGTGAATCCTGCTTTGAGAAGGGGGTTGGACTAGATGACCCAGGAGGTCCATTCCAACTCTAATATTCTATAATTGAAAATGCAGAGAAGAGGAACATTATCTACTGTATATCTAGCCATCTATCCTTCTCTGACATGACATCTCATGAAAGATTTTATGAAAACTTCTGCCTTGAGCAAGGAATAGTGCAATAAATCACACGCTGTGTGACTCACTGGATTGGAAATCGGTGTTTGTTTGTTTTTGCTTCAAATAATGAAACTGGCTCTGTACTGTCATAAATGAGCCACCTAAATGACTAGTCCAGGAGTGTGATAATGTCTTCTGGCTGCGAGGCAATTCAGGAAACCGTGCTGTGCATGCCACTGCAGCGAGAAAAGGGATCAAAGAGCAGATTTGTCAGAAGTTACAGTCATAAGATTTTAAGCTCCGGCACTGACATTGTACTTTGATCCCTTCTAATTATATATGCCTCGGCAGGCAAACGCCATTCTGAGCCACTGACAGGCCATTAACTGGGAATAGGAACAGGGAAGCCAATGTGCTGACCAAAACAGCACTTAATAAAGGTACCAGGATATAAACCACTTAGAAAGATGATGGGAAGCCAAAGATGTGCCCTAGGACTGCACTCACAGCGGTGGGCATCATCACACTGTCACCTGTCATCATCTAAGCCTCACATTATGCTTCCTATCCTGTAGACACACTTCTTTTTGCAATTGACTAGCCTAGCTGTTATAACCACGGTCGGATACATACGCCCAGGAAGTATACGCCACGTATTGGTCACAGTCTGGATGGATGCAGTGGCATCTGCCCTCTATATAGAGACATTTTCTCTCTGTAAAGCGCTTACCTATTATACAGTAAATAAAAAGGTATGCAGAAGCATATATATATGTCTGTAAGCATGAAAGACATCCTGTCATCAGGGTGAGGCGTGATGAACTACAGGTCTGTCTGTGCATAAAGGCGCGGCTCTGCTGATCTAATAGGTACATTCACTAGAAATCTGCAGCCTGATTATTCTTTATCACCATTACAAGTTTTGGTGCATCGGGGCAGGACTGTGGTTGGGACTAAGGGGCACTTTGCACACTACGATATCACAAGCCGATGCTTGCGATGCCGAACGCGATAGTCCCCGCCCCCATCGCAGCTGCGATATCTAGTGATAGCTGCCGTAGCGAACATTATCGCTACGCCAGCTTCACATGCACTCACTTGCCCTCAGACGTCGCTCTGGCCGGCGAACCGCCTCTTTATTAAGGGGGCGAGTCGTGCAGCGTCACAGCAACATTACACGGCAGGTGGCCAATAGAAGCGGAGGGGCAGAGATGAGATGAGCAGGACGTAAACATCCCGCCCACCTCCTTCCTTCCGCATAGCCGGTGTGAGCCGCAGGACGCAGGTAGGAGATGTTCCTCGCTCCTGCGGCTTCATACATAGCGATGTGTGATGCCTCTGGAACGAGGAACAACATCGTAACATCGGTCAATTCCAAATTATGGAAATGTCGAACACTACACCGATGATACGATTACGACAATTTTGCGCTCGTTAATCGTATCAAAAAGGCTTTACACACAACGATATCGCCTGCGACGCCAGATGTGGGTCACTTTCAATTTGACCCCACCGACATTGCACCTGCGATGTTTTAGTGTGCAAAGTGCCCCTTAATCTCTGCTACAGCCCCTCAGCTGCCTCTGGTGTGAGTATGTTCATGCTGCTTAAAAGGGAACCTGTCAGGTGCAATATGCACCCAGAATCATGAGCAGTTCTGGGTGCATATTAGCGATTCCTGCCTAACTGTCCCTGTATACACTAGCATAGATAGAGATCTTTAGACAAAGTATTTCTAAAGATTGTATATTAAATGCTAATGATGCCAGCAACTAGTCGCAAGGGTATTACTTCCCTGAGCTAGCACGCCCCTGTAGGCATACTAACATGCTAATGAATGCACAGCGACGCCACACATACCTCACTCTTGATGGCGGCCGGCAGATGATGGATGTGCACTGGGCATAATCCGGAGTCCCCTGGACTTTCATGCACACTAAACCGATGCCGGGTGTAAGCTTCCCGACTTCAGTGAGGTATAGTGCGCATGACTGGAAGTGCTGGGGACTCTAAATCATGCCCAGTGCGCATGCATCAGACTCTGGCCGCCATCAAGAGTGAGGTCTGTGCGCGAGGTTGTGCATTCATTAGCATGTTAGTACACCCACATGGGCGTGCTGACATGCTGAGGGGGCCAAACAGCCATGGAAAGTAACGCCCTTGCGACTAGTCCCTAGCCTCATTAGCACATAAGAAACACACTCAGAACTGCTCATGGTTCTGGGTGCATATTGCACCTGACAGGTTCCCTTTAAAATTACACGACGGTGCCGTCCTTAGCCATGGCCTGCACCTGCGCATATTGATCTGTTGCAGGCTTCAGTAAAATGGCTCTGTGGCGGCACATGCACTGATTGAAATTTCAGCTTGTCATTGAGCTAAGCTCTCAATCTGCACATGCGTCACCATTCTTCTGAAGCCTGACGGGAGCTTATTGTGTGCATGCACTAACAACGCCGCCATTTTCCTGAAGTCTGAAACCAGATCGCTCTGCAAAAGTGCCGCCCACGGCTAAGGATGGCACTGGCACAGAATTTTAAAGCAGCATAAAGATACACCAGAGGCAGCTGAGGGGCAACCCAGTGTGCCGCCCTGATGCCCCAAAACCTCTAATGGTGATTAAAGAATAACCAGGCTGCAGATATCTATACTGAAAGGTCCTGAGTAAAAGAGCAGGACAGTGCCTTTATCCCCAGACCTTTTGTTTATTATGCCTGATCCCGATTACAGGTTCTCTTTAAGGACACAGCCTCCCAATATCAAGTGAAAAAGTCCATGCTTTTATTATACACAGCTCCGGTATGTGTGCAAACGGACACGAAATGTACTGGAAACATGGACGTGTGAAGGAGGCCTTAAATGTGCACAAAGTGAAAAAAAATCAGCAATGATAGGGATGAGGGTTAGCCACCGAAATAAAAACCAGTCAGATGGATCTACCATTCCCATCAACACAGTAATACTAAGGAAAGTCTGACCTTTGTTGAAATACAGGGAGCAGAGGAGGTGGCGGGACATGAGATTAGCGCTGATATAATCTGAGCAACGTTCTTAAATAACTTACTATGTTTTTGTTTCTTTGAAAGAACTTTTAGGCAACAACATGAATATGGTAGACAGAACGTGATGTAACCATAGTTATTACCTCTTTCAAGCCAAGACACTGAACTTCAAAGGGAATCTATCAGCAGATTTTTGCTATATCGCCTGAGAGCAGCATGATGTAGGCAAAGAGATTCTGAATCTAACGATGTATATTACTGGGTGCCACAGTGAAAGATTTTATTTTTTGTATGTAGCAGAGTTCTGGGAGCTGTCCCCGCCCACACAAGGCTTTCAGTGTATATTTCCATAGACAGAAGCTGCTAAACACAGAAGGGGGCGGAGTTTCACTACAGCTCATGTACTGCTGAGACCCACTAATGATAAAGATACCAGGCTTAAACTAACATGGCACATCAACAAAACACACACTTTTGAGATGAAATGGCTGCTGTAAACTGCATGTTAACTTTTACAGCATGCTGGTTTCAGATTACATAACAAGAACGTCCTCAAAAAGAGAAAAATCCCATGATCACAGTATAGAAGTATCTCCATTTAGATGTATTGGACAGATCAGAAATTTCTGTAAATACAACCCAACACATTCACAGTTCGTTTGTACTGATCCATAAGGGGAAGTCCTGCTCCAAACACGGTCTAAAGGTTCTGCTGTTGTGAGGGGGGAAAAAATTAAAAATCTGAGGCAGTAATGATAGGGCTGTATGGATTGAGGGTGGCTAACAGGACGCATAAGGACCTCCCTTATTCCTAATGAGAAGCTCATATAACAGTTAGAAGGACTTGAAGCAAATGGACTACAAAACAAACATCCAAAAGGCTAGATTGGCTCAGAGAACAGGAGATGGACAGCCGCTTTACTATGCTATGTAATACAGGGGTAAAGGCATCTCTGGATGCACTGTATATGGTGCTTGAGATGGGATGGGTGGGCTATAACTACCAGGGTGTGGGGACTGGGGACACAACAGTATCAAATCGTTTTACCTAGGAATACAAAAAAAAAATAAAAAAAAAAAAAAGCGCTGCACCATGAAGTCTAAATTTCTATCATCGTTCACCTAGTAAAGTCACACTTTTACATAAACCTCATGAATAAAGGATGCACAATCCTACAAAAGTGGTATCATGATGTGCACAATGCCTTCTTAGCTCACGACAGCCCCCTAAAAGTGACAAAAACATTAAAATTCACGGTGACGATTCATGTCCGTAACTGACATCATTGTTTGCGGTCAGTGGATTTACATACGAAGACTGAAAGCCTTCTGTGCGTGTTCTGCTCACATGGTTGACTGGCTTAGGGCAGTTTCACACATCCGGCATTTCGACGGATTGACGGAACCGGCACACTCCAGTACAGTGTTAAGGGTGCCACGAAAGGTGGAGAGTTCTCCTTCAATGGAAGTTTTTAAAAAGAGGTTGGACGGACATCTGTCTGGGATGATTTAGTGAATCCTGCTTTGAGCAGGGGGTTGGACTAGATGACCCAAGAGGTCCATTCCAACTCTAATATTCTATGATTCTATGATTCTACGGTACAATGGCATCGTAGTAAGCTCCGGTTACATGACAGCATGTGACTAGAGGTTTCCGCGATGCCATTCTACTGTATACACTGTACTGGAGTGTGCCGGATCCGACAATCAGGCGAAATGCCGGATGTGTGAAAGGGCCCTTCTGTATCAGGCAAATATTACAGAGCAGATATGGCCTACAAATCTGTACCAAAATCTGTATTGGATGCCAACTGTTATATATGGATTTCATTGATTAGGGAGCTTTCTAGGATCACCAACCATAACCAAACACAGTCATGGCAGAAAGGGTTTGGGGTTGTGTGTGAAATTGCAATAATTTTCTGAGAGAAATACCGGTACTTCCCTTTCTGGAACAATTTTAATGGTGCCAACATTTTCGGCCATGCCTGTATGCCAGCAATGCTTTTCTAACCAGCCACGCGCTTGTATGGCCAGGGCCACAAGTAGACATATAAAACAATAAAAATATACCACAAATAGGTACAAGCCATCATTTACCATCCTTTCTTCTCAAGCTAACTGACTTATAGAATTCTTCTATAAATGGACACAAAAAATTTGAATAAAAACCTAGAAAAATTTTGTTTTTGTAAACTTAAAAAAAATCCCACATAAAACTACATATTTCCTAATCCTAAATTTCTTTACTCATCGCTAGGTAAATGTCATAATTTGGATCCATCAATTTTATCTTGACAACAATAAAATAGACAATGATGAACACAGAGAACTAAGCTTTGAGGAATCCCGTAAGATCCCCTAATATTGGAGGCAAATATGAAGCCCAGACCAATGTACCAATAATTAGCCGTACAACTCCCCAATTAGGGAAGAGTATATACCAATATAAGTAAGCCTGGCGTCTACCAATGAGTTCCCAAGTACTCATGGAGGAAGAGGACTTACATTTAAGCCCTCAATACACAGAGTATGTGGGCCGAGCCCACTGATAACTATGGGTTTGGCCGGCAGTCTAATGTGTACGGGAGCCAATTCATTGTCAGGGGGAGGTAAGGGTCTAGCACAGCCTTCTGTTCTGTCTGAAATAGGCCACCTCAAGAGATTAGTGGCAGCAGCTTTTTAAGAGAACAGAGGGGTAGGTGGCAGAGATCGACAACAGCCATCCAATGTGTATGGAGGGCTTCAGTCACAGGGAACCCCAGAGGATGATTGGGAGATTTATCTGTATAACAGGGAAAATCTGTCAATCAGTAGAAGCTAAAGGAGCATGCATATCATGAATACAACATAATCCTTGCTGACAGCGCCTGCCTTGAGCTACAAAAGATTAAGATGCAAGTTATCAGAAGCTAAAGATGGATGGTTGAAGTCAGCATATCGGTCCCTACATTAGGTGGTCTCTGAAAAGCACAAAAGGACCAGATAAGAGTAAGGGACTTCTGTTCCCACATTCTCCCCTGGCCATATGGCTGTGATCTAGAGATGTTAAACACTCCCTGGCTCTCTAATTTGGCACTTGCATATAATGTGGCACCAAAAACTTTAAATCAAGCAAGGGGGACACAAGACCCTGGTCCTGACGACCTGATTGGATGGGGGGCTGGCACTGATACCCTACGCGGGTCACAATTAGGTTTTCACGTGAATATATTTCAGCTTATTCTGCATAAAAATTCCCATTAAAAAACCTTCAAGTATTCTTTAAGAAAGTTTCCATTTAGTTTTCCTTTCCAGCATTATTATTATATATGACAGAGTGGAGAAGCAACACATGTAGGAAAAAAAGAACAAGATACACTGTAGATATACCCATCGGCTGTCTATTTTTCTTTATAACAAATATGCTATTAGCATCTCTAAATGTGATACTGGTAATTGAGAATAGAGGTTTTTGCAACCTCTGTGTGTTCGTAATGTGCTTTAAAGAGCATTTGTCAGCAGGTTTTTGCAGCCATTGTGACACAAATCAGAATTTTTAGATTTAGCCGGACTGATTGCACGAGACAATATACGGTAGTCTAAATAATACAGCCTGCTGCTTAAACATTCCAGGAAAACAACAGCTCAGACCTTGACAAGACAAGCATCCCTGAATACTTTTAACCCTTACAGCATGCGGTCTTCAGATTACATGGCAAAAACCTGCTGACAGATTCCCTTTAAGGGGATTAGCTAACTTGAACAGCTAAGCCAGACCCCTTCTGTGTACGAGTCATGACAGGGAAGGTGGCTTGGCTAATGATCTTATTCCCACAGCCTGCCCAATTCATCACAGAAGGAAGTTCTCTGCCCATGTCAGATTGGCAACATAAGGGTCCTGAATGGCCAGGTTGGCTCTATACAGAACATCTAAAGAACTTCTGTTGTCACCATTCACCCCTCCTTTAAAGGGAACCTGTCACCAGAATTTTCGCAATTAAACTAAAAGAATCCCCTTCTGCAGCTCCTGGGCTGCATTCTATAAAGGTTCATCTTGCTACTGGCCCCCCTTTCAGACCTAAATAAACACTTTATAAAATCTTACCTTTTGGTATGCTAATGATGTTTTCTGGCCACAGGGGCGGGCTGTATTGCGTCCGTTATTCCCTCTCCTGCCGCTGTTCACCGTCCCCCATTGTTCATTAACATACATGATGCTGCTGCCCTCATGTAACGCAGTGCTCCCGAGTTCTCGCATATGCCCAGTGGCACTATCGCGGGACTGAGCATTGTGCAAATTGTGAGCGCTGGTGAGGTTATTGCGCAGGCGTGAGATTATAGGCGGCGCTGTGAATGTCATCACCAGCTTCATCCAAGTACCCGCCCATAATCTCGTGCCCGCGGTAATAGGCAATGTGGATGATATGGCCAGCACTAGCGCATAACTGTGGAGGCAGAGGGAAAAGCGCGGGCACGAGATTATGGGCGGGTACTTGGATGACGCTGGTGATGACATTCAAAGCGCCGCCCATAAACTCGCGCCTGTGCAATAACCTCACCAGCGCTCTCAATTTGCACAATGCTCAGTCCCGCGATAGTGCCACTGGGCATATGCGAGAGAACTCAGGAGCACTGCGTTACATGAGGGCGGCGGCATCATGTATGTAAATGAACAATGGGGGACGGCGAACAGCGGCAGGAGGGGGAATAACGGACGCAATACAGCCCGCCCCCGTGGCCAGAAAACATCATTAGCATACCAAAAGGTAAGATTTTATGAAGTGTTTATTTAGGTCTGAAAGGGGGGCAGGTAGCCAGATGAACCTTTCTAGAATGCAGCCCAGGAGCTGCAGAAGGGGATTCTTTTAGTTTCATAGCGAAAATTCTGGTGACCGGTTCCCTTTAATGATACCTTGTTCCTCATCTCAGCACTTGGATCCATGTGTACACAGAACCTCCATACTACAGCTACTGGGAATCATCCGCTATCTCCACACTAAAGGCGTGTCTGGAGATCAGAAATGCCAAAGGATATATAGAGCAATGCTTTGCAATATCTAGCCTTGAATGCCAGGCCGGAAGAATCACAAAGCTGATAGGTTACCTAAATATAAATTTCCTGCGCAATTCAGCATTAGGCCTGTCATATTCATTTTGCTGTCACTTCGATGTCCTGAATAGAAAGGACATGACAAAGTCAAGGATGCGGATATTCTCTAGGTACTCATTTTGTTATGCATGTCATCAACACATACCGCATAAGGGCTGAAATCATCCATCTTTGCTCTTGAAATTGTGTATATGTTGACTATATGGAGTGACAGATATAAAATCTGCTCTTCATTTTATTACAAATTACATTTGTACATTAACCGTGGCGATTGTGAAGAGCTGTGTTATACAGAGAGAAACTTAACCTAGCTAAATGAACAAGCACAGACCAGCAGAGACCATTAACCTCCATCATCAGATAAAGGGGAGATTGTTTACATTTTGACAATGTTTTATTTGCTTGTTTTTTTCGCTCTCATACATGACTAGTAATTGCAATTTTCACCCTTTTTACTGGAGGTGGTTTATTAGACTTATACTTCCTGTCCTTACAGAAAAAGTTTTCAGTGGGCTCATTATCATCAGAGGCAGGGTTACAATGACCGCTAATATGCCTCAATACACAGCGGATATCAGGATTGACCGTTCATTATTGCCGATAAGGTAGATTTCCTGAAACAACTAGACGAGGAGTCTACAATCGTGTCAGCGGCTAGTGAAAAATTGTAAGATTTCTAATACAGATTGTGATATGAAAAAAAAAAATTCTAAAAACAATCCAACACAAAGGCCCGATTTTGAACTTGCTCACACAAGCGTATAAAATTGGACAAGTGCAGTCCAATAAAAAAAAAAAAAAAAAAAGACTGAACTTGGACTAATGTTATTCAATAAGGCAGTGCAGATCGGCTGTATTCAACATGAGAAAAAAAACTGCAGCACATTGCAATTTGACTCCGAAAGCTGTACAGTGCCAGAAATAAATGAATGGAGAGAAGAAAAAAAAAAAAACAAAAAACAAAAAAAAAAACACGGATACCATACAGACCATCCGTTGGGAAACTTAAATGGTACTGTAAATAATTAACCCCTTCAGCCCCTGGGCATTTTGTGTTTTTCCAGGGTTTTATTCCTCTCTTTCTTCCGAGAGGCGTAACGTTTTTATTTTTCCGTCAATCTTGCCATATGAGGGCTTGTTTTTTGCGGGACGAGTTGTACTTTTAAATGAAGCCATAAGTTTTACCATATAGTGATATAGTGTACTAGAAAATGGCAAAAAAATTCCAAGTGCGGAAAAATTGCAAAAAAAGTGTGATCGTATAATAGTTTTTGGGATATTTTATTCACCATGTTTACTATATGGTAAAACTGATGTATCTATGTGATGCCTGAGGTCAGAGCGAGTTTGTAGACACCAAACATGAATAGGTTTACTTGTATTTAAGGGGTTAAAAAAATTCACAAGCCTGTCCAATAAAAGTGGAGCACGTTTTGCACCCTTTTCCAAAACCCATAGCGTTCTCATTTTTCGGGATCTGAGGCTTAGTAATGGCTTATTTTTTGCGTCTCGAGCTGACATTTTTAACGGTACCATTTTTGCGCAGATGCTACGTTTTGATCGCTTGTTATTACATTTTGCGCAACATTTGCAGCAACTAAAAAACGTAATTTTGGCGTTTGGAATTTTTTTGCCACTACGCCGTTTACTGATCAGATTAATTGATTTTATATTTTGATAGATCGGGCATTTCTGAACGCGGCGATACCAAATGTGTATATTTTTTTATTTTTTTAACCCTTTAATTTTCAATGGGGTGAAAGGGGGGTGATTTGAACTTTCAGGTTTATTTTTTAAAACTTTTTTTGTTTACTTTACTAGTCTCCCTAGGAGGCTATGGCGATCAGCAATCCGATCGCTCTGCCCTATCTGTAGATCTCAGCTACAGAGCGGAGAACTGCAGATTTGGTGCTTTACTTTCAATGCCGGCTGTATTCCGGCATTGAGAGGAAGTGACTCATGTTAGCTACAGGCGTTATCACATGACCCTGTGCTACCATGGCAACCAACGAAAGTCACGTGATCATGTCACGTGACTTCCGATGGGGGCAGGATAAGTCACTGTCATGCCGGCGCGCATATACATCTCACTGCCAGATTTTGCCAGCGAGATGTAAGGGGTTAATGGCCGTGGGTGGAAGCGATTCCACCCGCGACTGGCAGGCACACATGTCAGCTGTTGAAAACAGCTGATATGTGCGCAGATCGCCGCCTGCCCACGGGATTAACTGCACACGATCCATGACGTACCCAGTACGTCATGGGTCGTTAAGGGGTTAAAAACTGCCAAATAAAAAGAAAAAAAAAAACCAGACTGCACATGAACGACAAATGGTAAAAAAAAAAAAAATCTTACCACTTCTCTTTATGCGAATGGAACCCAATTTTATACACGTGACTCGAGCCGTTAAAAACTTCATGACCGATGATATACACGGACGTCACCGGTCATGTCCCTGCCTTTGATGCGAGCTCACACGCTGAGCAGATATCTTTACCGGCACTTGATGGCCTCAAGCCAAATGGTTATTAGGGATGAGCGAACCATGAACTATAAAATTTGTGGTTTGTACCAAACACCGGGTGTCGGGTGCTGTTTGTATGCTAACCAATCGATCAAGCATCGCTGTGCTCAAGTACGCTCAGTGCTTAGCCTAGTGAGAGCCGCTTGCAGTCTCCAAATTACTCTTCCTCAGGGTAAAAACAACATTTTCAGATGTAATGTGCCCAGAAAAAAAAAACAAAAAAAAACCGACCACCTCTATGGCTGACTGTAGGTGGGTGGAGAGCCAAACTGCTCAATTATTGACTTCCGTTTTACTTGTTCCTTGAGCTGAGCCCATTAGTTCTTGACTTTCAAAGCTGTTCAGGCTCTAGGATCAAGTTCAGGTCAAGTATGAGTCCTGAGCTGAACTTTTACCTAAATTCTGGCTGAACCCTGTGAACCCGAACATCCACAGGTCCGCTCATCTCTAGTTGTTAACAGCCAGGGGTCAGCTGATTACCCTCGTGCCTGTCAGGACAATGCTCCTGTGAACATCACCTCTCTCTTGCCCCATTAATAATAAAATAAACACAGATCTGGTATCGCCACATTCAAAATTGCCCAATCTATCAAAATCTAAAAGAAATTAATTTGATCAGCAAACTGTGTAGCGAGAAAAAAAAAAAAAATAAATAAAAAAGCAGAGGTACAGGTTGTACCGGTCTCTGACACTGGCGACAAAAGCAGAGTTTTAGGGTTTTTTTGTTGGGGTTTTTTTTTTTTTAACAAAGTTCAGAATTTCTTTTTCACCACTTAAAGAAAAACAAAAAAACACTATACATATTTTTCATTTAAATACAGTGCCTTGCGAACGTATTTGGCCCCCTTGAATTTTTCAACCTTTTCCCACATTTCAGGCTTTAAACAAAGATAAAAATGTTAATGTTATGGTGAAGAATCAACAACAAGTGGGACGCAATTATGAAGTTGATCGAAATTTATTGCTTAATTTTAAACTTTCGTAAAAAATAAAAAACTGAAAATTGGGGCATGCAATATTTTTCGGCCTCTTTAAGGTAAAGAAGTTGTCCAGTTACCAAAACTGATTTTTTTTTTTCTGATAAATCTTGCTAATATGTGCCCCTCAACACATCTATTATGTTTTTTCAGCAAAATTACCTTTCATTGTGCACTAGCAGAACATGCTCATTGCTGGCTCCAGCTCTGATGGGGTTAATCTCTCCTCTGACTTCCTGTGTTCAGTTCCTACAAGTCCCAGAATTCTTTGTGGCTCTAGGGCGGTGTCTGGCTTATCTAACACACCCATTGTGTCTAATACACCCACTCTGCTCCCACCCAAACCCTCCTCCCTGCCTCTTCCCAGTGGATGTGCACTCAGAGAAATCACAGATACAGCAGCTCTGCACAGCCAGGGGAAGAAAGTGTGTGCGCGTGTATATACAGTGTGTGTGTGCGTATATACAGTGTGTGTGTGTATATACAGTGTGTGAGTGAGTGTGTATGTGAGCGTGTATGTCATACTCACCTGTCTGCAGGGTCCGGGTGCCATGCCTGCTTCCAGCCCCTGTCTCGGTCCCGCCGCTTCGGCTGTGTGCAGTCTCCCCGGTGCATGCACGAAGCTTGCAGGAGCTGGCCGTGGATCACCTGATGCAGTCACCTGACGCATCAGCTGATCGTAGTCTCGCCGGCTTTTTCTTGCCCGGCCGGCTATCAGCTGATCCTGCCGTCAGGGGACTTCATCAGCTGATTACCGGCAGCTCCTGCAGTGATGGGCCAGGATCAGACTCCGCTCCAGGAGCTGCCGGTCATCAGCACAGACGTGAGTATTTATTTATTTTTTTTTTTTTTTTTGCACTGATGCATCTGCTGATTGTATAATCGGCTTTTATACAATCAGCTGATGTATGATGTGATTCACATCCTTTATCCTGACACATCATCTGATCGCTTTGCCTTCCTTCCAGCAAACCGATCAGATGATATTGGATCCGGATTGGACGGCGCGGGACCCTGACCCAGGATTACTGCGGAGGGGGGTTTATTTCAATAAAGATGGAGTCACTAATTGTGTTGTGTTTTATTTCTAATAAAAATATTTTTCTGTGTGTTGTGTTTTTTTTTTTTTTTTATCATTACTAGAAATTCATGGTGGCCATGTCTAATATTGGCGTGACACCATGAATTTCGGGCTTAGGGCTAGCTGATAATATACAGCTAGTCCTAACTCCATTATTACCCGGCTAGCCACCCGGCATCAGGGCAGCTGGAAGAGTTGGATACAGCGCCAGAAGATGGCGCTTCTATGAAAGCGCCATTTTCTGGGGTGGCTGCGGACTGCAATTCGCAGTGGGGGTGCCCAGAAAGCATGGGCACCCTTCACTGTGGATTCCAATCCCCAGCTGCCTAGTTGTACCCGGCTGGACACCAAAATTAGGCGAAGCTCACGTCATTTTTTTTTTAAATTATTTCATGAAATTCATGAAATAATTAAAAAAAAAAAAAAGGGCTTCTCTATATTTTTGGTTCCCAGCCGAGTACAACTAGGCAGCTGGGGGTTGGGGGCAGCCCGTACCTGCCTGCTGTACCCGGCTAGCATACAAAAATATGGCGAAGCCCACGTCATTTTTTTTTTCTTTTTGGGTAAAAAACTGCATACAGTCCTGGATGGAGGATGCTGAGCCTTGTAGTTCTGCAGCTGCTGTCTGCTCTCCTGCATACAATGAACATTTTGAATAAGGAAATGACATCAGACCTTTTTTATTTTTTTCATCAACAATCTTTAATGGCATTGTGCACTGATTAAAAACGCAAGTGAGCAAAAACTCAGCAAAAAAGGCACCAAATCGCGGCAAAAACGTGACATGCAGCATCCGGTCACCTGCACTACAAGTGCCAGAGTGGAGAAAGATAGTGACATGCAGCACACTATGTGTCAGAGCAGAGCATGTCACTGTCTCCACTCCGCTGACCTCACAGCCCGTACACGCTGCGATGGATGCAGGGGGACACAGAACAAGTAATCGGCCGACACTGGAGTCATCTGATTACTTGGGATGAATTGAGCAGTAAAATGCTCTGGTGCTCGATGGGCGAAGCCCATGCCGTTTTTTTTAAAAAAAAATTATTTAAAAATAAAAAATAAAAAAAATCACATTGTTTGTGGGCTCCCGCTGCATTTTCTGTTGCTAAGGGTAACCAAAGCAGCTACTGGCTGCTAGCCCCCGCTGCTTGGTGTTACTTTCACTGGCAATAGAAATGCAGGGAAGCATTTTTTTTTTTTTATAAAGGTTTTTCCCTGAAAACGTTTTTAAGAAAATGACGTGGGCTTCGCCATATTTTTGTATGCTAGCCAGGTACAGCAGGCAGCTACGGGCTGCCCCCAACCCCCAGCTGCCTAGTTGTACCCGGCTGGGAACCAAAAATATAGAGAAGCCCTTTTTTTTTTTTTTTATTTCATGAATTTCATGAAATAATTAAAAAAAAAAATGACATGGGCTTCGCCGAATTTTTGAGTCCAGCCAGGTACAACTAGGCAGCTGGGGATTGGAATCCGCAGTGAAGGGTGCCCAAACTTTCTGGGCCCCCCGCTGCGAATTGCAGTCCACAGCCGCCCCAGAAAATGGCGCTTTTATAGAAGCGCCATCTTCTGGCGCTGTATCCAACTCTTCCAGTGGCCCTGGTGGCAGGTGGCACGCTGGGTAATAAGGGGTTAATACCAGCTATGTTTTACCCGCTGGTATAAAGCCCGAGATTCTAAATGTCAGGCCAAAGTTGACCTGGCCATTAAGAATCTCCAATAAAGGGTTAAAAAAAAAAGACCACACAGAGAAAAATACTTTATTAGAAATAAATACACAGACACAGTAGGGACTCCATGTTTATTACTCCCTCTCACCCCTCCACGATGGAGAGATTTCTGTACTGACCATGCCAGGAGAGAGCGAGGGAAGAGAGAGCGAGCGAGGGGGGGGGAGGAAAAGAAAGCGAGCGGGGGGGGGGGGAGAGAGCGAGCGGGGGGGGAAAAGAGAGCGAGCGGGGGGGAAAAGAGAGCGAGCGGGGGGGAAAAGAGAGCGAGCGGGGGGGAAAAGAGAGCGAGCGGGGGGGAAAAGAGAGCGAGCGGGGGGGAGGAAAAGAGAGCGAGCGGGGGGGAGGAAAAGAGAGCGAGCGGGGGGGAGGAAAAGAGAGCGAGCGGGGGGGAGGAAAAGAGAGCGAGGGGGGAGGAAAAGAGAGCGAGGGGGGAGGAAAAGAGCGAGGGGGGAGGAAAAGAGAGCGAGGGGGGAGGAAAAAAAGAGAGCGCGGGGGGAGGAAAAAAAGAGCGCGGGAGGAAAAAAAGAGCGCGGGAGGAAAAAAAGAGCGCGGGAGGAAAAAAAGAGCGCGGGAGGAAAAAAAGAGAGCACAGGGGGGAGGAAAAGAGAGCGAGCGGGGGAGGAAAAGAGAGCGAGCGGGGGGAGGAAAAGAGAGCGAGCGGGGGGAGGAAAAGAGAGCGAGGGGGGAGGAAAAGAGAGCGAGGGGGGAGGAAAAAAAGAGAGCGCGGGGGAGGAAAAAAAGAGAGCGCGGGAGGAAAAAGAGCGCGGGAGGAAAAAAAGAGCGCGGGAGGAAAAAAAGAGCGCGGGAGGAAAAAAAGAGCGCGGGAGGAAAAAAAGAGAGCGAGCGGGGGGAGGAAAAGAGAGCGAGCGGGGGGAGGAAAAGAGAGCGAGCGGGGGGAGGAAAAGAGAGCGAGCGGGGGGAGGAAAAGAGAGCGAGCAGGGGGAGGAAAAGAGAGCGAGCGGGGGGAGGAAAAGAGAGCGAGCGGGGGGAGGAAAAGAGAGCGAGCGGGGGGAGGAAAAGAGAGCGAGCGGGGGGAGGAAAAGAGAGCGAGCGGGGGGAGGAAAAGAGAGCGAGCGGGGGGAGGAAAAGAGAGCGAGCGGGGGGAGGAAAAGAGAGCGAGCGGGGGGGAGGAAAAGAGAGCGAGCGGGGGGGGGGAAGAGAGCGAGGGGGGAGGAAAAGAGAGCGAGGGGGGAGGAAAAGAGAGCGAGGGGGGAGGAAAAGAGAGCGAGGGGGGAGGAAAAGAGAGCGAGGGGGGAGGAAAAGAGAGCGAGGGGGGAGGAAAAGAGAGCGAGGGGGGAGGAAAAGAGAGCGAGGGGGGAGGAAAAGAGAGCGAGGGGGAGGAAAAGAGAGCGAGGGGGGAGGAAAAGAGAGCGAGGGGGGAGGAAAAGAGAGCGAGGGGGGAGGAAAAGAGAGCGAGGGGGGAGGAAAAGAGAGCGAGGGGGGAGGAAAAGAGAGCGAGGGGGGAGGAAAAGAGAGCGAGGGGGGAGGAAAAGAGAGCGAGGGGGGAGGAAAAGAGAGCGAGGGGGAGGAAAAGAGAGCGAGGGGGGAGGAAAAGAGAGCGAGGGGGGAGGAAAAGAGAGCGAGGGGGGAGGAAAAGAGCGAGGGGGGAGGAAAAGAGAGCGAGGGGGGAGGAAAAGAGAGCGAGGGGGGAGGAAAAGAGAGCGAGGGGGGAGGAAAAGAGAGCGAGGGGGGAGGAAAAGAGAGCGAGGGGGGAGGAAAAGAGAGCGAGGGGGGAGGAAAAGAGAGCGAGGGGGGAGGAAAAGAGAGCGAGGGGGGAGGAAAAGAGAGCGAGGGGGGAGGAAAAGAGAGCGAGGGGTGAGGAAAAGAGAGCGAGGGGTGAGGAAAAGAGAGCGAGGGGTGAGGAAAAGAGAGCGAGGGGTGAGGAAAAGAGAGCGAGGGGTGAGGAAAAGAGAGCGAGGGGTGAGGAAAAGAGAGCGAGGGGTGAGGAAAAGAGAGCGAGGGGTGAGGAAAAGAGAGCGAGGGGTGAGGAAAAGAGAGCGCAGGGGGAGGAAAAGAGAGCGCAGGGGGAGGAAAAGAGAGCGCAGGGGGAGGAAAAGAGAGCGCAGGGGGAGGAAAAGAGAGCGCAGGGGGAGGAAAAGAGAGCGCAGGGGGAGGAAAAGAGAGCGCAGGGGGAGGAAAAGAGAGCGCAGGGGGGAGGAAAAGAGAGCGCAGGGGGGAGGAAAAGAGCGCGGGGGGAGGAAAAGAGAGCGAGGGGGGAGGAAAAGAGCGAGGGGTGAGGAAAAAAGAGCGAGGGGGGAGGAAAAGAGAGTGCAGGGGGGAGGAAAAGAGAGCGAGGGGGGAAGAGAGCGAGGGAAAAGAGAGGGGAGGGGAGAGAGGGATAAGAGGGGAGAGAGGGATAAGAGGGGGGCAGAGAAGAGGGGGAAGAGGGGATGGGAAGAAGAGTGGGGGGAGAGAAGAGAGTGGGGAGAGAACGGGGGGGGGGGCAGAGGTGCTCTGTCACCAACTGTCTCCACTCTGTGACTTGTGGTGCAGGTGACAGAGTGCAGACAGTTGGTCCCATGCCGCAGGACAGATGGCAGAGCACAGCGGTGACATGCCTGCCAGTGTCTTGCTGCTGGGAGGAGCAGATGATCACACTGCCCGACACCGGCCGCTCTCCTGACATCGCAGCAGAGCGGGCGGGTGGACAGTGTGAGCACATACTTACGTGCAGGGGGGGCTCCAGCTAAAGACCCCCTCTGTACTGCACACTGGCGCCCCGTGTCTCAGCCTCTCTGCAGGACGCCGGCTCCACAGTGACGTCCTCCGGCTCCTCCCCTCGATGCTGGGCTGTGACATGCGGTAGTCACCGCCCACAGCCCTGTCACTCAATCTGAGTGGCGCCGGCATCCTGTGACGTACCCGTCTTGTTTGAGAGCCCGGAAATGCCGGGACGTCAGAGGATGCCGGCGGCCACAGCTCCAGGGGGTCATGTGACTGGCACTGAGCGTGCAGCATAGCGCCGCTCAGTGCCAGAACTGGAAACAGAAGGCAATGGAGAAGACGCCTAGAAAGGTAAGTATAGCTCATACAGAAAATAAAAAAAATGGGTGAACCACCCCTTTAATACTTTGTAGCCCCACCTTTGCTGTGATTACAGCTGCAGTCGCTTGGGGTATGTGTCTATCAGTTTTCACATCGAGGGACTGAAATTCTTGCCCATTCTTCCTTTGCAAACAGCTGGAGCCGGTTTGTTTGCAGCAGCCATAAGATAACAAAAAAAAGAAACAAAATTGCTAAAATGTATGAAATGGTGTTTGGGACCAGCGCTGAACAAATGATCCCGATTTTACGTTTAGGTGTGTTGTGTGCTTTAGTGTCCTATAAAACAAGCAATAGAAAAGTATATTTTATGCAGCAAATAAAGAGATCAAGTGATACACAATACATAAAATGCAATGGATACAATTACTGTACACTATACTGGGCAGTTTATTTCAGAAAGCTATCTGTGATCTGGGGTTTATCCGGCATCGGGCAAAGTTCAGAATTTACTTTACTTTTATTAGTGTTGTCCTTCTATCCAACAGTTGGCTTAGGCTGCTTTCACACATCCGATTTTTGCTGAGCGGCACAATACTGCGCTTTGCAGAAAAAACGCAACCTTTTTTTTTGCCGCCGGTTGCGTTTTTTTTCTACATAGACTTGCATTAGCGCCGTATTATGCCGCATGGCCTTGCGTTGCGTCCGGTTTTTGCCGGATGCGGCTTATTTAGCCCATGCGGCAGCCGGATGGAACGTTGCCTGGCATGTTTTTTTTGTGCGGCGAAAAAAAACGCATTGTGCCGGATCCGGCGTGATTTACAATGCAAGCCTATGGATGCCAGATGCAGCGTCCTGCGGCAAAAACCGCATCCGGCCGCCGGATGCGTTTTTTGCACTGCGCATGCTCAGTATCAAGCCACGTCCGTCAAAAACCAGACGGGCCGCATGGAAAAACTTATGCAACGGATCAGTTTTTTTCGCCGCATCCGTTGCATAGGTTTTTGAGCCGGATTGCGCTGCACTGCAAAAAACTGATGTGTGAAAGCAGCCTGAAAGAAAAATAAAATATTTCTCCAAGCATAATGAAAGCAGTCTAATTGCATTAAGCGGAAAATCATGGAGAAGTCATCATTATGGGGGGGGGGCTATAAATTGGGGAGCAGAAACCTGCAGGTCCAGCAAAGGAAGCAGGTTCTTGAATATAACTGCAGACACCTATTCCGACTGGTGCAGAAACCAACAGGGGGGGAAATACCATCTGCGATGGAGATTGTAACTACATGCAGCGGGATCTCCTATCTGCCCCTATGCTGAAAGCTTTCAAGACTTCAGCAGCAAAACAATCAAAAGTTACAAAAATGACATGGAAGAACCGAAAAAAAAAAAAAAGACACTTCAGGAAAAGAACCTCTGGTGGTTTTCTGAAGAGGATTCTGCCACAAAAACGATGCGAGTATAGCAGCTTCCAAAGGGCTCGGAGTGCAATACGCTAATGGAATCAGACCAGTGTACGGCAATTGAGCAGAAAGCAAATAACCGCTATAATATTGCGCTGTAATTGAGGACTGCAGACGTGGGACGTGTATACAGTCTGCATCCACGTGACTAGTAACGCCTGGTTACCACATGTACACAGTTTCCAATATTCCCTGTGGTCAGAGAACAAAACCAAAAAACATGGCGCAAACCATCTTACCACTACAACTAGCACTGGAATAGATGCACACAGTGGGGTTTTTTAGTATATTTCGGATAAAATACGCTAAAAAATGCTCCTCAAAAACTTGGAAGCTTCCATTCCAAAAACCCAGCCAAAAGACTCAACATGCACATACATTTTCTTCTTGACACTATGGCTACGTTTCGACAGTGCTTTAATGGGGTCGTCAGATCACTAGTATCGTTGGGATAGATGGCACTCCCATTGGGTAGCGGCTATAAGCTGTGACGGAAGTCAGATGTAAACACTGAGCAGAGCTCCATTAGGCAGCGCCCAGCCCACCGGGTGTTGATCGGCCACCATTCTTCGCAGCCCCTATTCAGGAGTAAAGATGCAGTTAGGCTACTTTCACACTACGGTTTTTTTTTTTTTAACTGCGGCACAAATTGATTTTTTTGCTGCAAAACCGGATCCATTACAGATGCGTTGTCAGTTCAATTCATTTGCAATGGAATTGCGGCAAGATGCGGTCACATGCGGTTGCGTGTGGCATACACTAGATCCGTTGTTTTGCGGTATTTTATCTGGTTTCAAAAAAATGCTACTTGTAGAGTTTGAGCTTGGACAAAATACTGCATCTCACTGGAGCCATCATATTGCAGTGCTGGCTGCAATGCATTTCAATGAGCTAGATCCTGCTCTACCAGAAGTCCCCACATTTTGATAGGCAGGATCCTGTTTTCAGTACTGAGCATGCCCAGAAAACAGTTCTTCCTCCCCCTCGTGCTTTCTGATATAGTAGAGCTCCATCAGTTGAAGAAGACAGAAGAAAGAAGACCGAGGACCAGGATGGTGGAGGGGTGAGAGTAAGGGTACTTTCACACTTGCGTTATTTTCCTTCCGTTACAATCCGCCCTTTTGGGAAACAGCGGAATCCGTTAACGGATTCCGCTGTTTCCCATAGACTTGTATGGTTGACGGATTGTACCAAAAGGAGCTGCGTTGCTTCCGCTGGGCGACGCTCCGTTGCTTCCGCCCAGCGGGAGGAACGCAGCATGTAACGTTATTTTGAGCAGCGGAATCCTCTGGATTTCACTGCGCATGCTCTTTTTTTTTTTTTTTTTTAAATCAAACTTTATTTTGGCTCGCGGTGGCCGAACGTTCAGCTGAGCGCCCGGCCGTCGGCAAGCGACAGCGCTCAGCTGAATGACCGGCCACCAGCATGCCCGGCCGCCGGCAAGTCACAGCGCTCAGCTGAGCGCCCGCCCGCCGGCATGCCCGGGCGCCGGCAAGTGACAGCGATCAGCTGATCACCCGGCGGCCGGCTGCAGGGAACGATCAGCTGATCACCCGGCGGCCGGCTGCAGGGAACGATCAGCTGATCACCCGGCGGCCGGCTGCAGGGAGCGATCAGCTGATCACCCGGCGGCCGGGAGCGATCAGCTGATCACCCGGCGGCCGGGAGCGATCAGCTGATCACCCGGCAGCCGGCTGCAGGGAGCGATCAGCTGATCACCCGGCAGCCGGGAGCGATCAGCTGATCACCCGGCGGGCGGGAGCGATCAGCTGATCACCCGGCGGCCGGCTACTGGGAGCAATCAGCTGATCACCCAGCGGCCGGCTGCAGGGAACGATCAGCTGATCGTTCACTATAGTCTGCCGCTGGTAAAACCGGGAAAAAAAAAAAAAAAAAATCAAAACGAATTGCGTTGTTTTGCAGCATCCGTTGCATCCGTTGTGTCACTATATGCAACACATCCGTTGCATCCGTTACACAACGCAATGCAACGGATACCGTTCAACGCAAGTGTGAAAGTAGCCTAAGTAATAAAGATGGAGTCCCTATGTGTGTCTGTGTATTTATTTCTATTAAAGTATTTTTTCTCTGTGTGGTGTCCTTTTTTTAACCCTTTATTGGAGATCCTTAATGGCCGGGTCAAACTTGGCCTGACCTTAAGAATCTCGGGCTTAATACCAGCTGGTAAAACAAATCTGGCATTAACTCCTTATTACCCAGCATGCCACCCGCTGGATTAGTTGGATACAGCGCCAGAAGATGGCGCTTCTATGACCGCGCCATTTTCTGAGGAGGCTGTGGACTGCAATTCACAGCGGGGGGGGGGGGGGGGGGCAGAAACCTTGGGCCAACCTGCACTGTGGATTCCAGTCCCCAGCTGCCTAGTTGTACCTGGCTAGACACAAAAAATGGGCGAATCCAACGTCGTTTTTTTATTTTAATTATTTCATGAAATTCATTAAAATAATAAAAAAAAGAGGGGGGCTTCCCTATATTTTTGGTTCCCAGACGGATACAAATAGGTAGCTGGGGGTTGGAGGCAGCTCGTACCTGCCCGCTGTATCTGGCTAGCATACAAAAATATGGCGAAGCCCACTTTTTTTTTTTGAGCAAAAAAAAAATAATTAAAAAATAAGGCCTTCCCTGGATTATTCATTGGCAATGAAGGTAACACCAAGCACCAAGCAGTGGGGGTTAGCAGCCAGTAGCTGCTTGGGTTACCCTTATCTAGCAATAGAAAATGCAGTGTTAGTGTTTGGGGTTTTTTTTTTTTTAATTTTTTAATGAATTAAAAAAAAAAAAAAAAAATTGACACGGGCTTTGCCCATCGAGCACCCGAGCATTTTACTGCTCACTCATCCTTACTCCTGACCACATAGCCAACAACTAATCAGATCAGCTGACTCCAATGCCGGCCGAACTCAGATGACCTCACAGCCCACACACACTGCGATAGATGCAGCGGGACACAGAACAAGTAATCGACCGACACTGGAGTCAGCTGAACTCCTGACCACACAGCCTGCACATGGTCACACGTGATCGGCAGCAGGCAGTGACTGCTATTAACCTGCATCCATCGCAGCGTGTGTGGGCTTTAAGATCAGGAGTTCAACTGACTCCTGATCATCCAGTGCCAGCCGATAAAAATTCTGTGTCCCGCTGCATCCATAAGAAGTAGAAGGATCCGGTAAAATAACATACTGGTGAATTGCGGTTGCATGCGTTGCACTTAATATGCACAGGATCCGGTTTTGCGGCAAAAAATCCATTCGTGCCCCCAGTTAAAAAAAAAAAAAAAAAAAACACGTAGTGTGAAAGTAGCCTTACCCTGTACAAAGCCCAACATATATTTATACATAGTGTTCTGTCATCCATTCAGCTCACAGGGGTCCTTTCGGACATGATCCAGTTAGATAGTATCATGCATCTGAGAGCTGTTTGTGGATAAAAATGAAAGTCACAGCCGGACATCCAAATCCCATCTACCCCAGGAGATTGTCACAGAGCGTAAGAAAATAGGAGCAGGTGAGGGGTCATTCCATGGTAACTTACGTTACATTCACAAGCCAAAAACTGAGTTAATAATGTTTTCAGACTGTTTTTTGAAGGCAGGCACAAAAATTAGTGACTGTATATTGTACATTGAACTATTCTCAATAGATTTCAATATAGTTTGATTTTTCAACAATACAAATCAAATACAAAATACAATGTTATTACTTGGTAACTTACGTTTCTTTTTGTGTAACGTAAGTTACTATGGAATGAGCCTTAGGAAGTTTTACTATAGCTAAGGATCTTTCTGCATTTCTTCCCCTACACATACCCAAGATAAGGGAATTGTCGGCCTAAAGGTCCTCTGACAATGGCGCATCAAACGAACAAGTGCAATATAAGAAAGAAAAAGAAAAAAAATCTTGCATTGCACTTGGACTGCTGATAGTCGATGAGTTCGCTCAGCTCAAATTGGACTGATGAAATAAATCGCAGCATGCTACTATTGCACTCGTCTATCAGATATGATTAGTTGGTGCCACATGGATTATCCATATGCCGTCTCTTTTAGGCCGGGGCCACTTGTGCGATGCTCGCATGACACTCGGCTCGCGCTGGCAGCACAGCAGGAGCCGACTGTCATGCTAGTATCCCTGCGACTGCGGTCCGACTGTGAGCGGACCTCAGCTGCGGGGGGAGGACCAGCACGGAGGAGGGGGAAGGAGGGATTTCTCTCCCTCTCTCCTCCGTAGCCAGCTATTGCCATTCTCGCTCTGCACGCGTGGTACACCGATGTACCGTGAGTGCAGTGCGATTTTTCTCTCGCCCCATTCACTTGAATGGGTGCGAGAGAAAGAGTCTCGCATTACAGTCGCAGCATGCTGTGATTGTTTTCTCGGTTCGATTAGGGCTGAGAAAATAATCCCTCATGTGTGCTGACACACAGGCTAATGGTCCGAGTTGAATGCAATGTTTTATCGCACTCCACTCGCACCGATTTTCTCGCCGTGTGGCTTAGGCCTTATAAAGATCTATGCTACAGAATGGTAATGTAACACAGTAAAGGGTCCTGTAAATGATTGCAGAATAGCTGCTGAGGAAAATAAAAAAGCAGTATATACAGATGCTAGATGAGCGAGGAAAAAAAAAAAAAAAAAAAAAGAATAAATGGCGCACTCGCATAACTAAACGCTACCCATACAGATTCACTAGTCCGACTTTCCGGGGACGGAATGGGAGCAGATCTTTACACACCAGTGAGGGCACCCTGACCATACACTGGTCATCCAAGTCATCAGTAACTATACACAGGTAACTCTCCGACATCCCAAAGCAATACTGTACTGACGGCTTTAATGGGGACAGGGACCAAAACAAGTACATTGCAACGATGCTGCCACCACATAAATATCCATGAGCAGTGTGACGGATCCAGGGTAAGGAGGGCATACATTATGCCAGTGTTTCTATATACCAGCGTCTGTCAATCATTCCGTCTCCCATGCTCTTCATTTTATTGCACTATAGCTAAAGATGCCATCATACAAACTAGCACAAGTTTTACATAATGACTTTCCTCCCTGCGAGGGAACATTGCCTACATCTAACTAACGAGGAGCATTCTGCTGGCCTATTTACACAGTATGCTGCCCATTATCTTCGTGCCACTCATAAAATACATTTAATTCTAGGTACATGGGTAACTACATATATAGCCGGAAGAAAACGGTGACAGCTGACTAAAACACACTTTTAATGTAAAGTTACTACAATTTAAAGGGAATCTGTTCACAGGTTTGTCCCATCTCATCTGAGAGCAGTATAAAGTAGGCAGAGGCCCCGATTCCAACGATGTATCACTTAGATTACTGGGTGCAGCAGTTCTGACGCAATCAGTTTTACAATTTTGCAATACAGCAGAGCTGAAAAAGCTTCCCCCGATCACACCAGGCTCGGTATGTACATTTCGAGAGACAGTGGGCTGCTAGTCACAGCAAAGTGCAGAGTTGGACAACATGGCACAAGCAAGCTACTCACAGCAATGATCATTGATAATGTACTAGGGATACAACACTCAGCACAGGAGCACAACATGTGACACATTGTGTTTTAACACCTACAGCATGCTGTCCTCAGATTACATAGCAAAAACCTGCAGACAGATTCCCTTTATGTGTTAAGTATCTAAATGAGCATTTACTCAAATCCTTGCTTCAAAAAGTATACATCCGAAACTGTAATTAAAGCAGAAAATTACCACTGTTGTCCAGGTCACAGGAGTATAAATAGTGCTGTTATGAACTGCACTACTAACGTGTTTTTCCAAAAATAAGACCTCCCCAAAAGCAAGCCCTAGCGGGGATTTTCAGCATTTTCGGAGCAAGGCTTAAATAAGCCCTCCCCTGAAAATAAGCCCTAGTCGCAGATCAGTAATGAAGTGTCCGTGCAGCTAAAACAGTTACAGATACTGCAGGACACTTCATTATAGACAGCGGGCACCCGCAATCACACTCACCAGACGCCGAGCAGAGGACCTGCAGTGATCGCACCCCTGCACACATCAGATCACACACACACACACACACCTAGTGACACATTTCTTCTCACCGGCAGAATCCTGAGAGGCTGTGCAGTGAAGCGCAAGGGTCTGCCGCAATGCTTGCTTACAGGACCTGCGGACACACATGACTTCCTCCCATCATTCACTGCGGCTGGAAGCATTGTTTAATGCTGGATGTGATGTGTGTGTGTATATGTCGGTGTGTGTGTGTGTGTGTCGGGGTGTGTGTCAGCAGCAGGGGAGGACGGCGTGCAGCAAGCACCCACCGGAGATCACAAGGAGGACCTGGGAGCCACGCAGAGTAAGTACTGGTAAGTACGAGTCTCCTGGGAAGTGGGGGGGTGGGGGTCTGCTTTTTTGGGGGTAAACTTGGTTTCTTCAAGAATAAGACCTAAAATAAAGCCTTAGTGCTTCTTTTTTTGGGGTGGGGGGGGAATATAAGAAATGGTCTTATTTTTGGAAAAACACGGTAGTACTCAGGTGCCTGTGATTTCAGGTGATTTTCCAGCATATGTTGTCATCTGTAAATGAGGGCTAACACATGCTCTGGCCTTATGTGACTTGTAGCTTACATTATTTAGCTCATTTTCTCTATGTTTTAGTCATTAGAAGCTACAGTGGCTTTTTGTCCCGCTCGGCTCCTGTCTTCTATCTCCTTGCTCTCCATAGACTTTTATAGGCAGAAGCTATATACTGATCCCTAAAGACAACTCTGAAGACCGATTTGGTTGGTAAATTCAAAGTGAATGATCAGTGCAGGAGAAGATTGGGCGTACATTCATATACACAATGTTTCTTTACTACCCTAGTCTTGTCATTTTATTATTTAAAAACAAACATTATACGAAGGGATTCTGATAAGTCTTTATCTTTGTGATCTTTTTTGTTTCTATGAACAAATGTTACATCACATGAAAGCCTTGTGTCTAATATAGGTTTTCAAAATTTTGTGCTTATTGCTTATGGTAACAGTGTTCTACGCACGCGGGAAAAAAAAAATGGCGCAGTCTAATGCAATATTCACAGCAACAGAGCAGACGAGTGATAACATTCTTGTTTCTACAAGGAAAGTCCTAGAAGGATATTCATGGTGATATGTCGCAGACATGGGGAGGCGGGGGGGGGGGATCAATGCCCTTCATATTTCACAGTTAAGAACTGTGTTGCCAAATTTAAAAATGGGCCACTTCAGCACCAATGATGAGGAACGTCCTGGATAACCGGGAGTGGTTGTTGTTCCGGAGATCATCGATGCGGTGCACAACGTCATACTGGATAATCAACGAATTGCAGCTAAAGCAATAGCAGACATCATGGGGATTTCCCGTGAACGTGTTTGTGTCATAATCCATGAATATTTGGACATGACTAAGCTATCTGCATTTGTCAGCGTTTCCGGACTGATAGGAACTTTCTGGATCGACTGGTCACTATGGATGAGACCTGGCTTTATTTGCATGACCTTGAAAACAAGGAGCAGTCAAAAGAGTGGAGGCACAGTGCACAGTGGTTCTCCTCATCCAAATAAGTTCAGGGTGCAAAAATCATCCACTAAAGTGATGGCGTCTTTGTTCTGGGATAAGGAGGGCGTGCTGCTAGTGGACTACCTTCAAAAGGGTTCCACCCTCAATGCAAGGTACGACACTGAACTTTTTGACCAATTGAAGGCAGTTTTGAAGGCCAAAATGCACGGCAAGCTATCCAAAGCAATCTTGTTCCTGCAAGACAATGCTTCTGCTCACACTGCACAAGCAACCACAACAAAACTGGCAGAGCTGGGCTTTCAGCTGGTCGACCACCCACCTTATTCACCAAATCTAGCTCCCTCCAACTATCATCTGTTTCCAAACCTGAAGAAACACCTCAAGGGTACCACATTTTACACCATTTCTAATGCCATGGCTGCTACGGATGCCTGGTTTGAGGCACAACTGAAATCCTTCTCTTTCCTAGGCTTACAGAACTTGGAATACCAATGTAAGAAGTGTGTTGACATCAATGGAGAGTATGTGAAATAAATGTAAAGTTTAATCATCTTATCTCGTTTCTTTCTTGGTAAAGCCAAAGACTTAACAGCAGTCCTTCGTATGTAGCTACGGTATATTATACATACATTATATATATATATGAAATTACGATTACTCTTTAAAACAGAAAAACAAAGTATTGTTATTTATACTATAAAAATTACACATCTATGCATATGTATATAAAAACATGGTATTGATGAGCAGAAAGCGAGAGGCAGCAATGTGCTGTGCGCCTGAGATCTGTGACAAAACCACATGTGGTTTACCACAAACTTCTTCCATTTACCATTTTTAGACTTTGTCCATAATGCTTGTTTTTTTTTTACGAAGTCTGTGCATAAGCGATCCCCGCAGACACTGCTTTCCCCCGAGGCTACACTCACACAATCATATGAAATGTAGTATCAGTCCAAATGCAGTCCTTGAAAACACTAATACCCGTTATATTGTTTTTCGATGGGGCTGTTTAGATGACCAGTTTTTCGACCTGGACCAATGACAATACAGATGAAAACTTTTTCTCAGCCTCATAGAATAACAATGGTACTCTGACAAAACCATGGATAGCACTCCCCGATTTATGTGCACGACACCAACAGTGAGCAAGCAGCTTGCCAAATACATATCAAGTCCAGCTAATATTAGGGGGACACGCACCATCAGGTAGAGCCCTATGAACATATGTGGAGTACTCACAAGGAGAGCTCTTTATTTTTCTGTACATGAAACAGAAGGGAGCCATGATTGGTGGAAATGTAAATTTTGAACAGGACCTATAGTCTCAAGTCTGTTAGAAATTGAATAGAGATTTTTTTATTCAAGTGTTCCCATTTTACAGTAACCTCTGGGAATTTATCAACAAGTGTAGTGGTGATTTTGATTCCATGGGTGTTTTTCAAAAACAAGCAGCAATGGACTGCTTAGGGAAAATTGCAATCGGCCATTGTAGTGCCCAGTACATTGTAGTGCCCAGTACATTGTAGTGCCTAGCACATTGTAGTGCCTGTACATTGTGCCCAGCTTGCGCTTCTGGAGATACATACCATGTAAATTAAGTTGTCTTTCCTCCATACAGAAATGCAAAACATGTGTATTCTAAATGTGAATTAAGCACATTGTGGGGCGCATTTGGATTTGGGAGCACAGACTTTTCTTCAATTTGAGGGAGAACCATGGTGCTTTTCCAAAGCCTGTGTGTTACCAGTAACATGGAAGCTGCCTATATTTCCATTGACAGATGATGGACCCAAGTTGAGACTGTTTTTGGTTTTTTTTTTTTGTGGAATGAGTTGAAGCTCTACGCTGAGCACTTTGGCATTTACATCTAAATCTCCAAATGACACCCCAACAAATCCATTCACTATACTGAGGCAGCAGAGATATTTGGACTCTGACCTACGTTCAGCGGTGTCTCTCTTCTCAGAAGTGCACAAAACTATGGCTGATCATGCTTTTATGAAAGCTTAAAAAGCCCAACACCATCGTATCATAGGCCTGACCAAGTGCAAAGTGACTCCATTTGTCTTATTATAGTAAATGTTCGATCAGGGGTTCGGATTCCCATATTTCAGAGATTTAAATGTAAACCCCTGGTATAAGCGCTCAGTGTAGAGCGCAAGATAAATATGAGCCGAATTTTACAGCAATGTTTGGGAGGCAGAATAAAATCAACAGCAGTTAAAGATTGTTCTCATTTTTTACGTTTACTTTGCAGCGCAAATGATTAGGAGGTTTTATTCTTCGGGTTGGTGTGCTTACAGAGATAAAAGATTTATGTTGTGTTTTTATTAGAGATGGGCTAGTACTAAGATTCTCAGGTGCTCAGTCCTCAAGTTGAGCAGGTCAGAAGCTCTAAAAGTGGTAAAAAAAAAAAAAAAAAAGTATAAAAGTATAAAAGTATAATGGAAGTCAATGATTGGGCAGTCCGGCTCTCCACCCACATACATTTTTTATTTCCTTCGTCATTTCACCGAAAACATTGCTTTAATCCCAGTGAAAGCCATTAAGAGACTGCAAATGGCTCTCCCTGGGGTGCCAGCAGACACCATGCAGTGAAGCAAGCCTGTGTGTTGTGGTCGTTGTTTCACAGACGAAATAACCAACCACTCACGATACTTGGTCAAAAAAAAAAAAAAAAACTAAACTTTTTTTGGTCCTGAAGAAGAAGCCTTGAACCTTGAAACGCGGAGACCTATGGAATAAAATATTTATTAATAAATCAACAATTGTTTTCATCCTTTTTGGCGACAGCGTGGTATTAACCCCTTCTCTCCAGCATTGACGATTCATACATGTGGGGCTGCGGCAGCCGCCATTATCTGTATGCCATCTTTGGTGTTTGTGACCCTCACAACCCCATAAGGTGAGAGTACATTATTACACGCTGCTCTTTTAATATCTGGTATGACCCTATTTGTGCTCTCTTAATTTTTGGGATATAAACAAGATTTTTTTTTCTGTAGTTCACAGTTTGGTAAAAGTAATAATACAGCTTAGTTCCTCCCATCAGTACGATTACAGCGATACCACATTTATATATTTTTTTTTAAACTTTTGTGTTTTACACAAAAACAATTCAAGGCCCCATGTGCACGCTGCCGTTTTTGCTGCCGCTTGTGGTGATCTTTTAGTCACGACAAACTGCATGCTTTTCCTGTCCCAGCAAAGTATGAGATTTCAGATTAGCTGTGCGCGCGGTGTTTTTTTGGCTGCTTTTTGTGGGGACCACAAAAATTCAAAAATGTCGCTTTTTTTAGCATTTTTCACCCATTTCACCCATAAAAAGACATGGTGAAAAAATGCACCAAGAACACATGCATTCTTTTGCCACAGAGTGCATTTTTGTGTTTATAACAAAACTGCACCGTGCAGCCATACCCTTTCAGAAAAAAATAATGATTTTGCATCGCTATATTCTGAGCGCTATAGTTTTTTTTTACTTTTCTGCTGACGTAGCTAATTGGGGGCTTGTTTTTCTTGTTTTTTGCAAGATGAGATCACCTTTTGAGGGATACCACATTTATTTAAATTTGACTTCTTGATGGAGTTTTACTCCACTTTTTTACCCAGCATGTTTTGGGATTTTTTTTGTTTTGTTTTTACTGGAGTTCACTGAAGGGGTTAACTAGTGTGACAGATTTATAGATTGGATTCCAGACACGGCAATACCAAATGTGTATACTTTTGTGTTTTTACGTAATTATATAAATTTATTGGTATATTTTTTTTTATTTCCCGATTAATTTTTTTTCCACTGGCAGAACGCTTGTTAGGGGTGCTTCACACACAGCGAGCTCGCTGCCAAGATCGCTGCTGAGTCACGCTTTTTGTGACGCAGCAGTGACCTCATTAGCGATCTCGCTGTGTGTGACAATGAGCAGCGATCTGGCCCCTGCTGCGAGATCACTGCTCGTTACACACAGCCCTGGTTCGTTTTCTTCAAAGGCGCTCTCCCGCTGTGACACACAGATCGCTGTGTGTGACAGCGAGAGAGCGACAAATGAAGCGAGCAGGGAGCAGGAGCCGGCATCTGACAGCTGAGGTAAGCTTGTAACCAAGATAAACATCGGGTAACCAAGGTGGTTACCCGATATTTACCTTAGTTACCAGCCTCTGCAGCTCTCACGCTGCCTGTGCTGCCGGCTCCGGCTCTCTGCACATGTAGCTGCTGTAGACATCGGGTTAATTAACCCGATGTGTACTGTAGCTAGGAGAGCAAGGAGCCAGCGCTCAGTGTGCGCGGCTCCCTGCTCCCTGCACACACAGCTAAGCGGTGTGCGCTGGTAACTAATGTAAACATCGGGTGACCATACCCGATGTTTACCTTAGTTACCAGTCTCCACAGCTTCCAGACGGCGGCTCCGTGCAAGCGCAGCGTTGCTTGCACGTCGCTGCTGGCTGGGAGCTGGTCACTGGTCGCTGGTGAGATCTGCCTGTTTGACAGCTCACCAGCGACCATGTAGCGATCCAGCAGCGATCCTGACCAGGTCAGATCGCTGGTCGGATCGCTGCTGCATCGCTAAGTGTGAAGGTACCCTTAGACCATGATCCTGGCATAATTCAACAGGTCACCATTGCTGACAGATCAGGAGGTCGTCATATCACTTCGAGTTGCCATAGCAATGATCGGGCTCCAATCGGATGGAAGAATCTATTCCCTCTCCCAACCACCTTAAAGGGAACCTGTCACCAGATTTTTCCCTATTAAACTAGAAGAATCCCCTTCTGCAGCTCCTGGGCTGTATTCTATGAAGGTGCACCTGGGCCCTGACTCCCCTTCCAGACCCCAAAAATAACTTTATAAAACCTGGCCCTTAGGGTATGTGCGCACGTGTGCATATTACATGGAGTTACGCTGCGTTCTGCACCGCAGCGTAACTGCATGCGTCCTGCGTCCCCTGCACAATCTATGGAGATTGTGCAGGAGCCGTGCGCACGTGGCATGTTAGAACGCAGCGATTCGGCTGCTTGCCGAATCGCTGCGTTCTAAGAAGTGACATGTCACTTCTTTCGTGCGTTCTGCATGCTGTCTATAGGGAGAGGCAGCATGCAGAGCGCACGAATCTGCCGGCACCATGCGCTTCAGAACGCAGTTTTTGTGCGCACATAGCCTTAGGTATGGTAATTACTTGTGTAGGCCAGATGGGTCGGGCTCATTTTCTGCTCCTTTATCCCCCTCCTGCCGCTGATCGCCGGCCTCCTTACTTGATTGACGTGATGACGCCTCAGTCATCATCCTTGTCGCATTTTCAAATCTCACGCCTCGCAGCCGTCATCAGGGTGCTCACTTCTCTGCTTCTGAGCATGTGCAGAAGACTTCTGCACAAATGCACAGGGCACGTCTGAAGCAGAGAAGTGAGCACCCTGATGACGGCTGCAGGAATGGTAAGTACGCACGCGCGTCATCAAAAGATGCTGATGGTGATGGTGATGTCGCACATGTAAATCTATGGTATTGTGCCCACAGGGGCGTGATACCATGGAAAACATGCAAATGCCCACTGGGCAATGTAACACCCATGGGGCTTGAGACCCTTTACATTTACATAGCGAATATGTAAGTAATAAAAGGATTTTTATTACTTTCATATTCCACAATATGACACAGGGATGGGTAGGAATCAGGTAATAGGCCACACATCACACTGCTTATAGCTGAGAATGCATATGGGACCTGACAGGCTCCCTTTAAATACACTTTCTAACCGGCTGGTTTTCCATCTATGTCTTAAAGGGAATCTGTCACCAGGTTTTTGCTCCCCCATCTGAGAGGCGCATAATGCAGAGACAGAAACCCTAATTCCAGCAATGTGTCACTTACTGAGCTATTTGCTTGATAAAAATCAGTTTTCCCTGCTGCAGATCTTGCAGTTATACAGAGCTCATGAATATGCTGGACTACCTGACAGCAAGCCAAGTAGTCCTCTAATGATAATCTACTGCTGATTAATCAGTGATATTATCAAAACTACACTATGCAGCCCAGTAAGTGAGACATGGCTTGAATCAGGATCGCTGCCCCTATGTTATACTGCTCTTGGATTAGGCGTTAAAGACCTGGTGACAGATTCCTTTTAAATGATTAGCCCCATGATGTAGAAGCATCTGTACTGGGTATGAACAGTCATTCTGTGCGAACACAATCCCTTTAACTATATGACTATTGTACAGGTAAAATATATCTTTGTACCGTGTTAGCCAGAAGAGATAAAATATTGTTTAAAAGAACTGAAGTCCTCAGTGGTTGATACCTTTTAATGGCTAACTGAAAAGATGGTAATGGCAATAATAAAAATAACCTGTTTGCTATTATTACCATCTTTTCAGGTAGCCATTAAAACGTATCAACCACTGAGGACTTCAGTTCTTTTAAACAATTTTTTATGACTATTGTAAACATTTGGAGAGCCTCTCCTAATAATTGGCCAGGCGTACATATCAAACGTGTACATTGCAGCATTTACACACTTTTATATACAGAGTGTTCATTGACCGTACAATAATACCCACCATGTTCTGTATATGCCTTACAATTGCTAGCTTATATCCTGGGTGGATTAGAGTAAAATACTGGGGAAAAGGACAAAGCAGTTGCTTTACAAGATGATTATCGCTTTATACAGATTGTGTAAACCAGTTTGGAGCTCAGGACGGTGAACCAGTTAGACATGGATTTGTAAAACCGACCCAGTCACTAATGGTCGAGCTTAAGTGGAAGAGACAGAGCCGCCCCGTCATCATAAAGATACATAAATAATGAGAATGGATACTAACCCTAAATAGATGTAAACACAGAAATCAATACATTTATTAACTCATCCTTTACTACAGAGACTCGCACAACCATCTGGGATAAGGCAGGCTTAATGAAAAAAGAAGTCAATTGATGCAAGGATTATTGCATGTGACAGATGTCCTGCTGATGTGCACGGGGACAGAGGGGGATTAATCTGCACTCCACAAGCAGACACTTACACCGAACATTAGCCCACTGACGTCTAACGGTCACATCATGCTACAGACCCAGTGAGGGGAAGGGTCTCTGCACTACCCAATCTAGGATTATGCAACTGTTATTCATGAAAAGGTCTACCAAGTATAATCTAACGATTCAGCCCGATACCGAAGCGGACTCATTACATTATAGGTGACCTCCATGCTAAAAGGCAACGAACGTTACTAAAACCATACAATAGCCATTTATACGGCTCACTCACACTGGCGAATAACACGGCTGAGTGCAATCCGATGTTTAATCAGAGAACACTCAGACCAGTGTTATACTATGGGTCTATGCAGATCCGTGATTCGGGATGTGAAAACATTTGCAGCATACAACAGGCACACCCAAACAAGTCTATGGGTGCGTGTGAAACATCAGACTGAACGCGGATGTTATCCGAGTGCAGTGAGATATATGAAGACACAGACAATGGAAAGGACGGAGAAATTAATCTCTCCTCCTCTGCAGTGATCTGATTCTCTCATACAAGAGAAAAGGAACACAGTAAAGTGACGCTCAGTT
The DNA here is from genome assembly GCF_048569485.1 of Anomaloglossus baeobatrachus. NCBI lineage: Eukaryota > Metazoa > Chordata > Amphibia > Anura > Aromobatidae > Anomaloglossus > Anomaloglossus baeobatrachus. Next base: position 409,219,012 of record NC_134355.1, read on the forward strand.
CGCGAGTGCCATTAGCACATCATATCCGATGCACTCGCATGGTCATTGCCAGTGTGCGCGAACCCTTTTAACCCCTTCAGCCCCCAGCCTGTTTTCACCTTAAAGGCCCGGCCATTTTTTGCAATTTTGACCAGTGTCACTTTGACAGGTTATAACTCTGGAACGCTTCAACGGATCCTGGCGATTCTGACATTGTTTTTTCGTGACATATTGTACTTCATGTCAGTGGTAAATTTAGGCCGATATGTTTTGCGTTTATTTGTGAAAATTTCGGAAATTTAGCGAAAATTTTGAAAATTTTGCAATTTTCAAAATTTGAAATTTTATGCCCATAAATCTGAGAGAAATGTCACACAAAAAAGTTACTAAACAACATTTCCCACATGTCTACTTTACACCAGCGCAATTTTTGAAAAAAAAAAAATTTCCGTTAGGAAGTTAGAAGGGTTCAAAGTTCATCACCAATTTCTCATTTTTCCAACAAAATTTACAAAAAAAAATTGTTTAGGTACCACATCACATTTGGAGTGATTTGAGAAACCTAGGCGACAGAAAATACCCAAAAGTGACCCAATTCTAAAATCTGCACCCCTCACTCTGCTCAAAACTACATCCAAGAAGTTTATTAACCCTTTAGGAGCTTCACAGCAACCAAAGCAATGTAGACGAAAAAATGAAAATTTTACTTTTTTAACACAAAAATGTTACTTTAGCCATAAAAATTAGTATTTTCACAAGGGTATCAGGAAAAATGCATCATAAAATGTATCGTGCATTTTCTCCTGAGTACGCAGATACCCCATATGTGGTGGTAATCAAATGTTTGGGCGCACGGCAGGACTCGGAAGGCAAGGAGCGCAATTTGAATTTTTGAGTGCAAAATTAGCTGCACTCATTAGCGGACGCCATGTCGGGTTTGAAGACCCCCTGAGGTGCCTAAACAATGGAGCTCCCCCACAAATGACCCCATTTTGGAAACTAGAGCCCTCAAATATTTTTTCTAGATGTTTGATGTGCACTTTGAACCCCTGGGGGCTTCACAGAAGTTTATAACGTTGAGCCGTGAAAAGAAAAAAAAAATTTTTTACCACAAAACTGTTGCTTCAACCAGGTAGCTTTTTTTATCACAAGGGTATCAGGAAAAAATGCACCATAAAATTTATGGTGCATTTTCTCCTGAGTACGCAGATACCCCATATGTGGTGGAAATCAAATGTTTGGGCGCACGGCAGGACTCGGAAGGCAAGGAGCGCCATTTCACAGCAAAATTGGTTGGAATTATTAGCGGACGCCATGTTTCATTTGGAGACCCCCCTGAAGTGCCTAAACAATGGAGCTCCCCCACAATTGACCCCATTTTGGAAACTAGACCCCTCATGGAATTTATCTAGCTGTTTAGTGAGCACTTTGAACCCCTGGAGGCTTCACAAGCGTTTGTAATGTTCAGCCGTGAAAATATTTTATTCTTTTTTTTACCACAAAATTGTTTTTTCAAACAGGTAGCTTTTTTTTCCACAAGGGTATCAGAAAAAAATGCACCATAAAATGTATTGTGCAATTTCTCCTGAGTACGACGATACCTCATATGTGGTGGAAATCAATTGTTTGGGCGTACGGCGGGGCTCAGAAGAGAAGGAGCGCCATTTCACAGTAAAATTGATTGGAATTATTAGCAGACGCCATGTTTCATTTGGAGACCCCCCTGAGGTGCCTAAACAATGGAGCTCCCCCACATGTGATCCCATTTTGGAAACTAGCCCCCCCCCCCATACAAAAAAAATTAGTTTGGCGAAATAAAAAATACAGACATCAGTAAAAAAAAAAAAAAAAAAAAAGAGCGCCTGCCACTAAGACCAGTGCCAAACGTGAGAGCAATGCACAAGTCTCGCATCGCATCATCCACTGCAGTCTGGAAGCGAGCAACTGCGCTGGATAATGCGATGCGAGAGGGCGGGGCGGCAGATGAGAAAGGGCGCAGCGGATGGAAGATGGGAAAGGGCGCAGCGGGTGGAAGATGGGAAAGGGCGCAGCGGATGGAAGATGGGAAAGGGCGCAGCGGGTGGAGGAGCGGCAGAGGATGGGAAAGGGCGCAGCGGATGGATGATGGGAAATGGCGCAGCGGATGGAGGAGCGGCAGAGGATGGGGGGGTGAGATGGGGATACCTACCTTACAGGATGGATCTAGGCAGCAGAATCACAGCAGACAGAAGAGGCAGCAGATGAAGGAGGGTGAAAAGGATGGGAGAGAGCAGGCAGCAGATCAGGGAGGGGGGCAGAGTCTGATGGGAGGGGGGAGGCAGCACATGGAGTGGAGGCAGCACATGGAGGGAGGGGGGAGGCAGCACATGGGGGGGGAGGCAGCACATATGGGGGGGGAGGCAGCACATATGGGGGGGGGAGGCAGCACATGGGGGGGAGGCAGCACATGGGGGGGGGAGGCAGCACATGGGGGGGGAGGCAGCACATGGGGGGGGAGGCAGCACATGGGGGGGGAGGCAGCACATGGGGGGGAGGCAGCACATGGGGGGGAGGCAGCACATGGGGGGGAGGCAGCACATGGGGGGGAGGCAGCACATGGGGGGGAGGCAGCACATGGGGGGGAGGCAGCACATGGGGGGGGAGGCAGCACATGGGGGGGAAGGCAGCACATGGGGGGGGAGGCAGCACATGGGGGGGAAGGCAGCACATGGGGGGGAAGGCAGCACATGGGGGGGAAGGCAGCACATGGGGGGGAAGGCAGCACATGGGGGGGAAGGCAGCACATGGGGGGGAAGGCAGCACATGGGGGGGAAGGCAGCACATGGGGGGGAAGGCAGCACATGGGGGGAAGGCAGCACATGGGGGGAAGGCAGCACATGGGGGGGGAGGCAGCACATGGGGGGGAGGCAGCACATGGGGGGGGAGGCAGCACATGGGGGGGAGGCAGCACATGGGGGGGGAGGCAGCACATGGGGGGGAGGCAGCACATGGGGGGGGAGGCAGCACATGGGGGGGGAGGCAGCACATGGGGGGGGAGGCAGCACATGGGGGGGGGGAGGCAGCACATGGGAGAAGGCAGCACATGGGGGGGAAGGCAGCACATGGGGGGGAAGGCAGCACATGGAGGGGGGAAGGCAGCACATGGAGGGGGGGAGGCAGCACATGGAGGGGGGAAGGGGAGGCAGCACATGGAGGGGGGGAAGGGAGGCAGCACATGGAGGGGGGGAAGGGAGGCAGCACATGGAGGGGGGGAAGGGAGGCAGCACATGGAGGGGGGGAGGGGAGGCAGCACATGGAGGGGGGGAGGCAGCACATGGAGGGGGGGAGGCAGCACATGGAGGGGGGGAGGCAGCACATGGAGGGGGGGAGGCAGCACATGGAGGGGGGAAGGGGAGGCAGCACATGGAGGGGGGGAAGGGGAGGCAGCACATGGAGGGGGGGAAGGGGAGGCAGCACATGGAGGGGGGGAAGGGGAGGCAGCACATGGAGGGGGGGAAGGGAGGCAGCACATGGAGGGGGGGAGGGGAGGCAGCACATGGAGGAGGGGAGGCAGCACATGGAGGGGGGGAAGGGAGGCAGCACATGGAGGGGGGGAAGGGAGGCAGCACATGGAGGGGGGGAGGGGAGGCAGCACATGGAGGGGGGGAGGGGAGGCAGCACATGGAGGAGGGGAGGCAGCACATGGAGGAGGGGAGGCAGCACATGGAGGGGGGGAGGCAGCACATGGAGGGGGGGAGGCAGCACATGGAGGGGGGGAGGCAGCACATGGAGGGGGGAAGGGGAGGCAGCACATGGAGGGGGGGAAGGGGAGGCAGCACATGGAGGGGGGGAAGGGGAGGCAGCACATGGAGGGGGGGGAGGGGAGGCAGCACATGGAGGAGGGGAGGCAGCACATGGAGGGGGGGAAGGGAGGCAGCACATGGAGGGGGGGAAGGGAGGCAGCACATGGAGGGGGAGAGGGGAGGCAGCACATGGAGGAGGGGAGGCAGCACATGGAGGAGGGGAGGCAGCACATGGAGGGGGGGAGCCGATTAGGTGCAGTGGCAGCCGATGGAGGCGGCGGCCGATCGGGTGCAGCGGCGGCTGAAAAAGGTGGGTGCGACTGAAAGGGGACGGTGGCGGCAGGGACAGCGGCGTGTAAAGCGGCGTGGCGACCAGGGACAGCAGCGGTGGATCGGCGGGGAGCGGCGGTGGATCTCGGCGGGGAGCGGCGGTGGATCTCGGCGGGGAGCGGCGGTGGATCTCGGCGGGGAGCGGCGGGGGATCTCGGCGGGGAGCGGCGGGGGATCTCGGCGGGGGATCGGGGGGGGGGGGGTGCTATAACTTACCGATGGGCACCTGCAGCGACCGCTCTCATCAGCTTTCACGGACGGAGTGAAGCTGAGGGTAGCGGTGACGGCACAAGATCCACAGTGATTGGGAGAGATCGGTCACAAGGCCGGTCTCTCCAATCAGAGCTGGGGGCGGGTGAAACAAAGTTCACCCAGCTCCAGCCAGTCATCAGTGCTACAGCAGCACTGATTATGGCTGGATTGCAATGTGTTAGCCATTTTCAATGGCTGACACATTACAGTGACTGTAATTGGCTGAGCGGCGTTCGTCAGCCAATCACAGCCTCTGTAGGTTCGGGGAGGAGGCACCACCCCTCCTGAGGTCAGGCAGAGGTCCCCTCCTTCCCGAATCCACCGTTTAAGTAAACAAATTTCACTCCCCGGGGCTCCGGGACCGCGATTTCGCCAGGACGTACTGAGTACGTCATGGGTCGTTTAGCACCATGTGACCATGACGTACTCAGTACGTCCAAGGTCGTTAAGGGGATAACCCCTTCAGCCCCCAGCCTGTTTTCACCTTAAAGACCCGGCCATTTTTTGCAATTCTGACCAGTGTCACTTTGACAGGTTATAACTCTGGAACGCTTCAACGGATCCTGGCGATTCTGACATTGTTTTTTCGTGACATATTGTACTTCATGTCAGTGGTAAATTTAGGCCGATATGTTTTGCGTTTATTTGTGAAAATTTCGGAAATTTGGCAAAAATGTTGAAAATTTCGCAATTTTCAAAATTTGAAATTTTATGCCCATAAATCTGAGAGATATGTCACACAAAAAAGTTACTACATAACATTTCCCACATGTCTGCTTTACACCAGCGCACTTTTTGAAAAGGAAAAAAAAAATTCCGTTAGGAAGTTAGAAGGGTTCAAAATTCATCAGCAATTTCTCATTTTTCCAACAAATTTTACAAAAAAAATGTTTAGGTACCACATCACATTTGGAGTGATTTGAGAAACCTAGGCGACAGAAAATACCCAAAAGTGACCCCATTCTAAAATCTGCACCCCTCACTCTGCTCAAAACCACATCCAAGAAGTTTATTAACCCTTTAGGAGCTTCACAGCAACCAAAGCAATGTAGAAGGAAAAAATGAAAATTTTACTTTAACACAAAAATGTTACTTTAGCCATAAAAATTAGTATTTTCACAAGGGTATCAGGGAAAAATGCATCATAAAATGTATTGTGCATTTTCTCCTGAGTACGCAGATACCCCATATGTGGTGGAAATCAAATGTTTGGACACATGGCAAGGCTCGGAAGGCAAGGAGCGCCATTTGAATTTTTGAGTGCAAAATTAGCTGCACTCATTAGCGGACGCCATGTCAGGTTTGAAGACTCCCCGAGGTGCCTAAACAATGGAGCTCCCCCATAAGTGACCCCATTTTGGAAACTAGAGCCCTCAAATAATTTTTCTAGATGTTTGATGTGCTCTTTGAACCCCTGGGGGCTTCACAGAAGTTTATAACGTTGAGCCGTGAAAAGAAAAAAAATTTTTTTACCACAAAACTGTTGCTTTAACCAGGTAGCTTTTCTTATCACAAGGGTATCAGGAAAAAATGCACCATAAAATGTATTGTGCATTTTCTCCTGAGTACGCAGATACCTCATATGTGGTGGAAATCAAATGTTTGGGCACACAGCAGGACTCGGATGGCAAGGAGCGCCATTTCACAGCAAAATTGGTTGGAATTACAGTTAGGTCCAGAAATATTTGGACAGTGACACAATTTTCGCGAGTTGGGCTCTGCATGCCACCACATTGGATTTGAAATGAAACCTCTACAACAGAATTCAAGTGCAGATTGTAACGTTTAATTTGAAGGTTTGAACAAAAATATCTGATAGAAATTGTAGGAATTGTACACATTTCTTTACAAACACTCCACATTTTAGCAGGTCAAAAGTAATTGGACAAATAAACCAAACCCAAACAAAATATTTTTATTTTCAATATTTTGTTGCGAATCCTTTGGAGGCAATCACTGCCTTAAGTCTGGAACCCATGGACATCACCAAACGCTGGGTTTCCTCCTTCTTAATGCTTTGCCAGGCCTTTACAGCCGCAGCCTTCAGGTCTTGCTTGTTTGTGGGTCTTTCCGTCTTAAGTCTGGATTTGAGCAAGTGAAATGCATGCTCAATTGGGTTAAGATCTGGTGATTGACTTGGCCATTGCAGAATGTTCCACTTGTTTGCACTCATGAACTCCTGGGTAGCTTTGGCTGTATGCTTGGGGTCATTGTCCATCTGTACTATGAAGCGCCGTCCGATCAACTTTGCGGCATTTGGCTGAATCTGGGCTGAAAGTATATCCCGGTACACTTCAGAATTCATCGGGCTACTCTTGTCTGCTGTTATGTCATCAATAAACACAAGTGACCCAGTGCCATTGAAAGCCATGCATGCCCATGCCATCACGTTGCCTCCACCATGTTTTACAGAGGATGTGGTGTGCCTTGGATCATGTGCCGTTCCCTTTCTTCTCCAAACTTTTTTCTTCCCATCATTCTGGTACAGGTTGATCTTTGTCTCATCTGTCCATAGAATACTTTTCCAGAACTGAGCTGGCTTCATGAGGTGTTTTTCAGCAAATTTAACTCTGGCCTGTCTATTTTTGGAATTGATGAATGGTTTGCATCTAGATGTGAACCCTTTGTATTTACTTTCATGGAGTCTTCTCTTTACTGTTGACTTAGAGACAGATACACCTACTTCACTGAGAGTGTTCTGGACTTCAGTTGATGTTGTGAATGGGTTGCTCTTCACCAAAGAAAGTATGCGGCGATCATCCACCACTGTTGTCATCCGTGGACGCCCAGGCCTTTTTGAGTTCCCAAGCTCACCAGTCAATTTCTTTTTTCTCAGAATGTACCCGACTGTTGATTTTGCTACTCCAAGCATGTCTGCTATCTCTCTGATGGATTTTTTCTTTTTTTTCAGCCTCAGGATGTTCTGCTTCACCTTAATTGAGAGTTCCTTAGACCGCATGTTGTCTGGTCACAGCAACAGCTTCCAAATGCAAAACCACACACCTGTAATCAACCCCAGACCTTTTAACTACTTCATTGATTACAGGTTAACGAGGGAGACACCTTCAGAGTTAATTGCAGCCCTTAGAGTCCCTTGTCCAATTACTTTTGGTCCCTTGAAAAAGAGGAGGCTATGCATTACAGAGCTATGATTCCTAAACCCTTTCTCCGATTTGGATGTGAAAACTCTCATATTGCAGCTGGGAGTGTGCACTTTCAGCCCATATTATATATATAATTGTATTTCTGAACATGTTTTTGTAAACAGCTAAAATAACAAAACTTGTGTCACTGTCCAAATATTTCTGGACCTAACTGTATTAGCGGACGCCATGTTGCGTTTGGAGACCCCCCTGAGGTGCCTAAACAATGGAGCTTCCCCACAATTGACCCCATTTTGGAAACTAGAGCCCTCAAATAATTTTTCTAGATGTTTGATGTGCACTTTGAACCCCTGGGGGCTTCACAGACGTTTATAACGTTGAGCCGTGAAAAGAAAACATTTTTTTTTACCACAAAGCTGTTGCTTCAACCAGGTAGTTTTTTTTTCACAAGGGTATCAGGAAAAAAAATGCACCATAAAATGTATTGTGCAATTTCTCCTGAGTACACAGGTACCTCATATGTGGTGGAAATCAATTGTTTGGGCGTACGGCGGGGCTCAGAAGAGAAGGAGCGCCATTTCACAGTAAAATTGATTGGAATTATTAGCAGACGCCATGTTGCATTTGGAGACCCCCTGAAGTGCCTAAACAATGGAGCTCCCCCACATGTGATCCCATTTTGGAAACTAGATCCCCCCCCCCCATACAAAAAAATTAGTCATGACTAAGGACGATCGCGTCTGAAATGCATTGATAGTAGGAGCTTATTTTATACCACTGTTATTATCTGAATAAATGTGAAGTTTTATTTCTACTTCTGATCATTTTTTGGACGTTTTGTGTCGGGATCCACCTTCAATAGATTGTCTCCAGCGAGCACCGTCCGGATTCTCCTCTAAAGGCCGCTTTACACGCTACGACATCGCTAATGCGAACTCGTTGGGGTCACGGAATTGGTGACGCACATCCGGCCGCATTAGCGATGCCGTTGCGTGTGACACCGATGAGCGATTTTGCATCATTGCAAAAACGTGCAAAATCGCTCATCGGTGACATGGGGGTCCATTCTCAAAAATAGTTACTGCAGCAGTAACGAGGTTGTTCCTCGTTCCTGCGGCAGCACACATCGCTCAGTGTGACACCGCAGGAACGAGGAAGCTCTCCTTACCTGCCTCCTGGCCACTATGCGGAAGGAAGGAGGTGGGCGGGATGTTACATCCCGCTCAGCTCCGCCCCTCCGCTGCTATTGGGTGGCCGCTCAGTGACGTTGCTGTGACGCCGCACGAACCGCCCCCTTAGAAAGGAGGCGGTTCGCCGGTCACAGCGACGTCGCCGGGCAGGTAAGTAGTGTGACGGGTCTGGGCGATTTTGTGCGGCACGGCCAGCGATTTGCCCGTGTCGCGCAACAGATGGGGGCGGGTACCCACGCTAGCGATATCGGTACCGATATCGCAGTGTGTAAAGCCCGCTTAAGAATTTCCCCTGTTGTGGTGAGCTGATACACACTTTTAAAGTGACCTGTAGTGTGTCTAAAACCACAACATGTCAATCTCACATAAGAGATTTATGTGCGGATTTTCTCCATAGGCATGCATTAGGTGCAGGAAATCTGCAGGCAAAGAAGCTGATATTTTTAGTGCATTTCTACAGTGGAAACGCACTAACTACAAAATACACACATCTGTATCAATGAAATATTGTCAAAGCCAAAAAGAGAGACGTATGAAAAACAATGCAGTTTTATTTAAAGATAAAAAAAATGTCAAAAACACGATTAAAAAAAAAAGGTAACCTTGTTAGGTTACTTGCATTTTTTTCATTATGTTTTTGCAGAAATCCTGCAACAACAAAAACTCACCAAATACTCATTGTGGGAATGTAGCCTTAAGACCGCTTTACACGCTGCGACATCGCTCAAGCGATCTCGTATGGGTCACGGAATTTGTGAGGCACATCCGGCTGCTTTAGCGATGTCTTTGCGTGTGACACCTATGAGCGATTTTGAATCGTCGCAAAAACGGTCAAAATCGCTCATCGGTGACATGCCCCCCTATTCTCGAATATCGCTGCTGCTCGGTGTACGAAGTTGTTCCTCGTTCCTGCGGCAGCACACATCGCTGTGTGTGACACCGCAGGAACGAGGAACCTCACCTTACCTGCGGCCAGCAGCAATGAGGAAGGAAGGAGGTGGGCGGGATGTTACGTCCCGCTCATCTCCGCCCCTCCGCTTCTATTGGGCAGCGGTTTGGTGACGCTGCTGTGACGCTGAACGAACCACCCCCTTAAAAAGGAGGCGGTTCGCCAGTCACAGCGACGTCGCAGAGCAGGTGCGTGTGACGCTGTCGTAGTGATAATGTTTGCTACGGCACCGATCACACGATATCGCATGTACGATGGGGTGGGTGCTATCGCGCTCAACATCGCTAGCAATTGCTAGCCATGTCGTAGCATGTAAAGCGGCCTTTAGACTTAAATAGAGATGGGCACATTTTTCTCAACAATTTAAGAGCGAATCAGCCATGTTTATGCTCTACAAAACATATGGAGACGGTGTGCCGACAGGCTCGGATTGTGGAGGCTTCTGCAGAATGTTTCCCTTCTACATGTGCTTATCAGGTTATAGAATTATTAGGCCAGCAAATCAAAACCTTCTACAGAAGTCGTAGGCATGCCTTAGCTTTGATTTGACAAGCACGTATTGCTGAGAAATCTATGCCTCCCACCACTACACGACTGGTTATCCATGCAAAGAATGACTACACTCTACGGACCGCCTGTATTGTAGTAGAATGCTTATGGTATATTATTAATCTGACTTACATACAGAAATCAAAGCATTATGCTTCCGTCAACTCTCAAAGCAATTCAGACTCGTCGTAATCCATTCAATTAGGCTTACAAACAGTTTACAAAAGCCAACAGGAAAACTCCTTGCCTTGTGTATGGCGGGATCATGAAGTATCTGTGATGTCACCTCCAAATCTGCTTATAAAACTTCCGACAAATTGAAAAGCCAAAAGAATCAGATGTAAAATTCGAGTCCGCTTGTAAAAGATTTGCTAAATACGTGTAATAGATGAGTGTAGAGAGATTAATCCCAGGAGTTATACATGGTTATGAGGAACCTCAAACTAATGGTCTATCCTTCACTACAAAAATTCCATCCGCTGGTCATCTTCAATAAGAATAGCTTATGGAGTAGAGCTGGGCAGAGTCGCAGATAACCAGAACCAGCATGTCACTGTTTTGTTGTTTTTTTTTCTTTTCTTAAATCCGAATCCGGTCCAGAATCTAGCCCCTATATAAAAGTCTATGGGGAACAAAATCCGGAGATTAAAAATGGTGATTGTACAGATAGGGGAATTGGATGAAGCGCGCACGGTGGACTTACCAAGGCTGCGGCATGGCTGTATGATGCTCTCAAGCCTCACAATCACTTCCTGGGCCACTAATTACTGCTCATGCATATGCAATTCTTTCCTCACCCCCCAGTGCCTGTGATTGGTTGCAGTCAGAAGCACCCACACCCTGAGTGGCAGCACGTCAGCTGACTGCAACCAATCGCAGGCGCCAGGACGGCTGTTGGGCAGGGAAAAGTAGTGGAACTGAAGGAGCCTGTACACTCTAGCATCTACAGTGACCCTAGAACGTACAGGCTCATTCCAGGTATGACGTAATTTGTGACGTGATGGGGGAGTGTATAAAATGCAGCCCGATGTTTTCCAGACGGAATAAACATTCTTTTTCTAAATCCACGTGGGCATGGAGTGGTTTATAATAGAAGCAGAGGTCTGGGGGTAAGACCCCTAGATATGGGGATGTGGGGGGGGGGGGGTGAGCAGATCTCTGCCCCCATGATGTTTACTCCTCTGCTCATCCTGAGCCTCCGGGTTCAGGATTCAGTGCCAGCAGTGGGTCGGGGAGTGCAGTCCGTAACCCCCCTGCTGCCACCGTCACTGTTAAAGTGTTGCACATCTATTCATGAACAGGGAGGTTCAGGATGAGCACATCTGTTCATCATGAGCCTCCAGATTCATGAGACGTGCAGCATATCTCTGAGTGGGTGCAGAGATCTGCTTATCTGGAGCCTACTGGGTCATGAATAGCTGTGCAGCATTTTAACAGTGGCAGTGCTGGCAGGGGGGTGAGGGCTGCACTCTCCGCTCTCCGGCCGGCACTGTCCGTGTTTAAGGGCTAGCAGGGTGCGGGACACGGCCCTGTACTTTAAGCCAGAATGCTTCAGGTCACCAGACGTCATACCGTGGGACCCGGTTATGATCTCCGGTGAACTGAGTGACGTCACTGCTGCCAGCCGGGTCCTTCTAGTCAGAGCCTGGGGAGATCGGATATGTTTTTGATCTTTCCAGGCTCGGATGTAGCAGAGCCAGGACCGTCGTGGGGCCTCGTGTGGATTATGTCGGACCTGCAGGGGTGTTTTTTGGGGTTAATAAAGCGGTGAAAGAGGGCTTTTATTGAATTTGATTCCAAATAAAGTTTTTTTTCTCAGTGTGTGTTTTTTTTTTTTTTTTTTAACTTATAGGATTAGTGATGGGGGGGGGGTTCTCATAGACGCCTACCCATCACTAATTTTGGCCTTGATGACAGTTGTGCGGTGTTATTAACCCCTCATTACCCTGATTGTCACCACATCAGGGCAATCGGGGAGAGCCGGGAAAAGCACCGAGCTTCTCGCATCTAATGGATGTGACAATCTCGGGCAGCTACATGTTGCTATTTTTAGGCTGGGGGGCCTAATAACCATAGGCCTCCCCAGTTTGAGAATACCAGCCCTCAGCTGTCAAATAGTTTTATCATGGCTGGGTATCAAAATTAAGGGGGAATCACACACTTTTTATTATTTATTTAAATAGTAAAAAAAAAAAAAAAAGCCACATGTGGTTCCTGTTATTTTGATACAAAGCCTACATAAGCGCAGGGCTGGGGGGCTGCAAACCTGTAGCCATATTCTTCATCTATGCTGGGCATTATAATATGGAGGGACCCTACGCCAAATGTTTTAATTTATTTTATACCACGATACTGACACGCAGACAGTGCCTGTGAGTGGAATGAGTGGAATCAGTCAGATGCTGTTACACAGGCTGGGGGGGGGCACATCTGACTACAACCAAGCACAGATGCCAGGACGGCAGGTGGGCAGGGAAAGTGCATATAGATGAGCAATGATAAGCGGCCCAGGTAGGCCACACGAGCAGCTTACAGCCACGATGGAGCCCTGGTAAGTATGAAGCGCTCGCTTCATTCTTATTTTCTTTTTTTTTTATTTCCAGATCAAACACCCAGAATCCCGGGTCCGGGTACCTTTGAAACCGTGCGGATCCAGACAGTTCTAGTTCAGGTCCACCCATCACTACATAGGAGTCTACTTGCCTCTGTATACTACAATATATGCCCACTGTTATTGTAAAAGTAGGCACAGACACACATTCGGTCAATGCGTCCAGTAATGAGCATTTATGTAGATAAGTCGAACAAGTAGGGATGAGTTTGAAATAAAAGAGAAAGAAGAAGATGTCTATTTATATTTCGAACCTTAAAAAAATATGTATGTATATATTTGCATATATAATGATATGGACCGCTAGATGTTTTATATGAATGTTACTCTATGTGGACAATGCAGCGAATCTAATACCGGCTACAAACTGTGCAATCTGACCAAAAAATGGACTAGACAAGGTCAGATACAAAGCGGTCCGCCCTATACATCTGCATGAGGCTTTGTTCCCCCGCCTCCCCAAGTTGAGAGGGGGAGGGGGAGCTGAAAATTTTCTAAAGTATTTTGGTTTGTAAACTCAAGACACGCGCAGTTAGGTACAAAAGGAGCTTACTAGGTTAAAGAGACTTTTTCAGAAACTAATTTACTGTGCCATGTAGCCCTTTAAAAGAGAAGTCAGTCGATCCATTTATGACCGCAAAGTGCTGCTCTAGCAAGGAGAAATCACATTGGAAGTGCATTGTGGGGTGGCTGGATTCTCTACCTAGCACGCCCTCCTCTAGATGATTGACAGCTGAGTGGTCATATAGCAGTGCAAACCACCTGCCCATCAGCCGGGGAAAGCTGCTAGCTATTAAATACAGCACTAGGCTGAGAGTGCACTGTTCCATCCTCTCCCAAAGCACTTGGGTGTCTTCTCTGGAGTCATCATGATTCAGTGTGGTGAGCATACGGTCATTTATTTTGGACCATTAACTGACAGGGAATTTTTATTTAACCTTGACAATCCCTTTAATCAGCTCACGTGACTCAGTCTATAACTAGTTTGGCACAGAGGACATGAACTGCCTTCAACTTCGTAACTTTAATGTAGCTTCACAATTAGAAGGTATAAAACAAAGGTGAGCGAGCATCGGAGCAGAGGAAAGACCAGGTTTAAGTTTAACAAACGTTATTCATTAAACCAATTCTTTTCCACTTGAACTTTGTAGCAGCCTCAGAAGCTTCATCTAATATACACAGAATTCAAGAGGAGCCCTGCAACTGAAGGCTGAGCGGTGCACCACCCTCACAATGGCTTGTTTGCTGTGGGTGGATGCCAAATATGAAGACACAACCTGGGCAGGCTGTCCGGATGGTTCACAAACATGATCAGCTTGCTAGGCAGGTATAAGCACACAATCAAATTGGTCAATGCACCTTTTAAAAACAAAACAAAAAAAGAAAAACACCAAGACAAGTTTATCAAGGGCATTTAAACCAGTGTGAATATCCTGTAAATTCACAGTACAGTGGAACCTTGGGTTACGAGAACAATCCGTTCTGGGAGTGTGCATGTAAACCAAGTTACTCGTCTAGCAAAGCAATTTCCTATAGGAAATAATGCAAGCTCAGACAATTCTGGTCCCCTATAACACACACACACACACACACACACACACACACACACACACACACACACACACACACACACACACACACCTGGTTCTTTTAGTTTGCGGGTAACCATCGCGACCGGTGCTGGAGCTTCCGCTGCCAGAGCGCTGACGTCAAAGGCAGGAGCCGCTTGCCTCTGATTGGCCAGCGCGCTGCCTTTGAGTAGCGGATGACAGCGGAAGTTCCTCCATCAACTACAAGAACCATGAGGCCAGCGATGGAACAGAAGGTAAAGTGAGCATAGTGTGTGTGCGTTTGTTTGTGCGGACTGCAAGCGCAGGTCAGAGCACGGTTAAGGTACGGAATGGGAAGTGTGTGGTGAGTATTTGCTCGTACAGCAAAGCATTGCTCATAAACGGAGTTACAAATTTACAGCAAGCTATGGTCATATAGCGAAATACTCGCACACCAAATTACTCGTAAACAGAGGTTCCACTGTACATGTTTATAGCGGTTTGCCAAATATCTCAGATGCATAGAGGTGACTACATCTAGCTCAAGATTGGGGTCCCATCTACAGCAACCAGGAATTAAAGGGAATTTGTCACCACATTTGACCTAACTCATTAATATGGGCATACAGGTTACAGAATGTTAGGACTTTTTTTTATTTTTTCTACCTGTTTGCCTCATATTAGAGGCCTTGCTGCGGATAAATCATGTTTTATGACTTAATATGTAAACTCTCTCTTCCAGGCTATAGGCAGGACATTGACCAGAAGATAGCACTGCCTCCTCACTTCATTATCATATGTATATGAGCATCAGCGTTGCTCTGTCCCTGTGACGTCGGGTACTTGTCAGTAAATCTCGCGGCTGCACAAACAATCTCCCATCATTCCTCAGTATTCCACCCCTCTATGGGAACAGGCTTCACTTTCCTTCTGCGCAGGCGCTGACGAGTCTCTTGTACGCCGCTCCCAGTCTTCTCTGGTGCACATAGACCTTGCACTACACAAGTAGCAGTGACTCGCTGGCACCGAAGGAACGTGAAACCTATGCCCATAAGGGGGCTGAACACTCAGGAAGGACAATGGGAGATGAAATGTGCAGGGGCGAGATTTCTGACAAGCCCCCAATGTCACTGGGACACAGCGACGCCGATAGGCGATACATATGATAATGAATTGAGGAGGCAGTGCTATATTCTGGGCAATGTCCTGCCCATAGTCGGGAAGAGCTCATTTATATAAAGTGATAAAACATGATTTATCCACAAGACTTTTCATGTGAGGCAGACAGGTATGACTACTTTTAGCAGTCTATAACCTGTATGCCCATATTAATAGGTTAGATTGGAGATGGTGTTGCATGCTTGGCTTTCTGCATTTATTTGTATTGCAGTTTCAAAAACTACAAAGCAAGCAGGTTCTGTCTGTCTGGAAAAGCTCTTTAAATAAGAGAATCACTGCAGATGCAAATTCTTGTCTTCGGCATTGGACACAATGACAACAGTGAAGGTAGAGTTACAGTACATACCAGACGTGTCCATTCTTGAGTTAAGAATTAGGTTTCATGAACAGCTCTAGTTAAAAAGCGCACAACACAAAGCATCACTAATGAGGAGCAGCAACCTTCAAAGTCTCCTGGGGCATACTACCTGATCAGCTAAGCCTTTATTGTGAGGCTACCTTATGTTACATTAATACACTGGCCTTAAAGGGGGTGTCCGCTACTAAGGCTAGTTTCACACTTGCGTTGGACGGCTTCCGTAGCATTGCGTTGTGTGACGGATGCAACGGATGCGTTGAATATAGTGGCACAACGCAATGCTATGGATCGTACAAAATAACGGAAAGCTTTATTTTTTTTTTTTTCTTCTTTACAGTTTACCAGCAGCCGACTATTGTGAACGATCAGCTGATCGCTCTTAATAGCCGGCGGCCGAGCGCTATAACATGCCGGCGGCCGAGCGCTCAGCTGAGCGCCCTGACATGCCGGCGGCCGAGCGCTCAGCTGAGCGCCCTCACATGCCGGCGGCCGAGCGCTCAGCTGAGCGCCCTCACATGCCGGCGGCCGAGCGCTCAGCTGAGCGCCCTCACATGCCGGCGGCCGAGCGCTCAGCTGAACGTTCGGCCTCCGAGAAATAAATTAAAGTTTGTGATAAAAAAAAAAAAAAAAGGAGCATGCGCAGTGAAAAATAAAGGTTTCCGCTGCTCATAAAAACGTTACATGCAGCGCTCATTCCGCCCGACGCAGCGTCAAAATGACGCTGCATCGTCTAGCGTATGCAACGCCGACACTTGCGTTACAGCGCGTCGTCCATACAAGGCTATGGAGTATAGCGCAGTGCGTTAACGGACTGCGCTATTCTCCATAGTGACGGACTCCGCTGAACGCAAGTGTGAAAGTACCCTAAGACAAACTCTTCTCAATTAGTATTTTCCACCATGTCAAATTACAACAGCCTGGACTCATTTGTGGTGCCGGGACTCCAAAAACATTTTTGCAGCCAATCAGTGGCCACTTTAGTTTCACTTCTTTCAGATGAAACTGACATCCAGATGAAGTCAAAACTGCTGCTCCTTGGCCTACTCCAGATGTTAGGCCGGAGCCACACAGATTACTGCGATCCTCTCGCATGACACTCTGCTCATGCTGGCAGTACAGCAGAGCCAAGTGTCATGCAAATGTTTCTGCGACTGAGCTCAGTTCGTGCGAGCGGCCCTCAGCTGCGGGGGGCGGGCCGGCACTGAGGAGGGGAGGGATTTATCTCCCTCTCTCATCCATAGCCGGCTATTGCCATTCTCACCCTGCACTCGCGGTACACCGGTGTACCACGAGTGCAGTGCGATTTTTCGCTCACTCCATTGACTTGAATAGGTGCAAGACAAACAATGATCGCACTACAGTGGCAGCATGCTGAGATTGTTTTCTCGGTCCGATTAGGGCTGAGAAAATAATCGCTCATGTGCGCTGACACACAGGCTAATATTGGTCCAAGTGGAATGCGATTTTTTTTTAATCACACTCCACTCGCACCGTTTTTCTCGCCGTGTGTCTTAGGCCTTAGTGAGAGTAAAGCGAGTTATTAGCAGCCACTGATTGGTGGCAGGACTCTCGTAACGCAACAACATTACACTCAACCCCGGAGAAGAGCACAGGTTGTTTTTACTTTACAAAAGGTGAAATATTGTAATTGTGAAGGGGTTGCCAGACTAATGTATAACTCCCTTTAAATCTGATGTGTTATTTCCACAGCACTATTGCAAAGCTGACATTCTCATGCCTGCCTTAGGGTATGTGCGCACGTTGCGTTTTTTCATGAGTTTACGCTGCGATTTGCACTGCAGCGTAAACGCATGCGTCCTGCGTCCCCAGCACAATCTATGAAGGTTGTGCAAATTCAGTTTTAGAATGCAGCGTTTGCATGCTGTCAAATCGCTGCATTCTAAAAAGCAAAATGTCACTTCTTTTGTGCGTTCTGGATGCTTTCTCCACTCGGTCTATGGGAGAGAAAGCATCCAGAACGCATGAATTCTGCAGGTCAACAAACTTTCAGAATGCAGCTTTTCAGCTGCGTTTTGACATGCACATGCAGTGACTTAAATGCTGCGTTGCAGAACGCACACGTGCGCACATACCCTTAGGCTATGTGTTCACGGGAGCTTGCTTCTGCGGATTTTGCCGCAGAAAACCTGCGGATTTATCTGGATTTTCCAGATAAATCCGCAGGTTTCAGCAAGTACAGACACTCCCCATGTTATCCTATGGGACATGGGGAGTGTCTGTGTCCACGCTGCGGAATGTGTGGCTGCGGATGTCCCGCAGCCACACATAACTGCATGTCAATTATTCCTGCGGAATTACCTGCAAAGATCCCGACTCTCCACTATGGAGAGAGAGGCCAGGATGTCCGCAGGTAAATTGCATGCAAGTCCGCAGGTTTACCGCAGCTATTCCGCTGTACTACTGCAGCTAAAAATCGCTGCGGATGCCGGCGGGCAGCTGCGGTAAACCTGCGGAAGTACCTGCAGGTACGAGCTCCCGTGGGCACATAGCCTTAAGGCCCAGTCACACACAACGACTTACCAGCGATCCCGAAAACGATGCGACCTGATAGGGATCGCTGGTAAGTTGCTGGGAGGTCGCAGGTGAGATGTCACACAGTCACACCTTACCAACGATGCAGGAACAATACAGGTCACAGTTGCGACCTGTAAAACGATCTCAGCAGTCACTGTGACCCTGTCACACAGTGTCAAACACAGCGATGTGTCCTGCCCAGCAGGACATCGCCTTTGAAGAAAATGGCCTGGACCATTCTGCAACGAACAGCGACCTCACAGCAGGGGCCTGATCGCTGGTAGATGTCACACATAACGAGATCGCTACTGTGTCACAGAAATCGTGACCCAGCAGCAATCTCGCTAGCGATCTCGTTATGTGTGAAGGTACCTTTAGACTTGAGTCTGCTGCGGAGTGCAGCAGAGCCATACCCTGTCATTCAATGGGGCTAATCTTAAAGCATAACCACTGTTTTAATGTTTATTCAATAAATTGATAAGATATGCAGATGAGCATATCTTATCAGAGAAATGTGATTCTTTCTTCTTTCGCCTCCTGGACTGATCTTTCACATTTGAATCACAGGTAAAACCTGTGTTTAGTGACAAAAGATCTCATTACTAAGATAGGTGATGACAGTTGGTGCTTTTAAAGTTCTATGTAAATGTAACGGGGAGGAGGAGGCACACACAAAGCATGCTACAAGCTCCCCTGAAATAGTTCTCCATAAAACTATGTGACCACCATATCCATCTCCAAGCTCAGTAATGGGAAAGGCTGTATTCACTGAACGCAGATTTCTCCAATAAAATATATATTTTTTTTTCCAAGTGTAATCTTGATTTATGAAAGAAAAATTAAAAATGATTGTTACTGTGTAAGCTTTTCCATGTGGAATCTGGGGAAATAAGCAGCACCCTGCTTCCTTCTGTGGAATTCTTATTCACATTTATGGGATGTGGACTGAAGTAAGATTTTGGGTACGTTTTCACTTGCCTATAGCTTGTGATGCGAGAGCATCGGAAGGGATATACTAATGACCCTCTGCTGCGAGCGTGAGCGACTGTTGTGTGATCGGGTCACAGCCGCGGAGAAGAGGGAGGTCGTATGACATGCGAGGACAGTGCGATGTTTCACACGCTCCCATAGACTTGTATGGGGGTGCGTGAGCTAAGAATCGCTGCAAAATGCAGCATGCTGTGATTCATTCCACATGCCGCTATGGCAAGATAAATCAATCGCAGATAGACACTGCCCTATATTTTTGCACTAGAGAGAGCAATCTGATGTTTTATCGGATTGCACTCATAAGTGCAAACCGCAAGTGGAACCGTACCCTTTGCCACAGACGCTTCAACAAAATCCGTGTCAAATCCAACATGAATAACCTACTTAGATGTAGGCTAGAACTACATAGATGTAGGAAACTGACCGGAAATGACTGCCAAGCCAAACACTGTCTAGCCAGAGCGATGGCCTTCATCAGTGATTGGCACAGTGGGCATTGAATGGAGGATGGAGCCAAAAAAGCAAAAGGGCAGTGGGAACTTTGTAAGAATTAGAACAGAAACGTTGGGGGGGAATTAATGAGGGCAGTATCCTTTCTGAATTTTTTTCTCTTATCAGGCGAAGGCAGGCATTTACAAAATGCACAGAGCCTGAACCATTCCCTGTAGTCACTCTTTCCACTAGCCACTGAATATAAAAAGGCCCTGCACAAGTATTTCAACCATAGGGAAATTTATACATACTTCTTCATCATATAAAATAATAAAAGATGTCCACAATGGGGACATTGTTGAAAATGGTAAGAGTATCAGATCAGTTTCTACCTTGGGAAATAAGTCATGTGAATACTAGAGTATTAAGTGACCGGGTAATGCATCTATGCCGCTGCCTGAAAGGCTGAACACGGCAATATGGACTAGGTTGGCCAACAGTCTAGTGTCCTATTTTAGACTGCCGATCCTTTCATTATCTCTGAAACAAGCTGCCAGAGTTGTCTAATTTGGACTCTCAGGACACAGGAGCGGTCTGCAGGGCAAGCACTCGTGTATGGGAGAGACCGCCTCGGTAGCTGCCATCCAATGGATGTTTAGGTGGACAACTATCTAAAGTGTATAGAGGGCTTAACACCTTGATGTTTGTGTTTTCCTGCTGGCATACCTTTTGTCACTGCCATGTTAATAGTGGGGGCTGATAAGAGTGACAGCTGATAACCTTAGACAGTCATTATAACACCCCTGTGTGTGGAGGTCTGGCTACTTCAAGCCCAGCAGCGGGGGAATCACACTTTGGGGCAGGGACTAAACTCCAACCACTGAGAACAAACAATATTTAGGAATGGAATATTCTTGCAAACCCCTGATAAGTGTACTGCACTGAAGGTGATGGTGGGTATCCTACGTAGTCTCCTGGCCACACACCCATTGAAGCGCAGGCCAGCGTGAAACGACTGTCTCTACTGGCCACGTTTTCATGGATTTAGAATAATGACTTATTACTGCATATGGCGAGTACTGCTTGATTCTTCCTTTTTGAACATGTTTGCGCTTTCTCCGTCATTGGGATCTAGATGCAGAGCACCACATATTACAGGTTAGCCACAAAAGCTCGCCGCAGCATATAGTGCGCGGATTTGATTCCAAGATAATGCCAAAGGTTTTTTCCCCCCCTCTGTATTTAGGGCTATCTTGTGGCTTTTTACATACCCACTTCTATTAGGAGAACAACACTGACATCAAGCATTGGTGCAGTGTCACCAGTCTGTGACCGAGGCACTAAAATACACAGCTAAACCTGAGCAAACAGCGCACAGACTCCGGAAAATGACCCAACGAGGAGCAGACAAAAGCGAGTCACGTCAGGTGGGGGCATATCTGACACTTCATCAAATACTGTAATTATTAAACACACAGAAATGACAATGCGGAAGCAGAGTCACCTGTGAATGCTCCCCTCCCCTGCACTCACACAACATCTGACACGGGAGGGATTCTCCACATACCACCATACACCATGACATGCCACCAAGCTCCTTGTCATCAAGAACCCTACAACCTTGACGACATTGACCCCTTTAGAAGTCTCCGTCACTTGAACATGCCACCTAAACTGTAAGGCGGTTTTTAAAGCGCACCAATCACCAGGATTTTCCTATATAACCTAAAGCCAGGGGTATACTGACACTATCAGGCTGATTCTATACATACCTTTAGTGGTCAGCTAGGATGTATAGGTTTTGAAATACAGACAAGAAAAGTTTGTAAAATTAAGTTTTTTGATTGACAGCAGCTGCAGCAGCTAATAGCTGGGGTGGGTATTCACAGTGATTCCTGTCCCCCTGCCTATGCGTCCTCCCACTATTATGATAATTCCATTATAGGAGTGTTTTACCAATGGTTGTGGCTAAATCATGGTGGCTAGAAGGACGTGCTGATGTGACCAGAAGGGGCGGGGCCTCAGCCAACATAGCTGATACCAGGAAGTAACATTTTTCTTTTGGCTGAGGCCCCGCTCCTTCTGGTCACATGGTTATGATATCAGCAGTTTCTTTTAGCTAATTCAAGGATCCAGCTCACCCATGTCTGACCTCACCGCACCTCAGTCACTGAAGACCGACCCCTGCCCTGGCCGCACAGCAATAAATCAAAAGAGGAATCCAGCTGAAGGTCGACCGTGGACCTTCAGCTGGATTCCTCTTTTGATTAGTTTCTTTTAGCCACAACTTTCTATAACGGAATTAGCATAAATAATACATAGGTGGGCAGAAATCACTATGAATACCCACCCCAGCTATTAGATGCTCGGCAGCTGCTGCTAAACCCTCATTTAGCCAGCGGCTTGCTTACAAGCCCTTGCCCACCACATACATGACAAGAGTGCATGTGACCTCAATGGACAGTTGGAAAAAAGCTTCTGCCAGCCACCTTTGGCAGCTGCTACTACTACATATTCAACCCTTCTCTCCTTGGAAATCTAGCCACTCCATACACGTTGATGGCCGGCAAGTACAGCCAATTTCAGCCTACATTTATAGAATGTAACTGGTCACATTTAGCCCAAAGCTAATGTGCACACTGTCTGGATGTCGCACTGTCCTCAGTACACCCAGTGATTTATACGGAGGTCCATCAAGCTTTCTATTGCCATCAGGGCGAGAAAAAAAAAATTAAACTCATTCTGAAGGATCATGAGTGGCTGCACTAAGCCAATCAAAGTTGAGCAGGGTATCTAAGTCAAAGTCGATTGGCTGAGAGCAGAAACCTGAAGGTGAGTGGCTCACAAGGCTCTTTCCAGATGTCCTTTTCAGCTGGATGCTAGTTTCCAACTCTGGCTCTTACAGTGGAAGTCAATAGTTCTCTGTGGATGAGGCTAATGTGGCCATCACATAGTGGCTCTTGGGTTACAATGTAGCTGCACTTTTAGAAAAATGTTGACATCAGAGATTTGTCAGGAGTTTTGGCTAGTGACAGATTTCTGAAACAATGGAGCAGAAGCCAAGTGCAGTACATCGGACACTAATAACGGTCTTGGATGGCCTATTGATAAGACTAAAGAACAACTTGGCTGAGGGATGCTGACCCTTTGTTTTAGAAATTAGAGGGTGACTAATCAACATCTGACACGTCTCGCTGCCAATTTTCTGAAGATGCAACTCCATCTCCTGACATCTAAGATGCCACCATTGGTAGTGAAGCTTCTATAGGGGTCCCATGGCTGGTGCGCCCCGCTCACTTACCACCTTCTGGTAGGACACATCTCTAGTCTAAAACACCTGGTGGTCCGAATTATGGGTACATGCCATCATTGGTAGTGAAGAGTCTATGGGAGCCACCATGGCAGATGCTCCCGCTCACACACCACCCCCAGGACCATCAGACAGTCCACAACTTCAGCTGTACCCACTTCTAGAAGCACTTTCCAGTGCCAGCATATCAGCCAGGTCAGGAGACACCCCCACAGCCTGGCAGCACACAGCCCCCCTCAGGACTTTCCCAAACTTTCCCCAACCAGTCCCAGCTCAGGCAGCAGGGGCAGCCGTGCCCAGTATCTCACCCTGGGCAGATCTCTCAGCTGGTTGGCATCCAGAAGCAGCTCCTCCAGGCTCCGGCTGTACCTGTAGATCTCCTCGGGCACGGCCAGCAGGGAGCAGTGCCTCTTGTCCACAGACTCCACATGACGGTTACACCGCCACAGGGGGATGCAATGAAACATCCCCGAGGAAGGTCCAAACCAGCGGCCCAGCGTGTCTATTGTGCCCGCGGGCTCCGCCTGGCAGCGGCTCACTGCCAATCACTGTGTATGTCCCGGTGCAGCGTCACCATCCAGGTGCATGCAGCACAAGTTTCCAAACTCCCGAGAGTCACGTCCCCCGGTGCAGACAATGCCCCTGTGCCCGCGGGTCACCCGGAAGTAACCTGAGCATTCAGCGCGTCCCGGCTCCCGCCCCGTGTGGACATGTACACATGGACCGGTGTGTGAGGCCGCCTCCCCCTGTTATCACCTCAGCTCCCCTCCCTCCTCCGCCACTGTGACGTCCCAGTGTCCGCCCTTCCCGGCTCTGGTGTCAGCGCTCCGGGCTCGTCCTGCAGGAGGCGGGGACGTCTGGCGAGGCCTTCCCGAGCTTCCCGGCATTACCCTGCTGACACCGGGAGAAGGGGGAGAGAGCGGCAGGGAGAAGCGGGCAGCGGCCTGGAGAGTGGCCGAGAGAAGGGGGGGACAGCCCAGAGAAGGGAGGAGAACGGCTGGGAGAAGGGGGAGAGGTAGCAGCCCAGACAATGGAGGAGAGCAAGGGAGAAGGGAGTGAGGTAGTAGCCCAGACAATGGAGGAGAGCAAGGGAGAAGGGAGTGAGGTAGCAGCCCAGACAATGGAGGAGAGCAAGGGAGAAGGGAGTGAGGTAGCAGCCCAGACAATGGAGGAGAGCAAGGGAGAAGGGAGTGAGGTAGCAGCCCAGACAATGGAGGAGAGCAAGGGAGAAGGGAGTGAGGTAGCAGCCCAGACAATGGAGGAGAGCAAGGGAGAAGGGAGTGAGGTAGCAGCCCAGAGAAGGGGAAAGGGACCGGCGAGAGAAAGGAGAGGAGTGCAGCCGGGAGAAGGGAAGAGATGGGGAAAGAGTGCAGCCCAGAGAAGGGGAGAGAGCAGCCCAGTGATGGGAGGAGAGCGGCCAAGAGAAGGCAACAGCAATCTAAGGGAAGAGCGCGGCCAAGAGAAAGGGAGGAGAGCAGCCTAGAGAAGGGAGAAGAGTGAGCAGCCGAGAGAAGCGGGCAGCGGCCTGGAGAGTGGCCGAGAGAAGGGTAGAGAGTAGCCCAGACAAGGGAGGAGAGCGCCTGGGAGAAGGGGGATAGGTAGCAGCCCACAGAAGGGGAGTGCAGTCGGGAGAAGGGCAGAGAGTTGGCCCAGAGAAGGGCAGATAGCAGCCCAGGGATGGGAGGAGAGCGGCCCAGAGTAAAGAGGGGAGGGTGGCCAAGAGAAGGCAACAGCAATTAGGAGAAGGTAAGAGTGTGGCCGAGAGCAGGGGATGAGGGAGAGGGTCCAAGAGAAGGGGAGAAAACTGCCCAGGGAAGGGTGGAGAGCAGCCGAGAGAAGGGAAGAGCAGCCTAGAGAAGGGGAGAAAGGGCGGCCAAGGGGGGAGAGAGAGTGGCCTAGAGATGGGGAAGAGTGCGGCCAAGGGGGGAGAGAGAGTGGCCTAGAGATGGGGAAGAGTGCGGCCAAGAGAGGGGGGAGAGCGCTGCTGAGAGATGGGAGAGGGCGGCGCAGAGACGGGGAGACAGCAGCCAAGAGAAGGGGAGAGAGGGCTGAGAAGGAGAGAGAGCGTCCAAGAGAGGGGAAAAGAGGAGTGAGAGCAGCCAAAAGAAGCGGAAAGAGAGTGGTCGAGAAATGGGAAAAGCGTGGCTGAGTGAGGAGGAGAGCCCAATAGGAGGGGAAGAGAAAGCGGCCAATAGAGGGGGGGAGAGCAGCCAACAGAATGGGAGATAGAGCAGCTGCAATAAAGGGGCGTGCGGCCGAAAGGAGAGAGTAGGCGAAAGAGCAGCTGAGAGAAGGTGATCTAGCGGCCCAGAGATGGGGAGAGAGAGGCCAAGAGAACGGGAGGGAGGGGATGAGAGTAGAGGGACCGAGAAAAGGTAGGAGAGCGGCCCAGAGAGAGGGAGGGAACAACAAAGAGAAAGGGGGAAAGTGACTAAGAGGGAGCAGTACCCGAGAGAAAGTCAGAGTGTGGCCGAGAGAAGGGGATAGAGTGGCCAAGAGATGGAAAGGGAGAGGCTGAGAGAAAGGGTGCGTGCGGCCGAGAAAGGGGGGAGAGCGGCCAGAGAAGGGGGGCAGTGGCCAAAAAAAGGGGAGAGAGCAGCTGAGAGAAGGGCGGCAGCGGCTGAGTGAAGAGGGAAATGCTGCCAGATGGGAGAAAGGGTTGAGAGACGGGGGGCATTGGATGAGAAAAGGGGGGAGAGCAGAGAAGAGGAGGCACCGGCCAAGAAAGGGGGAGAGCGAGGCAGAGGCCAGGAGAAGTGGAGGGAGCGGCAAACGAAGGAGAGGCAGAGGCTAAGAGAAGGGGAGAAAGTGACCTAGAGAAAGGGGACGAGTGGGGGACATAATAGAATGAAGAAAAGGAATAAATAAAAAGGATGAACATAATTTATTGGTCTAAAAAAGATGTATAATAGGTTTCTTGTACATCTTTGACATGAAATACATGTACATAATGTGGGAAAGAACATATATCCCATATAAACAATGGGAATATAACATTCCCTGTGCTTCGGTGGAAAATTAACATGGTGTGTATGTAGATTACTGGGGAATGAACACACATCCCATATAAACAGGTGTATATTATATTCCCTGTGCTTGTTAGGTGGGGAATGAACATGGGATATATGTAGATTTCATGGGAATAAACACTTATATTTCATATAAACAGAGGTATATTATATTCCCTGTACTTAGGTGGAGAATGAATAAGTAATATATTTAGATAATGGGGAAATGAACATATTCCATATGATATTCCCTAAGAAGCGTTCATTAAAGATTTCCCCTTAACCACTTCTATTTCTATTTATCGCAGGATGCTGAAACTGCACCTAGCCCAAAACGTCAAGATTAGTGTGGGGGGTCCGTGGAAAAAAAAAATCATACAAGACCATATGTATCTGCTCACTGGGATTCCTGGCTGCAAACCCCTTTCACTTTATTACTGTTCTGTATTCCACTGGGTCCATTATCACACCTCACACCACTTCAGCATCTGTAAAAGAAAGACCATTATCAATTCAGAGTTGCAAATTGGCATGTAACATATAGAGACTTATATCATTACACGTGTGGAGTTTCAGCATCCTGCGGTAAATAGGAATGGGTCAGGGGAAATCTTTAATGAACACCCCTGGTATATGTACACTTTAGGGGAATGAACACATATTCCATATAAACGTTTATATTATACTCCCTGTGCTTCTTAGGTAGGGAATGATCATGGAATATACAGTGACAAAAGGGTAACAATTATTTATTTATTTTTTTTTTATTTTTATTTTAGGCTCCATATCTCAACATCCACTACAGCTTTGAGTGTGAAACTACCCTCATTTTATAGCCAATCCGTTTGGCTATCTCATAGGTAAATTTGACTTGCAATTATTTAGCATATGATTACTTATGCAGATTCTTGTCATGTCACTGCATTGTTACAGTTTTGCTCCTGGTGGTGGAGAAATTATTTTTTTCCTGTATACTACAAATTACAACCTGTTCTCACATTCTCTAATAGCTCAGTGTGTTATTACGTTGATTCCCAAGCGAAAGGTCACTGGTTTGAATTAAGGTGCAGCCATGAAGGACATTTTCCAAGAAAAGAGAAGCAGCATAACCCAGCTCATTGATAACGGCATCTCAGCCAAAATAATTGCCAAACTGCATAACGTGAATACCATGACAGTTGGGAGAACACAATATAAAGCCATACATTCAGTAGCCAAGAAGTGGACGTACAGGCAAAGTATCAGGAGTCAACAAGTCGGCTCATCACTAAGTCTATCCATAGCTCGTATGCTTCGTAATAGTGAGATCAAAGACGTCCATGCAAGCATTGTGCAATGCACTTTACTCAAGTCTGGAATAGTAGTCTGAAAAAAATTGAAGAAGCCTTGACAAGATGATTGTCTATAAAACGAAAGTAGTCTCAGGTTCAAAGCTGTAGTGGATGTTGAGATATGGAGCCTGAAAGTCAAACGTTCAAAACATTCTTTCCCCTTTGCTCGTCACTGTAGATTACATGGGAATGAACATATATCCCATATATAACCAGGTATATATTAAACTCCCTGTGCGTTTTAGGAGGTGAATGAACATTGAATATGTAGAATATAATCTGAAAAAACTGGTGGTATTCACTGACCAAGTGTTTTCAATTGAAAAGTGCTACAGTTGGTGGGCTATGCACATGCAAACTCCGGTGCAATTTTATTGAAGATTTCAACTACAACGTGAACATAGCACTGGGCACGCGCTGGCCCCGCCTCTGATAGGACGCTTTCAGCATTTTGTAATGAATAAAAAAAAAATACAATATATATTGTGACGCAGTAAAGGGTATGGTGGTTGATGGGAACCATATCCCTCAGATTATGTGCCTTTCGCCAAGGTGAGCGGCAGAGAAAAGGTTAATCCTAACTTGACCTGGATCTTCTCTGCTAGGTCAGGTTCTGAGGCAACGTCTGATGTACACGGGTGAATACTTAGCACAGCATAAATAGACAGTCAGCTCTTCTCAGTGTCAGGGTGGTTGGGCTGGAGAACTGAAGCAGTCTGTCTGTTGGGAAGGAAGAGGAAACCAAGCTGTATGGGCTGGAATGTCTGGGACTGATGTTATGCTGTTTACCAAGCTGGACTTTTTCTTTTGTAACCTTGTAACCCTGTCTGAAGTAAGACTTTGCATTATGTTTGTGTTAGTGTGAATAAAATACTGATTTTTTTTTTTTTTCTTGGACTGAAAACCCATGTATGACTGTTTACTGCATCCTTGCCATCGTCAACCAGAGCTGATTCCCTACATTTGGTGGCTTGAAGCAGTCAAACGCAGAGCGGCCAGTTCAATTGGGGGTTTTTTGCACTTCTGACTGGTTACCAGTGTATGTCCTGGGTGAAAGGATTGTCGCAAACCCAGTCCGGGTAATGTGCAGAGATGAAGGCTGTGATGAAAGTGCTTATGGAGGCCACTAGGCAGCAGCATTTATTTAATCAAAAGTCCACTCAGCGGCAGCAGGAGGCTACTCGGCAGCAGCAGATATTTAAGCAAGAGACTACTCGGCGGTAGAAGGAGGCTGCTCAGCGTCAGCAAGAGGCTGCTCAGCAGCAGCAGATATTTAATCAGCAGCAGCAGGAGGCTACCTAGCAGCAGCAGATATTTAGGAGGCTTATCTGCATCAGCAGGAGACTAATCAGCTGTTGGTACAGTACCTAATGACATCACAGTCTGTGGTAACTCCACCGGTAATTCGCAACGCCAGGAAAACAGTCCATATGGCGATACCCAAGATGGAGGCCACCGAGGACATTGAGTCCTATCTGGATAGTTTTGAGAGAGTGGCCGAGAGAGGGACTACCCCAGGACCAATTGGTGGAAATAGTCGCTCCATTATTGGCAGCAGGACCCCAGAAAGCCTATCATGACCTGCCAGGCAAGCAAGCAAAGGACTACGCAGTTATTAATGGTGAGCTACTGGCATGACTGGATGACTGGGTGTAAATGTGTTAGTTCGGGCCCAGCGAGTACACGAGTGGGAGTTTGACTCTTCTAAACCAGCCAGGTCCCATGGTTACAACTTGCTACACCTGACACAGAAATGGCTGCAGCCCGAGGTACTGTCACCCACTGCTATGGTTGACTGCATAGTAACAGATAAGTTCTGGAGGGCCTTACCTTCCCCCTTCAACACTGGGTGGGACAGGCGATTCACAATAATATGCTCCAGATGATGATGGTGGACCTTATAATACCAATATGAAACTACCAAGGACCTCCAGGGTGGGACCCTGGGAAGGTTGACAAAAAAGTCCCGTAAGTCCCCACCCCTGACCCATCGAGCGGAGCCCCGGAGGGCTGTACAGGACTTATCAGAAGGTGATCGGGTTGCCGTTGTCTGCTGGTGATGCCAGGAGCCAGGCAATGTGAGAACTGACTGCCCCCAACTGGTTGAACCTATGGACACTAATTTTGGGTACCATCAGTCCCTTTTTGCTAAAACGTTTGTGCAACTGGCACCCCAAAGGATCTCAGTGATGGACATCTGTGTTGGGTTGAGGTGGAGGGCACCCCGGCAGTGACCTTACTCGACTCAGGGAGTCATGTGACCTTGGTGTGAGATAGCCTGGTGCAGCCCACAGAGTTCACCAGCAGGAAATTTGGTGTATTGTGCATTCACGAGGACTTAAAAAACTACCCTACTGATAATAAATACACCTGCCTGAAGATGATGCAATGAAGTGGGGGTAGTAGAAAACCTGCATTATGAGCTGATAGGAGGGATTTTCCACTATTCTCGGCTCTATGGCCAACAATTAAGCCACTTGGGGAACTGGAGTCAGGGCTGGTAAAGTCCACAGAAAGTTATTTTGAAGGAGTGCAGGAGCCTTGTAGGCCCGAGGAGGAGACGCCGGAGACGAACCCCATGAAAGTAATGGCCGGGGAAGTAGAGGACTTGCCGCCGGCTCCTGAATTGTCAGGCTTAAATGTCTCGAGTGACAAGTTTGGTACAACACAACTGTGAGACCCTAATTTGTCCTGGGCCAGGCAAGATGTGTTAATTATTGATGGGAACCCCAACAACCCGGGGCGGATGCCATGTTTCCATGTTTTGAGGTGACCCATGACCTGTTGTATCAAGTTGTCAAAATACAGAGTGAGGTGGTAGAACAATTGATGGTACCACAGGCCTATCACAGGTTGGTAATGAACCTGTCCCATCCTCACCTACTTGGCGGACAGTTGGGCCACAAGAAAACCCTTGATTGTATACTGCCGCCGTTTTACTAGCCTGGTGTCCACGAAGAAGTAAAACGGTATTGTGATTCCTGTTCAGTGTGTCAGATGACCAGTCCGCAGCCACACTTTTGAAGCCCTTTGGTGTTAGGGGAGACCTCCGGGTCTCTCAGGGTCTGGGAGGAGGATTCTAAATCAGAACTGCGCAGATGTATATAAATCAGGAAAAATGACCACACAGAGACGTATCTCCATCCGGGAGAAGCACAGTGCTCTTCTAACCTGTGTATTGTTAAAAAAAAAAAAAAAAACAGGTATACAGTTCATTCAGTACATCCGTATTGCTATTAACCAATTATCTAACTTGGTTCCTCTTATTCCCTTATTTGGTTAGAGTTTTCTACATGACTATACTGTCCTTGATGAGGCACCTGGAGATAAGCAAAAGTCTATGCACGTACGTCAGTAGCTTGTTAAGGCCACTTCACACATAACGAGATCGTGAACGAGATCGTTGCTACGTCACAGTTTCTGTGATGCAACGACTTCACTAGCGATCTCGTCATGTTTGACACGTACCAACGATCCGCCCCCTGCTGTGAAATCGTTAGTCGATGCTGAACAGCCTGGGCCATTTTTGGCTCGTTGGAGTCCTGCTGGGCAGGATGAATCTGTATGTTTGACACCTAGCTAACGATTTTGTTAACGACCTAGATGAGTGAAATGTAGGCGTGTAGTTGCGTCCCCGTTTCTGGGGTTTTTGGTTTGGTTTTGGTTTGGTTTTTGGTTTGCGCTGAGAACACTACTACGTTCTGATTGGGTATCGCTTCATGCTTTGTTCCCTTTTGAGTCTTGGGATAGAACCTGTGACTACACCCAGATTCATTCGTGCTTTGTTCCCGATTGCTTGCTTGCTTTTCGGATCAAAGCAGCAGCTTCACTCGCATTGATCCCTCTTTCGTTCCCGAGTGTGTTGCTTTGAGGATTGAAGCTGCGATTAATAATAGATAGTATAATACTATTCTTCACTGATAGACGGCTATATTCCCTGGACACTGTAGGTCATTTTTTGAGGGTCTCAAATTTGTTTCATGTTCTTGCTATGATAGTATTTATTATGCTAGATAATGAAAGTGCTTGGCTGTTATCTGTGTACATAATGCCTTTTACAGGGGGTCTCAAGTGCGTACATCCATAGTGCCATTCTTTTATGTGTCCTACTACTATCATCGCTGGCTATTTTGTCTCTCTGCTACAGCCACCTTTTTGTGTCTCTGCCACAGCCACAAATAGAACAGGTGCACTTGCACTTCTATGGGGGTGGCCATTTTATTGTCTCTGCCACACCCCAACAAAATATTGTGATTGTTTTATTGCAACTTCTCTCATCTTTACATATAATTTTTGCAGTGTGGACATCATGAACGACACACAGCGTGCTGTGCTGGGTGCTGCATTGATGTTTGAGGCCGGTCGGCTACGTGATGGGGAACAGAGGCGTTCCAAACGAAAGCGTCGCATGTGGACCAGAGTGGCTGCAGAAGAGGTACAAATACTCCCACATGCAACTTGTAAGAAAGCTGCAGGAGAACAATCCTCTGGATTTCCACAACTTTCTGCGGATGTCAGAGGAATCATTCAAACTTTTACTGGAAAGAGTTACGCCTCTTATTCTGCGCAAGAATACAGCGATGCGTGCTGCCATCCTGGCAGATGAAAGATTGTCAGTCACGCTGTGATACCTGGCCACCGGACGCTCCCTGCAAGACTTGCATTTTTCTTCTGCAATTTCAAGATCCCTGCTCAGCGTTCTAATTCTGGAGACATGTAGAGCTATTTTCCACAGTCTACGTAGCTACATTGAGTTCCCCAAAACAGTGGAGGAATGGAAAAAGATTGCCTCCGATTTTGAGCGGCTTTGGCAGTTCCTGAACTGTGGTGGGGCTTTGGATGGGAAACGTGCGGATCACTCAACCACTGAACAGCGGATCCTATTTCTATAATTATAAGGGCTATTTCAGCATCATCCTAATGGCCCTTGTGAATGCCAATTACGAATTTATTGCTGTTGATGTTGGCATGAATGGCAGGGTTTCCGACAGTGTGGTTTTAGAGCACACAGGCTTTGGTGAACTTGCCTCCCAACTCTGACACTACCGCAAACCTTAATTTTGTATTTGTGGGCGATGAAGCATTCCCACTTCATCCGAATCTTATGAAATCATTCCCCCTGAAAAGTCTAACGGCGGAAAGACATGTTCAATTACAGATTATCAAGGGCACGCAGGGTTGTGGAAAATGCCTTTGGGATCATGGCAAATCGCTTCAGAGTTTTCCATAAACCGATTAACATAAGGCTACCATCGATAGACTCAGTTGTTTTGGCATGTTGCATTCTGCACAACTTCCTTCGCTGGCGAGATGCAATTGTGTACTGTCCAACAGGCTTTGTAGACTCTGTTGACTTTACAAACGGGGAAGTGGTGCTTGGTGAATGGCATTCTGATGCTCCGTAAATCGCAGGACTTCAACCATTGGCGCCCGGCAGAAATACTGATGATGCGAAGGCCTGTCGAGAAAAGTACTGACAATATTTTAATGGTCCTGGTGCAATTACGTGGCAGCATTAGATAGAGTATTGTATTGATCACATTTATGCAGAGCTATAATTTCTTGTATTGATTTGTTTAATAAACTTTCCTTCTTAATTTTAAAATATTAGTTAGATGTACTATTATATTCATCAGATTTATACTGAACTGTCATTTCTTGTATTGAGTACTTTAATAAACAGTTCTTTTTACTTTTCACAAGATTTGTTTGTCATTCATTCACTAGTAAGGGCTACTTTACATCAGTGCAATTTTTGAAACTTTTTTTTAGGACATTAGAAGGGTTCAAAGTTCAACAGCAATTTTGCATTTTTACAACCAAATGTAAAATGGAACCCATCACTTTTGAAGTGACTTTGAGAGGCCTCCAAGCCACTTAACAGCGATGTTGCTGCCAATCAAACCCGGCCATTAAGTTTGTGCGCCACGGGCAAAATGGCTGCCCGTGGCATACAATATCACTGGGCTCTGTCACACGTAGTTACCTACCTAACGACAGGCGTCCGTTAGAAGTGCAGGGGCGGAGAGCAGTCGCATGAAAGACTGCAGGAACAGAATCCCGCCATGATGCATACGGTGCGTCAAGGGTCGTTTTGGCACCAACCGCGTGCCAAAAAGTGCGCCCAAACTTGATTTCCACCACATATAAGATATCAGTGTAGTAAGGAGAAATTGCACAATAAATTTGATCGTACTTTTTTTCCTGATATGCTTGTGACAATACTCAATTTTATGGCAACAGTTACATTTTTGTGTTAAAAAGTCAAATGTTCACTTTTAACTTCCACATTGCTTTACTTCGTGTGAAACGCTTGAAAGGTTAATTAACTACTTGGATTTGGTCTTGAGCTGTGTGAGGGATGCATCATTTTGGACTCTTCTCCACTTGCGATTTCCATGTGCAAGTGCAATTCGATAAAAAAATCAGATCGCACTCCCACCAGTGTTAAATCAATGAAGCCGTGTACTCTTGCAACATTTTTTTTTACTAACGAGGCCGTATCTGCGTCACTGATACTGTGACCAAAACGACATCCCTTTTGCGATTTTCTCAAAATTGTTTGTGCTCACGCAGTTGGTGCTCAAACGACCCTTGCCGCACCGTATGCGTCATGGCGGGATTCCGTTCCTGCAGCTCTGGTGACCGGCTTCACTGACATGTCACCATTGCTGAAGTTACGTGAGGATCTGTAGTCGACCCCAGGGGGGGGTGGTTTTGCCCCCCCACCCCGTGGCTACAATCATTCTGATTTGTAGTTGAAAGTGACAGTTTCACTTTCACCTTCAATCATAACAATTGTAATATTTCACCAATCAAACTTGGAGAAATATTACAATCCAGCCATGGTCGAAGATGCAATATCATCGGCCATTGGCTGGAGCAGGGCCACCTCCCCAACCCCAATCTGATTGGAGCTAGTGTCCATGTGACACTATCCGTCTAATCAGATGTGAAGAGGCGTGACAGTGGGTGACGCAACTGCGTAGGCGATGCAGACGCAACTGCTACTGAGAAGGATACGCCCTCCCTTCTATGAGACAGCATGGCGGCACGCAGTCGAGCAACAGCTTGAGGGGAGGTGGAAGTCCGCTATTTAATAAGAGAAGTGGATGCTCGTGACTACGACTGCCAGGGACCGCATGGGCATCCACTTCTGCATAAAAAGGCGGTGCTGAGGAGGATCCAGCGAGGTCTGAGGAGACGTTTCAATTTGGAGAGGACCTGTTCCCAGATCCGCAAGAAGCTTGCGGATCTGTGATACCGTTCGAGTGACAGGATCACAGCCATACAGGCATAGAGGCAGCGCAACCGAGGTGGATGTAGATGATCGTGCCTAGGGAACTTACAATGGTAGTGATATATATATATATATATATATATATATATATATATATATATATATATATATATATATATATATAGAGAGAGAGAAATATATACATAGATAGATGTGTGTATATATATATATATATATATATATATATATATATATATATATATATATATATATATATATATATATAAAAAGATATATAGATAGATATATGTATACCTACAGTACTGACCAAAAGTTTGGGCACACCTTGTCATACTGTATGTATGTGTGTATATATATATATATATATATTTTTTTTTATTTATGTATGTATTATGTAATATATATGTGTAATAAGATAAATTCTCTCCAGGAACACAACATCAGCCCCCAGAGGAGCATGGGCCCCCAGAGGAGCAAGAGCCCCCGGTACAGCAAGTGCATGATGGTAATTGTTTTACATAAAATAAGCTCCATATAAATTGCAAAACATAAAGCTGTCGTGTACTATTAAGTGATTGTTTGCATAGACGCTATTCCAACCACGTTGGGCTCCATCAGTCCCTCTGTGTCAGATGAGGAGGAAAGCCGTAAGTGTTAAACATGAATCTCGTACCTCTTACTAATAAGCAGAAAGAAAAATTATAATTTTAAACTTTTACCATTCCCTCCATAGGAATCCCGACTTTGGCAGACCTCCTCTCTTCTCACTCCAGCATAATGGGATCCCTGAGAAGAATTTTGTCTGCACAGAGGAGACTGATGACCAGAGTCGACCATCATGCATTGATGCTGGCCCGTTATGCGGCTGGCCAAGCGGAGGGCAGCAGCCGTTCATTTTTTTTTTTTTGTGAACAGGTTTCTAAGTTCATTTAGTTCCAATGCAAGTTCTGGAATATATTCCATTTTGAATTTTGAATATTTCAATGCCCACAGTTTTCGCCTTTGTATGGCTGTCATCAATGGCTTCTTTGGGGCCTTGCAACATCTCAAGCCTGCTTCCAAACATGTCTTCCTAACAGTTGATGTTGATAACTCAATATTTTTTGGGTTGAATTTACATGTTGTATTATAAAGACTTTAAAATGGATATCAGCTGTTTGGTACGTGTCATTTCAAAAAGCAAATAAACATCTTGCATCACTCACAAACATTATATTACATGTATGCATCTGTATAGATGCACCAACCCCATTATCCCACCTTTGGCCTGGTAGTAACGAGTGGTGGTCGGACCCGGGCTCGTACAGCCATCCATCCTCTCAACCGTAGAAAGGGATTATTTACTGGGGAGTGAGTTGTCGGTGAGGCCACCCGTGGGTTGCGGTGACTGATGGTGAGACGGTTAGGGGAGGTGTAGTCCCGGGGCCCTGGTGTATGGGATAAATGGCTGTGGAAGGTGACGTGCAGGGTTGGACCGGCGGTAAATGGTGTACTCACAGTTCACAATAATTACACACAGAGTCCCGTGGTAAACCAAATTGCCAATGACCGGTCGCCACCGGCAGGTGTTATCGAGTCCCACACCCGGGTGTAGCAAACAGGGGTCCCTTCCTCCTGCACTCAGTGTTTGTGTCTTCACTTGGACATTTCCACTTGGAATGGGTAAGTCCACTCCTGGTACTGTGTATATTGGGAGCTGCGGCCTGCGAAATAGGACCATCCGGATCTCTGTGGGTTTTTGACGGATACCACTTAACGTCTCCCACGACCGGATCGCCGTCGCCTGTGAGCCTACTTGCCGACTGCCACCTAGTCCAGGGGCTCCAACCTCTGACTCCGCTGTGCTTCAGACTCCTCCACTTCAACTGTCAGTACTTGACTCCTGTGTTCCCGCCCCTGACACCTCAGGACCCCTAGGTGTGTGCTCCCATCTGCCTGGTTCCGCCCACTGGTGTGTCCTTATTGTCACAAGGGGATGACTAGGCTTTACTGGCTGTGTGGTGTACCTGGGTGTGGGTTTGGTGTTGGTATGCCAATGAGGGTGGAGTATGGTACAACCTCTGTGACTACCGGGTTTTGCCAGGGTGTCACAACTGTGACGACATGGGTTAAAGTTTCTTAAAATCCAGCCAGACAGCATGATAGATTGTCTATAGACGGGGGAGAAGTCCCTCATTGTTTTTACAAGACTCTTGTTGACTCAATGTACTTGTGTTGGCCACTGAAACATAGACGTATTGTAGTTGTGTATTGATAATGTAATTACCTTAGTAGCCATTGTCTAGACGGTGACTCCCAGTTTACATGTACACCCTCAGGCTTTCTACCCATATCATTTAAATGAACATTGCCCATGCAGCTTGAAATTCCTCCAATGGGAGAAGCAATCTTGTCCAACCAATCGATGAGGACACAGTGTATCCTAAGGGAAAGTTATGGCTATAAAAGGGACTTCTTTAAGCTACCAGGTTTGTTGATGGTTGATGGATTCAGTCTAAGCTCTTTGGAGCTGACTGGAGGATCAGGACATCTTATGGCTTCAATCTAGGGACTCCGGATCCGGTTGGAGACCATATCCACAGCCTAGGGATTTCGACTCCGGCTGCCAGGATTGTAACATCAAACCAGGACTACCTAAGGAGGACACGCAGGTTGGGACAGTTCAGTCACCTGTTACAGACTTTGCAGACCTCAGACAGCTTGGAACCTGTGAGGCATGGACATTCTAATCCCTGGTGAGCCAGCGGAAGGGTGAGACTCTGTTGCCTGTTACATTTGTGTGTTTTGCTGGTTATGTGTTATGTGCTGTTAATTGTTTGGGGATCCAATAAAGTCTAATTATTGTGGTTCCCTCACCCTGTGTTGTCTGAGTAGTGTTACGCCCACGGTTAAGGAGGCCGGCGTTCAGTTGGGATGAGCCCTGAGCCACGCTGTCTTTCTAAAGGCGGCGGGTTTAGTGAACGAGAGTGCCCACTGAGCCCCGTGTCTCCACAACAACTATATGCTGAATTAAGTAAAGCAGGCTGCAAGATTGAACCAAAAGAAATTTATTATTACAATCAAGATGAAACAATCAATTAAAATTCCACACAAATAACAATCTCAGTTGCCATCTTCATATCGGGTGGCATATCCTGGCCTGAGGGGAGACGAAAGTTGTGATAAAAAGGATTGATTTGAAAACATGGGATACTGTGGTTGGGAATACTGTGGGGGAGCTCAAGGTGCATGTTCGGTGGAGGCATCCTCTTCTGTGTACTGCAGAGGGGCTGTGGATGAATCCATGAAGTAGATGTATCTGGCTGGATCATACTAAAAGTAACAGTCTCATCAAGTTCACCGCATGATGCCTTCCTTAGGACCTCGAACATGAGTCTCTGCGTGCTCCCTCTGTGTGGCCTCTAGTTTGCTTACTCTGTCAGCCGCAAATGTTGCAAAGGTGTCGACTGGTGGGCTTTTTTGCTGGGATAGAACTTTGTTCACTAATAAAAATCGGCGGATGTCACTGGGGCGGCCTTCCTTTTCCGAAAATTTGTTTGCCGCGTTTCAGCAGAGGGCGCAGGTTATTCATTAGCTTCCTCAATCGCCTCGGAAAACGTCGTGGGGTTGTCGTCCAATTGGGGCGTCACCATATCTGGCTGAGGGTTCTGCGGGAACAGAAAAATATTTTTTAAAGTAAAAGCCATACATTTTAATAAGTATTATATTAAATTTAAGTGTGAAAAAAATTGTAAAGGGATAACTTTTCAAAACTGCACAATAAATCATGGTAACAAATAGTTACTATTTTGTATTCATCTATGGCATGTACATACAAAGTTTTAATGCTATGTACCGTGAAGCAAATAAGGTACTTACATCTACAACAGCGGAGTCTAACGTCATGTCATCGATCGGGATTTCCGGTTGCGGATCCTGGGTTGGTATATATGATCTTAACATCCTTCTGGGTAGCTCCTGGTCCCTCGTGAATTCTAGTAGATTATAATACCACAAAGGAGATACATAGACCTGGTCGGTGCCGGCCCCAGACTTTTTAGACTTCTCCACCTTGTTCACCTCCTTCTTGTAGACTGTCCGCAATCCCTGGATTTTCTTTTTAATGATTTTGGCATCCACTGCCTCGCCTCCACTATGTTTTTTAAATAGTTCGACAAATTGCGCATAGGCCTCTTGTTTTTTCATTCTGTTCGAATAATCGGGTGATTTTATTTTCCATAGGCAGGGCAGTGATTGATACAACTCCAAAAGCTCGAGCACAAAGTCTTGGGTGTTGTAATAAGACATCTGAAATAAAGAATGCAAAAATTATATGTAAAGATGAGAGAAGTTACAATAAAACAATCACAATTTTTGGTTGGGGTGTGGCAGAGACACTAAAATGGCCGCCCCCTGTTCTATTTGTGGCTGTGGCAGAGACACAAAATGGCAGCTGTAGCTGAGAGACAAAAGAGCCAGCGATGCTAGGATAAGGACACAAAGAACGGCACTATGGATGTACGCACATGAGACCCCCTGTAAAAGGCATTATGTACACAGATAAAAGCCAGCCACTTTTATTATCTCGCATAATAAATACTAATATGCTATAATAGCAAGAACATTAAACAAATTTGAGACCCCCCAAAAAATGACCTACCGTTTTCAAGGAGTATAGCCGTCTATCAGTGAAGAATCCTGGTGGAATCGCAAATTCGATCTCAACGTAAACACTCGGGAACGAAGGAGGGATGAATCCGGGTGCAGATACAGCTTCGATCCGAAAAACAAGCAAGCAACCGGGTACAAAGTAGGAATGAATCAGGGTGGAGTCGCAGGTTCTATTGTCAAAGCAAGGCTCAAAAGAAGTGACAAAGGATGACGCGATACAAAAGTTACCTTCTACGCCCGCCTGCCCAATCAGAATGCAGTATTGGCCACCAATCGGAGTGGAGGGGTGTGGAAAAGGCGACGTCCGCCCAATCAGAACGCAGTATTGGCCACCAATCAGAGCGGAGGGGTATGGAAAAGGTGATGCAAATGCACGCCTACGTGGCTCACTGCGTTTCACTACGCCCCGATTCGAGATCAGAATTGTTACCCCAGCTGTTGTGTGACAGGGTCCCGACGATTTACAAGATCAATATACGGGTCGCATGCTCGTTCCTAAAGTCGGTGTGTGTGACACCTCACATACGATTTCACCAACGACTCAGCAACGATCCGGGAACTGTGACGTAGTAGCGATCTTGTTCACGATCTCGTTATGTGTGACTAGACCTTTACTGACACTCAAGGGACAAGTTTGAGGTGGTCTCCTGAATGCCTGCATTGTTCAGCTTAGCATAATTATTTTCAATAAAATATTTCAGGATGTGCATCCTAGTATACATGATAGCATTTAAGCAATGGTTATACAAAGACAGATGATCTTATTATATCGGACAACTGATTCATAGCCTAGGCCCTCACATTGGTATCACTGCCCTTTAAAGAGGTACCATTTGAAAGAGTGGCCATGGACCTGATGGGTCCGGTAAATAAGTCCGCAAGGGGACACCAACATATACAGTGCTGGCCAAAAGTATTGGCATCCCTGCAATTCTGTCAGATAATACTCAATTTCTTCTTGAAAATGATTGCAATCACAAATTCTTTGTTATTATTATCTTTATTTATTTTGCTTGCAATGAAAAAACACAAAAGAGAATGAAACAAAAATCAAATCATTGATCATTATACACAAAACTCCAAAAATGGGCCAGACAAAAGTATTGGCACCCTTAGCCTAATACTTGGTTGCACAACCTTTAGCCAAAATAACTGCGAACAACCGCTTCCGGTAACCATCAATGAGTTTCTTACAATGCTATGCTGGAATTTTAGACCATTCTTCTTTGGCAAAACTGCTCCAGGTCCCTGAGATTTGAAGGGTGCCTTCTCCAAACTGCCATTTTGAGATCTCTCCACAGGTGTTCTATGGGATTCAGGTCTAGACTCATTGCTGACCACTTTAGTAGTCTCCAGTGCTTTCTATGAAACCATTTTCTTGTGCTTTTTGAAGTGTGTTTTGGGTCATTGTCCTGCTGGAAGACCCATGACCTCTGAGGAAGACCCAGCTTTCTCACACTGGGCCCTACATTATGCTGCAAAATTTGTTGGTAGTCTTCAGACTTCATAATGCCATGCACACGGTCAAGCAGTCCAGTGCCAGAGGCAACAAAGCAACCCCAACACATCAGGGAACCTCCGCCATGTTTGAGTGTAGGGGCCGTGTTCTTTTCTTTGAATGCCTCTTTTTTTTTCCTGTAAACTATATGTTGATGGCTTTTCCCAAAAAGCTCTACTTTTGTCTCATCTGACCAGAGAACATTCTTCC
This sequence comes from Anomaloglossus baeobatrachus, assembly GCF_048569485.1. NCBI lineage: Eukaryota > Metazoa > Chordata > Amphibia > Anura > Aromobatidae > Anomaloglossus > Anomaloglossus baeobatrachus. The sequence continues at coordinate 409,260,070 of NC_134355.1, forward strand.
AAAACGTTTTAGGCTTTCTCAGGTAAGTTTTGACAAACTCCAGCCTGGCTTTTATATGTCTCGGGGTAAGAAGTGGGGTCTTCCTGGTTATTCTACCATACAGTCCCTTTTCATTCAGACACCGACGGATAGTACGGGTTGACACTGTTGTACCCTCGGACTGCAGGGTAGCTTGAACTTGTTTGGATGTTAGTCGAGGTTCTTTATCCACCATCCGCACAATCTTGCGTTGAAATCTCTCGTCAATTTTTCTTTTCCTTCAACATCTTGGGAGGTTAGCCACAGTGCCATGGGCTTTAAACTTCTTGATGACACTGCGCACCGTAGACACAGGAACTTTCAGGTCTTTGGAGATGGACTTGTAGCCTTGAGATTGCTCATGTTTCCTCGCAATTTGATTCTCAAGTCCTCAGACAGTTCTTTGGTCTTCTTTCTTTTCTCCATGCTCAATGTTGTACACACCAGGACACAGGACAGAGGTTGAGTCATCTTTAATCCATGTCAACTGGCTTCAAGTGTGATTTAGTTATTGCCAACACCTGTTAGGTGCCACAGGTAAGTTACAGGTGCTGTTAATTACCCAAATTAGAGAAACATCACATGATTTTTCAAACAGTGCCAATGCTTTTGTCCACCCCTTTTCTATGTTTGGTATGGAATTATATCCAATTTGGCTTTATGACAATTTTTTTTTAATTTTTTCACTGAAGACAAATGAAGATAATAATACCAAAGAATTTGTGATTGCAATCATTTTCAAGAAGAAACTGAGTATTATCTGACAGAATTGCAGGGGTCCCAATACTTTTGACCAGCACTGTACAGTACAGACCAAACGTTTGGACAAACCTTCTCCTTCAAAGAGTTTTCTTTATTTTCATGACTCTGAAAATTGTAGATTCACATTGAAGGCATCAAAACTATGAATTAACACATATGGAATGAAATACTTAACAAAAAAGTGTGAAACAACTGATAATATGTCTTTTATTCTAGGTTCTTCAAAGTAGCCACCTTTTGCTTTGATTATTGCTTTGCACACTCTTGGCATTCTCTTGATGAGCTTCAAGAGGTAGTCATTGGAAATGGTCTTCCAACAGTCTTGAAGTAGTTCCCAAAGATGTTTATCACTTGTTGGCCCATTTGCCTTCACTCTGCGGTCCAGCTCACCCCAAACCATCTCGATTGGGTTCAGATCTGGTGACTGTGGAGACCAGGTCATTTGTTGTAGCACCCCATTACTCTCCTTCTTAGTCAAATAGCCCTTACACAGCCTGGAGGTGTGTTTGGGGTCATTGTCCTGTTGAAGAATAAATGATGGTCCAACTAAACGCAAACCGGATGGAATAGCATGCCGCTGCAAGATGCTGTTGTAGCCATGCTCGTTCAGTATGCCTTCAATTTTGAATAAATCCCCAACTGTGTAACCAGCAAAGCACCCCCACACCTCCTGCTCCATGCTTCACGGTGGAAACCAGACATGTAGAGTCCATCCGTTCTTCTTTTTTTCTGCGTCGCACAAAAACACGGTGGTTGGATCCAAAGATTTTGGACTCATCAGACCAAAGCACATATTTCTACTGGTCTAATGTCCATTCCTTGTGTTCTTTAGCCCAAACAAGTCTCTTCTGCTTGTTGCCTGTCCTTAGCAGTAGTTTCCTAGCAGCTACTTTACCATGAAGGCCTGCTGTATAAAGTCTCCTCTTAACAGTTGTTCTAGAAATGTGTCTGCTGCTAGAACTCTGTGTGGCATTGACCTGGCCTCTAATCTGAGCTGCTGTTAACCTGCAATTTCTGAGGCTGGTGACTCGTATAAACTTATCCTCCGCAGCAGAGGTGACTCTTGGTCTTCCTGTCCTGTGACGGTCCTCATGTGAGCCAGTTTCTTTGTAGCGTTTGATGGTTTTTGCTACTGCACTTGGGGACACTTTCAAAGTTTTCCCAATTTTTCGGACTGACTGACCTTCATTTCTTAAAGTAATGATGGCCACTCGTTTTTCTTTACTTAGCTGTTTTTTTCTTGCCATAATACAAATTCTAACAGTCTATTCACTAGGACTATCAGCTGTGTATCCACCAGACTTTTGCACAACACAACTGATGGTCCGAAGCCCATTTATAAGCCAAGAAATCCCACTTATTAAACCTGACAGGGCACACCTGTGAAGTGAAAACTATTTCCGGTGACTACCTCTTGAAGCTCATCAAGAGAATGCCAAGAATGTGAAAAGCAGTAATCAAACCAAAAGGTGGCTACTTTGAAGAACCTAGAATATAAGACATATTTTCAGTTGTTTCACAATTTTTTGTTAAGTATTTCATTCCACATGTGTTAATTCATAGTTTTGATGCCTTCAATGTGAATCTACAATTTCCAGAGTCATGAAAATAAAGAAAACTCTTTGAACGAGAAAGTGTGTCCAAACTTTTGGTCTGTACTTTACTTGTGGTTCTTGATTATGCCACCCAATATCCAGAAGCAGTCCCTCTGTGTCATACATTGGCTAAACTCATAGCTAAAGAACTGACCAGGGAACCCCATTTATGTCAAAGATCATAAAGGAACTCGGCAAGTTATTAAGTGTCAAACAGTTACACACATCAGTCTTTCATCCTCAGACAGCCTGGTGGAAAGGTTCAACAAAAGGTTAAAAAACATGCTAAAAAGGGCTGTATCCAAAGATGGGAAGGACTGGGACATCTTGCTTCCCTACTTATTGTTTGCAGTGCAAGAGGTGCCCCAGGCATCCACGGGGTTCTCGCCCTTCCAGCTATTGTACAGCAGACATCCCCAGGGGTTGCTAGTTGTAGCTAAAGAGATATGAGAGCACCAGCCTACCCCACACAAGAGTTTGATAGAACATGTTGCTAAAATGCAGGAGAGAATGGAAACAGTTCTACCATTTGTATGGGAACATATGGAGGAGGCACAATTAGCACAGAGACGGGTCTATAACCGCGCTGCTCAGTTAAGAACCTTTAATCTTGGTGATCGGGTCCTGGTACTTGTACCCACCATAGACAACAAATTCATCGCAAGATGGCAGGGTCCCTATGAGATAATTGAGAAGGTGGGGCCAGTAAACTACAAAGTACACCAACCAGGGCAAAGAAAGCCAGAACAGGTTTATCTTGTTAATTTGCTAAATGCCTGGAAAGATAGGGACAGTGACAATGCGGACAATCTGCTGACTGCGTTTCCTACAGAGTAGACTCCGTTACCTCAAGTGGTTTTGGTAGGGGCCTCCACCACAATTAAAATAGCTGAAACATTGTCCACTAACAGGTCCAGGAGTGCCAGGAGTTTGCTAATCAGAATACAGATGTCTTCTCCGAGCTCCATGGTCATACTTCCATAGTCCACCATGACATTGTTACTGAGCCGCAGGCCAAAGTACAACTAAAGCTATATCGGGTGCTTGAGGCTCGGCGACAAGCCATCGCTGAGGAGGTGAAGTCAATGCTGCAGCTGGGGGTCATTGAGGAATCCTGGAGTGAGTGGGCTAGCCCAATAGTCCTAATTCCTAAACCAGACCATACACTGCAGTTCTCTAATGACTTCCAGAAACCTAATGAAATATCAAAGTTTGATGCCTACTCCATGTCCCAGGTGGATGAGTTGATAGAGAGGTTGGGGAAAGTTCGGTTCTTTTCGACCTTGGACCTCATAAAGGGATACTGGCGGGTGCCCCTGATGGAGGCTGCCAAGGAGAAGACAGCCATTATAACGCTTGAGGGGCTGTATAAGTATAAGGTCTTACCTTTTGCTTTACATGGTGCACCAGCAACATTGCAGCAGATAATGGATGTAGTCCTCCGTCCCCATTGCCGATACGCCTCCGGATACCGTGATAACAATGTAGTGTTTAATGTAGATTGGCAGAATCACTTACCAAAGGTTCAGGCGGCTCTTCGACAAGCAAGGCTAACCGCCAATCTAAAAAAAAAAGTACCCTAGGGGTGGAAGAAGCTCAATATCTGGGGTAAGTTATTGGGTGAGGAGTAGATTGCACCAGACTTGCTAATGCAAGTGTATGGATGCGCGAAAAATATCGCCATACGGATGGCATTCGCATGTCACACGGATCCTTGATGCGAAAAATCTACACAGTCGCACAGCACTCTCATGACACTTCCATGTCATACGGAAGCTAGGTGAGAAAATAAATGCAGACCATACGCAGGACACTCAACTCACTTTTCTGGGCGAGTATTGCAGACATTTTTTAATTGCAAGTGGACAAGAGCCCAAACAAGTAAGATCTTTCATGCCTTTGGATGGATATTACAGGTGCTTTAATCCCGACTTTGCCACACTGTCAGCTCCATTGACAGTCTATCTAAAAGGTAAGAAGTCCATAATTGTACGCTGGAGTGATCAAGCTGAGGAGGCTTTTGGGTCATTGAAGTCAGTATTGTGTGAAATTCCTGTTCTGGTTACGTCCGACTTTAAAAAAGAGGTTGTCAAGCAGACAGACGCATTGGAGGTGGGTCTAGGTGCAGTGCTGTCTCAGGATATTAACAGAGAAGAGCATCCCATCATTTTCCTGAGCCAGAAGCTTACCCTAGCCGAAACCAGGTACAGTATGGTGGAGAAGGAGTGCCTCACTATCAAATGGGCACTCGAGTCTCTGCTATTATTTACTGGGGAAGACATTTTGCTCGGTCGACCAATCATTCCCCTCTTACATGGGTGAGTCAGTCCAAGGAGAGGAATGGTCGAGTCACCAGGTGGTTCCTGTCCCTGCAAAATTTCTAGTTTACAATGGAACATCGGGTAGGCAAACTGCAGGGGGATGCAGATGCCCTGTCCCGAGTCCACTGGTTGGCATGTGTCCACCCCCTTAGGGTTGAACAAACAGGGAGGGGGGGGGGTATATGTGACGCAGTAAAAGGTATGGAGGTCGATGGGAGCTATATCCCTCAGAGTATGTGCCTTTCACACTGGTGAGCCTAAAAAATGTTAATCCTGGCCTGGATCTTCTCTGCTAGGTCAGGTTTTGAGGCAGCGCCTGATGTACACAGGTGAATGCTTAGCACAGCATAAATCGACAGCTCTTCTCAGTGTGAGGGTAGTCGGTCTGAAAAATTGAAGCAGTCTCTTGGGAAGGAAGAGGAAACCAAGATGTATGGGCTGCAATGTCTGAGACTGATGTTATGCTGTTTTCCAAGCTAGACTTTTCCTTTTGTAACCCTGTCTGAAGTAAGACTTTGCATTTTGTTTCTGTTAGTGTGAATAAAACACTGACCTTTATTTGGACTGAAATCTGAGCTTTTTTTTGTAGCTGCGTTTTTGTGGTGACCACAAAAATGCAGCATGTCAATTATTTCTGCGTTTTTCACCCATTGAGTTCAATGAGATGTTCAACAACGCAATGAAAAACGCATATAGTCGCGTTTCTATGACTAAAAACGCAGCTATAAACGCAAGGGGTGGGTACTACAGTGATGTGTACAGGAAGAGGATTCCTTCTGTTGGTAAACACAGAAGCATGAATCCTCCCGGTACCGTCACCGCTGCTTCCACCTCCCGTCCTGGGCATGTATGCTGCCGTGCGGCGCCATGTCTGGGCGGGAGGTGGAGGCAGCGGCGAAAACAAAAGTGAACAGTAGAAAAAAAAAAATGTCATATATACTCACCTGTCTGCAGGGTCCCGGTGCCATGCCCGCTCCCAGCCCCTGTCTCGGTACCGCCGCTCTGGCTGTGTGCAGTCTCCCCGGGGCAGGACCTTGCTTGCAGGACCTGGCGGTGGATCACCTGATGCAGTCACCTGATGCATCAGCTGATCGTAGTCTCGCCGGATTTTTCGCTCCCGGCCGGCTATCAGCTGATCCTGCCGTCAGGGGACTTCATCAGCTGATTACCGGCAGCTCCTGCAGCGATGGGACAGGATCAGACTCCTGTCCAATCGATCGCTCCAGGAGCTGCCGGTAATCAGCACAGCACATAAGTGAGTATTATTTTTTTTTTGCACTGATGCTTCAGCTGACTGTATAATCGGCTTTTATACAATCAGCTGATGTGTCATGTGATTCACGTAGTTTAACCTGACACATCATCTGATCGCTTTGCCTTCCAGCAAACCGATCAGATGATATTGGATCCGGATTGGACGGCGCGGGACCCTTGACCCAGGATTACTGCGGAGGGGGGTTCTTTATTTCAATAAAGATGGAGTCACTAATTGTGTTGTGTTTTGTTTCAATAAAAATATTTTTCTGTGTGTTGTGTTTTTTTTTTTTTATCATTACTAGAAATTCATGGTGGCCATGTCTAATATTGGCGTGACACCATGAATTTCGGGCTTAGGGCTAGCTGATAATATACAGCTAGCCCTAACTCCATTATTACCCAGCTAGCCACCTGGCATCAGGGCAGCTGGAAGAGTTGGATACAGCGCCAGAAGATGGCGCTTCTATGAAAGCGCCATTTTCTGGGGTGGCTGCGGACTGCAATTCGCAGTGGGGGTGCCCAGAAAGCTTGGGCACCCTGCACTGTGGATTCCAATCCCCAGTTGCCTAGTTGTACCCGGCTGGACTCAAAAATTAGGCGAAGCTCACGTCATTTTTTTTTTTTAATTATTTCATGAAATTCATGAAATAATTAAAAAAAAAGGGCTTCTCTATATGTTTGGTTCCCAGCCGGGTACAAATAGGCAGCTGGGGGTTGGGGGCAGCCCGTACCTGCCTGCTGTACCCGGCTAGCATACAAAAATATGGCGAAGCCCACGTCATTATTTTTTTTCTTTTTGGGCAAAAAACTGCATACAGTCCTGGATGGAGGATGCTGAGCCTTGTAGTTCTGCAGCTGCTGTCTGCTCTCCTGCATACACTAGTGAATGGAGGATGCTGAGCCTTGTAGTTCTGCAGCTGCTGTCTGCTCTCCTGCATACACTAGTTCTGCAGCTGTCTGCTCTCCTGCATACAATGAACATTTTGAAGAAGGAAATGACATCAGACCTTTTTTTTTCATCAACAATCTTTAATGGCATTGTGCACTGATTAAAAACGCAGTGAGCAAAAACGCAGCAAAAAACGCACCAAATCGCGGCAAAAACGCGTACGTTTTTGTCGCTTTTGTTAGCTGCGGGTGCGTTTTTTGAGACAAAAACGCACATAAAAACGCAGCGTGAAAAAAACGCCTAGTGTGCACATACCCTTAGGCTATGTGCCCATGCTGCGGATTTTGCGCGGATTTTGCCGCGGATTTGCCGCGGATTTTCAGAAAATCTGCAGCAGCGGCACTTCCAAGCCATTTCAATGGCATTTTGGAAATGCTGTGTCCATGCTGCGGATTTTTCCGCGGCGGATTTGCCGCGGATTTTGATCCGGAAAAATATGCAGTATGTCAATTATTGTTGCGGATTTTGGTGCGGATTTTGGGTATAGAATGGGGAAAAAAAAAAATCCGCATCAAAATCCGCGGCAAATTCGCGGTAATCCGCGGTAAATCCGCGGCAAAAATAAGGTGCGGATTTGCCGCGAAAGTCGCGGATTTTCATGCAGAAAAATCCGCAAGTACATTCTACCGTGGACACATAGCCTTACTGTGTCCCTGAGTTAATGTGTATTGGCAGATAATAGAGAGCAGCAGCGCACACCCTTGTAGTCGGTGCAGTCAGGTCAGTAAATTTGGAGTTCAAAATTAGAGAACAACACCCAATTTCCTAAATGTCGAGATCATTGTGTAGTCCTATGTAATTATATTTTAACATGAGTAAATTAGCAGTATTTTAAGCTTATTTCACAAATTTAATTTTTTCAAAAGCACATAAAAAAAAATGTAAATTACATAAATCAAAATAACACTTTTAGATACCTGCAAGTTATTGGTGTTAATTTGACACAGTGCTACTTTTCTTAATTATCTACCAAACCCTATTTAACTGGCAGTCTAACTTTCCAGTTTGCACTGGCTTTGCAAAAATGGTGTGCCATTCCAAAGTGACTGAAACCCTCCGGCAGCAGATTGTCCAGATGAAAGCCAAAGGGATGACCCTATCAGCTATAGCAGTCATGGCGAACCTTTTACAGGCCGAGTGCCCAAACTGGGACCCTATATAACAAGAAAAAACAGCATAAAAACAACCTCCACTCAAAAATATTATGTATTGCAAAGTGTGCACAGTACCAACATTCCAAGCTGTACTATTGAAAAAATGAGATTTTTGGCAAAAAATTGCAATTTTTCGAGCCACCCCGCCAACGTCACGGCAAATCTCCTGGGGCAGTCCTAACACTAAAATATTTTTATTTAAAGTGTGCCATGTGGCCTCACATATGCAAAATTAGGACTGCACAGCACGTACCTTGTGCTTTTCAGTCACCGTCTCCATGACTGATTCATGGTTGTGGGCGGGACAGGCCCGAGCACATGCTGCTTAGAATAAATAGCCAGTGGACGGGGTTGGATGGCCAGTGTGAACAGCCACCAACCGCCAAAAATCAGGACAGATGGAAAAATAAACATGAGGTGCACTGCAAGATGAGAATCAACTGGGACCCTATATAACAAGAAAAAACAGCATAAAAACAACCTCCACTCAAAAATATTATGTATTGCAAAGTGTGCACAGTACCAACATTCCAAGCTGTACTATTGAAAAAATGAGATTTTTGTCAAAAAATTGCAATTTTTCGAGCCACCCCGCCAACGTCACGGCAAATCTCCTGGGGCAGTCCTAACACTAAAATATTTTTATTTAAAGTGTGCCATGTGGCCTCACATATGCAAAATTAGGACTGCACAGCACGTACCTTGTGCTTTTCAGTCACCGTCTCCATGACTGATTCATGGTTGTGGGCGGGACAGGCCCGAGCACATGCTGCTTAGAATAAATAGCCAGTGGACGGGGTTGGATGGCCAGTGTGAACAGCCACCAACCGCCAAAAATCAGGACAGATGGAAAAATAAACATGAGGTGCACTGCAAGATGAGAATCAACTGGGACCCTATATAACAAGAAAAAACAGCATAAAAACAACCTCCACTCAAAAATATTATGTATTGCAAAGTGTGCACAGTACCAACATTCCAAGCTGTACTATTGAAAAAATGAGATTTTTGGCAAAAAATTGCAATTTTTCGAGCCACCCCGCCAACGTCACGGCAAATCTCCTGGGGCAGTCCTAACACTAAAATATTTTTATTTAAAGTGTGCCATGTGGCCTCACATATGCAAAATTAGGACTGCACAGCACGTACCTTGTGCTTTTCAGTCACCGTCTCCATGACTGATTCATGGTTGTGGGCGGGACAGGCCCGAGCACATGCTGCTTAGAATAAATAGCCAGTGGACGGGGTTGGATGGCCAGTGTGAACAGCCACCAACCGCCAAAAATCAGGACAGATGGAAAAATAAACATGAGGTGCACTGCAAGATGAGAATCAACTGGGACCCTATATAACAAGAAAAAACAGCATAAAAACAACCTCCACTCAAAAATATTATGTATTGCAAAGTGTGCACAGTACCAACATTCCAAGCTGTACTATTGAAAAAATGAGATTTTTGGCAAAAAATTGCAATTTTTCGAGCCACCCCGCCAACGTCACGGCAAATCTCCTGGGGCAGTCCTAACACTAAAATATTTTTATTTAAAGTGTGCCATGTGGCCTCACATATGCAAAATTAGGACTGCACAGCACGTACCTTGTGCTTTTCAGTCACCGTCTCCATGACTGATTCATGGTTGTGGGCGGGACAGGCCCGAGCACATGCTGCTTAGAATAAATAGCCAGTGGACGGGGTTGGATGGCCAGTGTGAACAGCCACCAACCGCCAAAAATCAGGACAGATGGAAAAATAAACATGAGGTGCACTGCAAGATGAGAATCAACTGGGACCCTATATAACAAGAAAAAACAGCATAAAAACAACCTCCACTCAAAAATATTATGTATTGCAAAGTGTGCACAGTACCAACATTCCAAGCTGTACTATTGAAAAAATGAGATTTTTGGCAAAAAATTGCAATTATTCGAGCCACCCCGCCAACGTCACGGCAAATCTCCTGGGGCAGTCCTAACACTAAAATATTTTTATTTAAAGTGTGCCATGTGGCCTCACATATGCAAAATTAGGACTGCACAGCACGTACCTTGTGCTTTTCAGTCACCGTCTCCATGACTGATTCATGGTTGTGGGCGGGACAGGCCCGAGCACATGCTGCTTAGAATAAATAGCCAGTGGACGGGGTTGGATGCCCAAACTGTAGTCCTAAACCCAATTTTTTTTCCGAAGTGCCAACCAATCCTATTATGTAAATAATTGATTTTAATCTTAAGGCCCCGTCACACTAAGCAACATCGCTAGCAACATCGCTGCTAACGAACAACTTTTGTGACGTTGCTAGCGATGTTGCTGTGTGTGACATCCAGCAACAACCTGGCCCCTGCTGTGAGGTCGTTGGTTGTTGCTGAATGTCCTGGGCCATTTTTTAGTTGTTGCTGTCCCGCTGTGAAGCACAGATCGCTGTGTGTGACAGCGAGACAGCAACAACTAAATGTGCAGGCAGCAGTAGCCGGCTTCTGCGGAGGCTGGTAACCACAGTAAACATCGGGTAACCAAGAAGCCCTGTCCTTGGTTACCCGATATTTACCTTTGTTACCAGCCTCCGCCGCTCTCACTGTCAGTGCCGGCTCCTGCTCTGTGCACATGTAGCTGCAGTACACATCGGGTAATTAACCCGATGTGTGCTGTAGCTAGGAGAGCAGGGAGCCAGCGCTAAGCATTGTGCGCTGCTCCCTGCTCTGTGCACATTTAGCTAGAGTACACATTGGGTAATTAACCCGATGTGTGCTGTAACTAGGAGAGCAGGGAGCCAGAGCTAAGCGGTGTGCGCTGCTCCCTGCTCTGTGCACATGTAGCTGCAGCACACATCGGGTAATTAACCCGATGTGTGCTGTAACTAGGAGAGCAGGGAGCCAGCGCTCAGTGTGCGCTGCTCCCTGCTCTCTGCACGTGTAGCTCCGTGCGGTGGTAACCAAGGTAAATATCGGGTTGGTTACCCGATATTTACCTTAGTTACCAAACGCAGCAAATTCCACGCGGCGCTGGGGGCTTGTCACTGGTTGCTGGTGAGCTCTCCAGCAACTCGTGTAGCGACGCTCCAGCGATCCCTGCCAGGTCAGGTTGCTGGTGGGATCGCTGGAGCGTCGCAGTGTGACATCTCACCAGCAACCTCCTAGCAACTTACCAGCGATCCCTATCGTTGTTGGGATCACTGGTAAGTTGCTTAGTGTGACTGAACCTTTACCTTTGCAGTTTTCTCTTCAGCAGGGGGCATCACGCTCATGCATGCTTACCACACATTGAAGCTGAGCCTTTTCCAGCCCTTTCCAGACACAGCAGTTGGATTGATCTTTCTTGAAAAAATTGCATCATGTTATACAGAGATTTTAGCATGGAATGCAATCAGATTTAACCCTGTAATCCACATCTACATTTCAAAGTATGAACATCTTGAAATCCCATAAAGACGTACGAGTTGCTCCCCTCCCCTTTCATTGTGTAGTTATGTCCCCCTTCCTGGGCAACTTCTTGGTAAGCATGTCCCCCATCCTGATATATATTTCCTACATTCTGGTATATTTGTCCCCATCATGGCCCCATCCTGGTAAATGTCCTCCATCCTGGTAAATGTACCCCATTATGGCATGTTCCCCCATGCTGGTAAATGTACCCCATCCTGACATATTGCCCATCCTTGTAAATGTTCACCCATTCCTGGTAAATGTCCTCCATCCTGGTAAATGTTCCCAATCCTGGTTAATGTACCCCCATCCAGGTAAATGTACCCCCATCCAGGTAAATGTCCCCCTTCCTAGCATGTACCCCCATCCTGGTAAATGTCCACCTTCCTGGCATGTTCCCCTTCCTGGTAAATGTTCCCCATCCTAGTAAATATTCCCCATCTTAACATGTTCCCCATCCTGGTAAATGTTCCTCTTCCTGGTAAATGTACCCTATCGTGGCATGTTTCCTCCATCCTGGCATGTATGTTTTCCCCATCTTGGCATGCATGTTTCCTCCATCCTGGCATGTATGTTTTTCCCATGCTGGCATGCATGTCCCCCCCCCATGCTGACATGTATGTCCCCCCCCCCATACAGTGTCATGACGATTAAGAGGATTTGGACTGCAGGGACCAAACCTCTCATTAACAGAAAGAATTAAAAGGCTACACTCATCTTTGGTGAGGAGCACGTTTTGTGACTAGTGGGAAGTGGTCCACAGTTGATTTTAGTGATGAAAACAAGTTTAATTTATTTGGGTTTGATTGGAAACATTATGTTTGTCAACAAACTGGGGAAAGACTGAACCTAAGTATGTTAAGAAGTCAGTGAAAGGTGGTGGAGGAAGTGTCATGGTTTGGGGAATGTTTTCTGCAGCAAGAGTTGGACTTCTCATACAGCTCCATGACAGAGTGAATGCAAGAACCTTCTTCAACAACACGTAGTTCTTTACTTGCGTTCATCACTCAATCAGCCAGCAATTGTGAAGCAGGACAATGCCACCGTCACACAGCAAAATGGGTAAAGCAGTTCCTTGAAACAAAAACATTGAAACAAGGAAAAAGCTAGCCCAGAGTCCTGATCTAAACCCAATAGAAAACCTCTGGAAAATCCTTGGTGACAAAGTTATGGCCAAGAAACCCAGAGCAGTCAAAGAACTGTGGAACAGACTGGAAGTAGAGTGGACCAAAATCACACTAGAGCAGTGTGAGAGACTAGTGATGTCCTGTTGCCGCAGATATGCTGAAATCATTCAAAGTAAAGACCTGTACACGTCCTAGTGATTGGTGACTGTTGCTACCTTCAGAAAATTTAGTTATCTTTCTTTGTGCTACAGTCATTGTTGTACTCTAATTATGATCATCAAGTTTTGGGGAAAATAAAGGTTTAATGTTGATAAACTTTGGCTTTTTTGATCCAGTGGCATGGTGTACCCCTTAGGAAAAAAAACATTTAAATGCTGATCAATGTAGATTATATTATTTCTGAAAAAATCAAGTGATCATACATAGTTCTCTAATTTTGCTCTCTAGTGTATATACAGAGGGGCAGCATATGTGATGGATTTTATACAGAGGGGCAGTGTGTGGGGGATATTCTACAGAGGGGCAGTGTGTATGGGAAATATTATACAGAGGAGCAGTGTGTGGGGGTGATATTATACAAAGAAGAAGTGTGTGTGTGGAAGAAATATTATACAGAGGGGCAGAGAGTAAGTGATATAAATAGAGGCAGTGTGGGAGAGATATTATGGAAAGAGGCGGTGTAGAAGGTGTTTTATAGAGAAAGGTGGTGTAGAGGGTATGTTATGGAGAGGGGCAGTGTAGAGGGTATAGTTTGGAGAGGGGCGGTGTACAGGTTGTATTATGGAGAGGGGCGTTATAGAAGGTGTATTTTGCAGAGGGGCGGTGTAGAGGGTGTATTATGGAAAGGGGCGGTATAGAGGATGTATTATGGGGAAGGGTGGTGTAGAGCGTGTATTCTTAATTTTCTGAAGGAAATACGATACTTCATTTTTTGGAATATTCAAGGGTGCTAACGCTTTTAGCAATGACTGTGTGTGCATATCTGCATATATACTGTATATATGTTTTACCAAAATTTGCGGCGGGACTGTGAAAGCTTTGAGGGGTGGAGGTGGAGCTGGGGTGGAGCCTGGGCAGAGTCTCAAGGGGAAAATTTTGCCAGTATTGGGTCTAAAAATTCCTAGTGGCAGCTCTTCTCACACGTACAGATGAATGTCCAGCTCTATCTGCAGAATCATTAGTGTCAGGGTTTCTCTTAATCAGCAGTTCTGACTCCACTCTAAGGGGTACTTTGCACGCTGCGACATCGCAGGCCGATGCTGCAATGCCGAGCGCGATAGTCCCCGCCCCCGTCGCAGCAGCGATATCCTTGTGATAGCTGCCGTAGCGAACATTATCGCTACGGCAGCTTCACATGCACTCACCTGTCCTGCGACCGTCGCTCTGGCTGGCGACCCGCCTCCTTGTTAAGGGGGCGGGTCGTGCGGCGTCACTGCGACGTCACACGGCAGGCGGCCAATAGGAGCGGAGGGGCGGAGATGAGCAGGATGTAAACATCACGCCCACCTCCTTCCTTCCGCATATCCTACGGAAGCCGCAGTGACGCCGGTAGGAGATGTTCCTCGCTCCTGTGGCTTCACACACAGCGATGTGTGCTGCCACAGGAGCGAGGAACAACATCGGACTGTCGCGTCAGCATAATTATGGATTACGCCGACGCTGCACCGATGATACGATTACGACGCTTTTGCGCTCGTTAATCGTATCATCGAGCCTTTACACACTACGATGTTGCATGCGATGCCGGAAGTGCGTCATTTTCAATTTGACCCCACCGACATCGCACCTGCGATGTCGTAGTGTGCAAAGCCCGCCTAAGGCCCAGTATGCTTCACAAAATCCGCTGGCTTCTTCCCAGCTCCAAGACTGCTCAGGCTCAGCACCAACTGTCCAACATTACATGGACTATTTCTTTTGTTCAGCAACAAACTGTTTCAGTTCCCAATCCGTCTCTTGCAGACTACACTCTGACAGACTCTGTCTTAGCCACCACATGCAACTATCTGACAGAGATTTGCTCTTCCTGATACTTCATTCAGACAAATTCTCTGTCCTGGCTGCCACTTGCAGCTGTTACACAGTGTTTTCTTCTAGATTCACCGAGTGTCGTGCTGGCATCAGATGCAGTTCAGAACATAGACTCTGCACTCCTCACCATACTTTCTCTAGTACTTTTGACTTGCACAGGTAGGCTTGGGCATCAGCCAACTGTGTGCTCACTAGTGAACAGTCTAGCAGGAGTTAATTTCTGCTAGCCTACTGGTTACCTTTTTGATCACATGTTGCGAGAGTCATATTACAGTTACTTGCTGATTTTTTTAGATGGAGGAATTTGTCTTCCTATGTTGACTGTAGCTTTCTGCTAAATCGGTCCGAGCTCTGTTGATTTTCAGTCTGGAGATTTACTGCGTGTTGCTTGGTGTGCAGTGGAATTCCTCCTGTCGTCTGGTTAGTTCCTCCCTGCTTTAGTTTTCATCCTTATCATTTCTGCAAGGAGCTTGTATGTTCTCCCCGTGTTTGCGTGGGTTTCCTCCGGGTACTCCGGTTTCCTCCCACACTCCAAAGACATACAGATAGGGACTCTAGATTGTGAGCCCCAATGGGGACAGTGTTGCCAATGTATGTAAAGCGCTGTGGAATTAATAGCGCTATATAAATTAATAAAATTATTATTATTATTATTATCATTTCTTGTCTGAATACTGTGTATGAGCGTGCTGTGTGATAGAGTTTTGGTTTCCCCTGTTTGTCCATCACTGTTGGTGTTTAAAAGCTCTTGTCCCAGACACCGCTCCTGAGGTAGGGAGGGATGAGGTAGTAGATCAGAGCTGATCGGGAGCAAGGGAAGGAAGGTGGCCCAGAAATCATCACCATCAGACATATCTCCGGAATCAGAGACAGCTAAGGCTCCCTTAGCCTGAGGACCAATTTAGGAGCCCCCAATTCCCTGTTATCCCCTGAGATTATATATATAAAGTGCACTGCCTCCAACATGGGAGACTGGGGTTCAAATCCTGGCCCTGCCATGTGAAAAAATAAATATATAAATAAAAAAAAAATAAAAAAATAATTACCATATACCTTGGGAAAAAGCCTCCTAACACTATAATACCTACATTCCAGTGGCTGTTATAGCATAGTGGTTAGTTGCACATCCACCAGTATACCAGTAGGGGTCCTTAGGCAAGACCTCAATAAACATGAGAGTGTCACTAAAAAAGAGTCATGCCGGCTCAGACGTCTCCCAGATTAACAAGGTCTGCGTCAGATGTTGAGGAACCAGGACAACCTGATGATAAATGGGCTACTGGAACAAACCATAATGGTCTGTGTGATTTCATAAGTGGGATTTTCTAAGTGGGCAATCAGAAATATTCCAGAAATGTCCCAGAAGTGACCAGAAGGTGAATGTTACCTCTATAACTGTGTGTCTGTCGCTTGCATTTTTTCCTCTACACTTTTTCATATTCCTACAGTTAGGTCCAGAAATATTTGGACAGTGACACAATTTTCGCGAGTTGGGCTCTGCATGCCACCACATTGGATTTGAAATGAAACCTCTACAACAGAATTCAAGTGCAGATTGTAACGTTTAATTTGAAGGTTTGAACAAAAATATCTGATAGAAATTGTAGGAATTGTACACATTTCTTTACAAACACTCCACATTTTAGGAGGTCAAAAGTAATTGGACAAATAAACCAAACCCAAACAAAATATTTTTATTTTCAGTATTTTGTTGCGAATCCTTTGGAGGCAATCACTGCCTTAAGTCTGGAACCCATGGACATCACCAAACGCTGGGTTTCCTCCTTCTTAATGCTTTGCCAGGCCTTTACAGCCACAGCCTTCAGGTCTTGCTTGTTTGTGGGTCTTTCCGTCTTAAGTCTGGATTTGAGTAAGTGAAATGCATGCTCAATTGGGTTAAGATCTGGTGATTGACTTGGCCATTGCAGAATGTTCCACTTTTTTGCACTCATGAACTCCTGGGTAGCTTTGGCTGTATGCTTGGGGTCATTGTCCATCTGTACTATGAAGCGTCGTCCGATCAACTTTGCGGCATTTGGCTGAATCTGGGCTGAAAGTATATCCCTGTACACTTCAGAATTCATCCGGCTACTCTTGTCTGCTGTTATGTCATCAATAAACACAAGTGACCCAGTGCCATTGAAAGCCATGCATGCCCATGCCATCACGTTGCCTCCACCATGTTTTACAGAGGATGTGGTGTGCCTTGGATCATGTGCCATTCCCTTTCTTCTCCAAACTTTTTTCTTCCCATCATTCTGGTACAGGTTGATCTTTGTCTCATCTGTCCATAGAATACTTTTCCAGAACTGAGCTGGCTTCATGAGGTGTTTTTCAGCAAATTTAACTCTGGCCTGTCTATTTTTGGAATTGATGAATGGTTTGCATCTAGATGTGAACCCTTTGTATTTTCTTTCATGGAGTCTTCTCTTTACTGTTGACTTAGAGACAGATACACCTACTTCACTGAGAGTGTTCTGGACTTCAGTTCATGTTGTGAACGGGTTCTTCTTCACCAAAGAAAGTATGCGGCGATCATCCACCACTGTTGTCATCCGTGGACGCCCAGGCCTTTTTGAGTTCCCAAGCTCACCAGTCAATTCCTTTTTTCTCAGAATGTACCCGACTGTTGATTTTGCTACTCCAAGCATGTCTGCTATCTCTCTGATGGATTTTTTCTTTTTTTTCAGCCTCAGGATGTTCTGCTTCACCTCAATTGAGAGTTCCTTAGACCGCATGTTGTCTGGTCACAGCAACAGCTTCCAAATGCAAAACCACACACCTGTAATCAACCCCAGACCTTTTAACTACTTCATTGATTACAGGTTAACGAGGGAGATGCCTTCAGAGTTAATTGCAGCCCTTAGAGTCCCTTGTCCAATTACTTTTGGTCCGTTGAAAAAGAGGAGGCTATGCATTACAGAGCTATGATTCCTAAACCCTTTCTCCGATTTGGATGTGAAAACTCTCATATTGCAGCTGGGAGTGTGCACTTTCAGCCCATATTATATATATAATTGTATTTCTGAACATGTTTTTGTAAACAGCTAAAATAACAAAACTTGTGTCACTGTCCAAATATTTCTGGCCCTGACTGTATATGTAAACCTTAAACTCACCATGTTCACCTATGCCCTCACAGTCTTTGCTCCACTCCTCCTCACTCTCCTTCGCTATCCCCAAACCCCTGCACTCTCCAAACAAATATTTATCTCCCCTTCCCTTTTACCTCCCCACCTGTCCTCATCTGCTGATCTGCTCCTAAATCTAAGGTCTCTCTTAATAACACGCAGACCATGCCGTGCACTCTCCTTCTCCCACCTGCTCTCCCTTTCTCTACTTCTCCTCACTGCCGGTGACATATCTCCCAATCCTGGACCTCCCCAGATGGGACACTCCTCTCTACCACCCCCCTATTGCTCAACACTTACTAGTAACTACCGCAACCTCTCCAATATAAAACCCATTCCCCTCTCACCCACTCCGCCGCCTACTCTCTCTTGCGCGCTGTGGAATGCCCGTTCGGTCTGTAACAAACTGCACATCATACACGATCTCTTTACCTCTAGCAACCTATCCTTTCTGGGCATCACTGAAACATGGCTGACACCATCCAACACTGCCTCCCCTGCTGCACTATGCTACGGTGGCCTTCACTTCACCAACACTCCTCACCCTGGCAATAGACAAGGTGGAGGAGTGGGCCTCCTTCTTTCCAACAACTGCAGCTTTAATCCAATCCCACCTCTACCCTCCCTTGTCCTACCTTCCTTTGAAGTGCACTCTGTCCGCATCTATTCTCCTTCCAACCTCCAAGTGGCCATCATATACAGACCCCCAGGCCCTACCACTTTCTTTATCGACCAGTTCTCTGCCTGGCTTCTACACTTTCTCTCTGCTGACATTCCCACTATCATCATGGTGACTTCAACATCCCCACTGACACCCGCCAGTCAGCAGCCTCCAAACTACTCTCCCTTGCTTCATCTTTTGGTCTATCTCAGTGGTCCACCTCTGCTACCCATAAAGATGGACACACATTAGACCTTATCTTCACCTGTCTCTGCTCTCTATCTAACCTCACTACCTCCCCTCTCCCCTTATCTGACCACCATCTATTGACCTTCTCTGCCCTGTCCTCCTCACCTGCCCCCCCTGTCCAGCACGTATCACACCCTCGCAGAAACCTCGCACACGTCAACATACACACCCTTTCTGACTCTATCCTACCACTGTCCTCCATATCTTCAGTCCACGACACAAACAATGTCACCACTTTCTACAACGCCACTCTCACATCAGCTATTGATTCAGTTGCTCCTCTTGTGCATGGCAGAGTGAGACAAATCAATAGACAACCCTGGCACAACAGCCTCACTAAAAAACTGCAGCAAGTGTCTAGGGCTGCAGAGCGGCGCTGGAAGAAAACGCACTCCCAGGAAGACTTTACCACATTCAAAAATGCAATTCACACATTTCGCTTGGCCCTTACCTCGGCTAAACAGGAATACTTCAGAAACCTCATATCCTCTTTAACACACAACCCCAAACAGTTATTCAATACTTTCAACTCCCTCCTTCGCCCACCACTGCCCCCTCCAACCTCCCTCATTTCCGCAGAAGAATTTGCCACATATTTCATAGAAAAGATCGACCAAACCAGACAAGTCTTTTCTGCTCAACCACCACAACCCCTTCATATAACAGATCACTGCTCCTCCCCCATAAACTTCCTCTCCACTATCACCGAAGAAGAGCTTGCACATCTTCTCTCAAAAGCGCACCTCACCACCTGCGCACTTGATCCCATCCCAACCCACCTCCTCCCAAACCTCACTACTATCCTAATTCCAGCCTTAACCCATCTCTTCAACCTATCTTTAACCTCTGGTACCTTCCCTTCTGCCTTTAAACATGCAACAGTCAGACCCTTCCTAAAGAAACCTTCCCTCGACCCAACCTCTGCTGCCAGCTATTGCCCCATATCGCTACTCCCATTCGCCTCAAAACTCCTGGAACAGCACGTCCATGCTGAAATTTCCTCCCACCTCTCCTCTAACTCTCACTTTGACAACCTACAGTCCGGCTTCCGTCCACATCATTCCACTGAAACTGCCCTGACTAAAATCACAAATGACTTACTTACTGCCAAAGCTAACAACCACTTCTCTATACTCCTACTTCTAGACCTATCCTCAGCCTTTGACACTGTCGACCACTCCCTCCTACTACAGATCCTCTCTTCCCTTGGTTGTCAGAGACCTCGCCCTCTCTTGGATCTCTTCATACCTTTCCAACCGCACTTTTAGTGTCTCCCACTCCCACACAACCTCTTCATCCTGTCCTCTTTCTGTTGGTGTCCCTCAAGGCTCTGTCCTGAGACCATTACTTTTTTCTATCTACACATTTGGCCTGGGACAACTCATAAAGTCCCATGGCTTCCAGTACCACCTATATGCCGATGACACTCAGATCTACCTCTCTGGCCCAGATGTCACATCTCTGCTGTCCAGAATCCCAGAGTGCCTATCTGCTATATCTTCCTTCTTCTCCTCTCGCTTCCTAAAGCTCAATGTGGCCAAAACTGAACTGATCATTTTTCCTCCATCTCACCTACACTTTCTACCTGATCTATCTATTACAATAAATAACATCACGCTCTCCCTAGCACCCAAAGTTCGGTGCCTCGGAGTGACCTTTGACTCTGCCTTGTCCTTCATACCACACATTCAATCCCTCACCACCTCCTGTCGTCTTCAACTCAAAAATATTTCCAGAATCCATCCCTTCCTCAATTCTCAATCTACAAAAATGCTAGTGCACGCTCTCATAATCTCCCGCCTCGACTACTGCAACATCCTCCTATGTGGTCTCCCTGCTAACACGCTCACCCCTCTCCAGTCCATCCTTAATTCTGCTGCCCGACTGATCCACGTCTCGCCTCACTACCACCCTGCTTCTCCTCTCTGCATGTCCCTTCACTGGCTCCCAATCTTCCATCGTATCCATTTCAAACTACTAATACTGACTTACAAAGCCAGCCACAAATTGTCTCCTCCATATATCTCTGAACTAATCTCTCGCTACACTCCAAAACGTAATCTCCGGTCCTCCCAAGATCTCCTTCTCTCCTCCTCTCTCATTCGCTCCTCATGCGACCGCCTTCAAGACTTCTCCCGAATATCCCCAGTCTTCTGGAACTCGCTGCCTCAACACGTCAGATTATCTACTACACTTGCAAACTTCAAACGGAACCTAAAGACTCATCTGTTCAGAAATGCCTATAACCTTGAATGACCTCACTGCTTCACCACCGTGCGGAGCTGCCGCCCGACCACCATGCGGAGCTGCCGCCCGACCACCGTGCGGAGAGCCGCCCGACCACCGTGCGGAGCTGCCGCCCGACCACCGTGCGGAGCTGCCGCCCGACCACCGTGCGGAGAGCCGCCCGACCACCGTGCGGAGCTGCCGCCTGACCACCGTGCGGAGCTGCCGCCCGACCACCGTGTGGAGCTGCCGCCCGACCTACACCCCACCTACTGTCTCCTCCCCAAAATCCTTTAGAATGTAAGCCTGCAAGGGCAGGGCCCTCTTCCCTCTGTACTAGTCTGTCTACTGTAACCTGTATATGTGTTCTGTATGTAACCCCCTTCTCATGTACAGCACCATGGAATCAATGGTGCTCTATAAATAAATAATAATAATAATAATAATAATAATAATGGACCATGGACAAAGCAAGAGAATCTAGATCTGATAAAATGCTATTACAAGAGCAGACCAAATCAGAGAGGATTCATAAAGCGTATGAGGAAACTATGGGTGGATACAAGACCTGAATGTTCATTGACTGAGAAACAACAATGTCATAAAGAGATAGCTATTATCACAACTTGAGATAGATCAACTGCACTGCAAATCCACACCACAGGAAGACCTAGAAGACCAACCTATGCAACCCTGTGAAAATCCTAATCCAATCCTGCAACTAGAGGGTACAACAGCTGATCTGAAACAGAAAATCATAGCGAAACTACAGTGCCTTGCGAAAGTATACGGCCCGCTTGATTTTTTCAACCTTTTCCCATATTTCAAGCTTCAAACATAAAGATAAAAATGTAAACTTTATGGTGAAGAATCAACAAGTGGGACATAATTGTGAAGCTGTACAAAATTTCTTGCTTATTTTAAACTTTTTTAAAAAAAATAAAAAACTGAAAATTGGGGCATGCAATTTTATTCGGCCCCTTTAAGTTAATACTTTGTCACGCCATCTTTTGCTGCGATTACAGCTGCAAGTAGCTTGGGGTATGTGTCTATCAATTTTGCACATCGAGAGACTGAAATTCTTGCCCATTCTTCCTTTGCAAATAGCTCAAGCTGAGTGAGGTTGGATGGAGGCCGTTTGTAAACAGCAGTTTTCAGCTCTTTCCACAGACTCTCGATTGGATTTAGGTCTGGACTTTGACTTGGCCATTCTAACACCTGGATAAGTTTATTTGTGAACCATTCCATTGTAGATTTAGCTTTATGTTTTGGATCATTGTCTTGTTGGAAGACAAATCTCCATCCCAGTTTCAGGTCTTTTGCAGTCTCCAACAGGTTTTCTTCAAGAATGGTCCTATATTTGGCTCCATCCATCTTCCCATCAATTTTAACCATCTTCCCTGTCCCTGCTGAAGAAAAGCAGGCCCAAACCTTGATGTTGCCACCACCATGTTTGACAGTGGGGGTGGTGTGTTCAGGGTGATGAGCTGTGTTGCTTTTATGCCAAACATATCGTTTGGCATTGTGCCCAAATAGTTCGATTTTGGTTTCATTTGACCAGAGCACCTTCTTCCACATGTTTGGTGTGTCTCCCAGGTGGCTTGTAGCAAACTTTAAACAACACTTTTTATGGATATCTTTGAGAAATTGCTTTCTTCTTGCCACTCTTACATACAGATTTGTGCAGTGTACGACTGATTGTTGTCCTATGGACAGACTCTCCCACCTCAGCTGTAGATCTCTGAAGTTCATTCAGAGTGATCATGGGCCTCTTGGCTGCATCTCTGATCAGTCTTCTCCTTGTTTGAGATGAAAGTTTTGAGGGACGGCTGGGTCTTGGTAGATTTGCACTGGTATGATACTCCTTGCATTTAAATATGATCGCTTGCACAGTGCTTCTTGGGATGTTTAAAGTTTTGTAAATCTTTTTGTAACCAAATCCAGCTTCAAACTTCTCTACAACAGTATCACAGACCTGCCTGTTGTGTTCCTTGGTCTTCATGATGCTCTATGTGCTTTAAACAGAACACTGAGACTATCACAGAGCAGGTGCATTTATACGGAGACTTGATTATACACAGGTGGATTATATTTATCATCATCAGTCATTTAGGACAACATTGGATCATTCAGAGATCCTCAATAAACTTCTGGAGTGAGTTTGCTGCACTGAAAGTAAAGGGGACGAATAATATTGCATGCCCCAATTTTCAGTTTTTCAGTTTTTAAAAAAGTTTAAAAAAAGCAATACATTTTGTTCAACTTCACAATTGTGTCCCACTTGTTGTTGATTCTTCACCATAAAATTTAAATTTTTATCTTTATGTTTGAAGCCTGAAATGTGGGAAAAGGTTGAAAAAAAATCAAGGGGGCCGAATACTTTTGCAAGACACTGTAAATACCATAAACCCCAGAGACCGACTGCCAAGGCTCAGCAGATAAATACCACCAGACAGTATGCTAGAAGATGCCAATAGAGCACTTGTATCAATACCTACCACCAACGTAACACAAACTAATAAACTGATCTATGCCGCTGCCTTAGTAATCCTGGAAATGCTTGGCTATACCAACAAGAACAACAGAAGCACGTGCCCACCATGGAAAAGAAGATTGGAGGCAAAAATCAAGGAGACACAAAGATAAGTCAGCCAACTAACAGAAGCACAGAAGGGTGTAAAGATCAAGAATAAGACCAAGCTGAGCAAGTACAAAGGCCTGACTCCATCTGAAGCACTATAGACTGCAAAACAAAGGCTTACAGCACTGGCTGCAAGACTAGGGAGATACACTAGAGAAGCTGAGGCCAAATGGATAAATGCCCTGTTGTCCAAAGAACCATCCAAGATGTATTCCCAGCTGCAGAGTGACAGCACAGTGGCAGCAACTCCACCGATAGCAGAGACTGAATAATACTGGAGGGACATATGGAAGAAGGAGAAAACACACATCGGTGCAAAGTGGCTGCAGGATTTGAGAATGAAACAAAATAACCAACCAGAGCAAGAACCAGTCACCATCACAGAAGTAGACATCCAAGAGCGCGTCAAAAACATGAAGAGCTGGACAGCACCTGGCCCATATATGATCCACACCTACTGGCTAAAGAAATTAACAGTGGTACATTAACAGCTGGCAAAACAGATGAACCAACTACTGGAAGCAGGCCACCACCCAGCTTGGCTAACACAA